>NW_020175837.1:824798-914554 GCF_003031525.2 Neophocaena asiaeorientalis asiaeorientalis | reverse complement strand
TTTTTCCAAAAAAAAAAAAAAACTTCCCCCAAAAAAAAAAAAAAAGCCCACAAATCCACAATTAATCTATTATCTGGGGGTAAATGGTAAGGAATCAAAGGTGGGGTGCGTTTAGAAAGCACTCGATTCACTGATACCAGCGCCATTCTGGAGAGGCCAGGCAGGAACTCTGGAATTCCTCTAACTCTTCAGTGGCAGGCACCAGAACTGGGGAGCAGGGTCCGGAAAGGCTACTTTACCTTTGCTAGCAAAACGCATTCCAACTGTGGTTTTGCAAAAAAGCGTATTTCCTTTGTCACTCAACCTCATGTTGGGTCACCACTCCAGCGCTGAGCAGCTCTGTGATGGCCCTGTCATCGTATCTGAGGACCTCCTTCAGGATGTGCGTCGTGTGCTGCCCAAGCAGGGGGGGCGGGCTGGCCTCTGACATCTTTAACTCACTGTATCTCACAGCTGGGCCTGTCAAAGGGGGAGGAATGCAGGAAACCTGTTAATGACTAACCCTCAGAAATTCATTACCCAAAAAAAAAAAAAGAAATTCATTACCCAAGCAGCCTGGGGTGTTTGCGATGAGTGCCAGGAATATCACTGCCGGTTACACCCTTGCAGATGGACCATCATTTTGGAAAGAACTGCATTTGCACACATGGCTTTTCTTGACTTAGCTTTATCCAACTGTGTGCAGTGGTCATCTGGCCTGCCCACCACCATGCAGGGGGCCACATGAATATGCCTGGCCTGTCACAAAGACCCACAGGGGTAGGTTACTCAACTGAGTTGACTTTCTGGGTCCCAGAGAACAGTGGCCATGGGTACATAGTGTCTCTCTGAAGCTGGAAATCTGACCCCAGCTGAAGGTAACACAAAGGTTTACTACTCAGCATCTACTGTAGGGTTCCAAGATTCAGTTCAACAGACCACAGATCAACTACACCTCAGCCAGACCCTGGGTGAAGCCTTTAGGTGGTAGAAGAGGTTATGGGTGCAAGCTTCACTGTCAGAGAGACTTCTGTTTGGATATCAGCTCTTCTACTTTCGAGCAGCGCCATCTCGGACTAATTACTTAACGTCTCTGAGCCTCGTGTTCTGCGACTAAACTGGGTATGATAAAGTTTACCACATAGACTTGATGTAAGGATTTAAATGAGATAATGGACAGAAAGCATGAAGTAAGCATCCCCTAACCCACAACAATGCACAAAACCTGCTGGCCACTATGATGACAAAAGCTGCCCCATCACCTCCCTTGATGCTTTGCAGTGCAAGGGGAAAAGGATGTTTATTGTCAGCTCTTTGCTGAGCACTGAGCCACTGCAAACAGGGTAACTCAAGAAATGCTTTCAACACCTGTTGGGAATGGATTTTATCATCCCCAATCTTCACATAATGACACTAAAGTCCCCAAAGCTAATAAAGTTTTGCTCAAGGTCACATGGCTAATAATTAATAGCACCAGGAAGCAAATCCATGTCCACCTGAGCTGTCTCACATTGAAGACCATGTACTTTCCATAACCTTAGCAGCCTCGTCTTGCTTCTCACTCTTCCATGGACAAGCTGGGGAACATGCTGTTTCAACAGATTTTACTTTTGTTGCCTCATTCAATAAATGGTATTTATGTTGGCTGTCCTTTACGTCTCACTTGATTAGGCTTCGGGAAAACAAATTAGGGAGTCACAAGGAGACTACAAAACAGTACATTTCTATCTCATAAAAATTCTTCCAGCCTCCTCTCGATTTGGGGAGCTCATAGGAAGAACAAATAAAACCAAATCACATGTGGGTAACAGAATGTCAGTCAGTAAAGCAGCAAATGTGCTCCCGGCTCTTCGGAGAATTCCATTCAGAAAAGGTCATGTTGAGGAAGCCATTGTTGATGGAGAGAGAGGACACAGACCTCCTAAAACCATCAAGCCGCCCCTGTCTGTCACCCATACCATGCCCTCCAGATAAACGGCAACTTCCAACTGACTGCACAGTTTTCCTTCTCTGAAGCTCAGGGAAATTCCTTTTTTTCCCCCTTCTCACACTTCCTTTCAAATGCTCCAGTGTATGACTGTTTTTTCACGGGTTGGTCCCTTTTCAGGAAAGGAGCACACATTGGGAAGCAGTGTCCCCTACGCTCCCGGGAAAGCTCATAATTTGGTGTTTTAGGGATGTGTTCCATTTTGACATTAACCATGGTTTTCATCTAAAACTTGTCTTTCAAAAGAAGGACTCTGCTGAGCGAATACAAGGCTGAAGTCGAAGTCAGGTATGTGTTCCTTTCCTACTGGATGACCTGAAGCAAGATGATCAACTGGAAGATAGTCACTTGACTCTTCAGGAATCTGGGTTGAAACACAGCTACCATTTACTCCTACTGCTGCTGCTGCCAGGAGTATTAGCAGTGGTAGCTACGGTTTCCTAAGAATCTAGGATGTGCCAGCCACTGTGCCAAAGGTTTTACATACATGATCTCCTATAATCCTCACGGCAATCCTGTATGGATGTTGACGGAGGTTTAAGGTAAAAGGGTTAAAGTTAGGATCCAGGTTAGAAAATGAGAATAACTTGCCCAACATCATACAGCTAGGAAGTTGTCAGTTTCCAAGTCCAGGTCTGTTGGGTTTAGGAACTTGGAGTTTTGTTAAAAAAAGAATGGGTTGAGGTGAAATTCACATAACATAAAATTCACCATTTTCAAGTGAACTATTCAGTGGCATTTAATACATTTGCAACGCTGTGTGACTACCACCTCTATCTAGTTCCAAAATATTTCCATTGCTCCTGAAACGGAGCAGGACTCCACCTGTGGTCCTTGGCCCCCATGTCCTCCGCCTGCCTTTTGTCTGTGGAAAAACTTTAACCAAAGAATAAGTTTAATCAGAGAAATGAGAAAATGCAGAAACAAAGGAAAACCGTACAACAAGACTAAATAATAATAGTTGAGTCATTAAGCGCAGTTAAGGACCTTTAGTTCCTTCTCAAGGGCTATAGATAATATTCTGAGCCCTATCCCGTGAGCTGTCTTATAGACGCTGAAACCCCATCAGGTGGAAGAAGTTAACTACGTGATGGCCAGACTGTAGCCCCGTGACATTAGCTGCCACAATTCCAAGAATTGGCCTCAAGGAAATGGGAACAAACCGACCCTGGAACTGAAGATTAACTGTACCTAAAACAATCAGGATGACGCTGGTCAGACCAGCGATGACCGATTTCAAGATGACTGTCAGAGCTGACTGTGCTGTTTCTGCATGTAGCCCCTTCCTTCAACCTATAAAAGCTCTTGCCCCCGACTGTGAGGGGTGGAGTCGGCCTTTGGACAGGCATCCGCCCTCCCCCGCATGGCCCCCAGTCGCCGGCATGCAAAATCAGGCAGACTTTCCTTTCTGCCAACCTTGCCTCTTTACTGGCGAGCAGCCAGACCCCACCTTCAGTTACACGCTCAGCAAAACCCTCATCCCTTAAGCAGTTTCTCTCAATTCTCTCCTCCCCTCACGCCCCTGGCAACCACTAACCTTCTTTCTGTCTCTAGGGATCTCTCTGTTCTGGATATTCCATATCAATGAGATCATACAGTACGTGACCTTTAAGTGTCTGGTGTTCTCCACTTAGCATAATGTTTTGAGATTCATCCACATTGGAGTACTGTGGTATCGGTACTTAGAACTTGGGACTTTTAACCTCCCTGCAGGGACGATGTATAAGGGAATTCTTCAGGTCCAGCCATAGGAAAGGGCAGTTCAACTTGTGTCACCCTCACTATGCACCATCCTTTCCTGGGAGCTTCCAGATCCACACCGAACACTATGCTACCAAGTTTGGGATGAAGGGCATTTAACACTTTGCACAAAAAAATCTTAGAGAATTTAGGTTGGTGGAATGGTATTACTTGGTAATTTTTAGACTTGCTAGGATAAAGACACCTGGAAGATACTATATATTTGGAAAGCTTAGGCTTCTTTAAATAAATATAAGTTACTAAGTAAGCCATATTGCAGTTTATGAAATTGTATATACTTTTTCATATGCCCCTTCAGAAACCAGGTATTTTGCATATGACTGATTTTAGGAAGATTCTGAAGCTGGGGTTTGTCCATGTAATTTAATATCAGAGTATGGTATAGGTATCTGTACAGTACTGGCCGTTTTCACATTGTAATTTTCTATACGTTTCCTAAATACAGCAGTGCTCCCTTATCTGTAGGGGATAGTTTCCAAGACCCCATGTGGATGCCTAAAACCACAGATAGTGTCAAACCCTATGTATACTCTTTTTTCTTATCCACACATACTTATGATAAAGTTTAATTTATAAATGAGGCACAGTAAGTGATGAACAACTATAACTACTGATAACATAGAACAATGATAACAATATACTATAATAATAAGTTATGTAAAAGTGGTCTCTCAAAATATCTTACTGTACATATTTAATGCTTTTTCCATCTTAACTAAGCACCTATGACACACTGTGGCCTTAACTTTTGCAGTTTGAGGTGTGACAGCAAAACTAGCACAAATTTCTTTTTCCTTCTTCACAATTTCACGGATAGAAGATGCGCTCTTACTGTAGATCTCAGCGACCTCAGCTTACAGTTTATTCTTCTTTCCTTATTAAGTTGAGAGCTTTCACCTTTTCACTTAAAAGAAGCTCTTTACAGCTTCTCTTTGGCATATCCGAATTGCCAGCATCACTACTCTTGTGCTTTGGGAACATTATTCAGTAAAATAAGGGTCACTTGAACACATGTGCTGTCACTGACGGACAGTCAATCTGATAACCTAGAGGGCTACTAAGTGACTAACAGGTGGATACGCTGGACAAACGGATGATTCAAGGGACAGAGGGGGATGGCAGGAGAGTTCATCACTCTCCTCAGAATGGCACACAATTTTAAATTTATGAATTATTTTTTTCTAGAATTTTCTGTTTAATATTTCTAGACCACGGTTGACAACAGGTAACTGAAACTTTGGAAAGTGAACCTGGGGATGGGGCAGAGTGAGGAGTCACTGTGGAGGATCATTTTGCCACATGGCTCATAAAAACCAGAAATTTACAGTCCCTTAAAAATATACACAGACACGCACAGTGAGACAAGGAAGGCAATATCTAGATCCCAGAGAAAGCTAAGTTCTCATGGGTCCATTGAATCCTGTCCTTGTAACCCTGTGCAATAATCCTATGTACCTGGGACGTCCCTCCCAGTCTAGGCTTTGCATGGAGGGTTCAACTATTTGTTTCAAGAAGTAGAACATGTTTGACATAATTATTTACATCTAAGGTCCAGAAAGAATGATCTGATTTTCTGTTTAAAAAAAACGATGAGCAGATAAGTCACATGTTCTTAAATTACTTTTTGGCAAAGCAATATCCACACCCGCATATGCTTTCAAACACTTGAAAGCTGTGTGATCTTGAGAATTCTTAAAAGTCCCTGAGGGCTTCCCTGGTGGCGCAGTGGTTGGGAGTCCGCCTGCCGATGCAGGGGACACGGGTTCATGCCCTGGTCCGGGAAGATCCCACATGCTGCGGAGCGGCTGGGCCCGTGAGCCATGGCCGCTGAGCCTGCGCGTCCGGAGCCCGTGCTCCACAACGGGAGAGGGCACAGCAGAGAGAGGCCCGTGTACCGCGGAAAAAAAAAAAAAAAAAAAAGTCCCTGAGTCTCAGTCTATAGATTTCTAAAGTGAGGCTGGCAATACCTACGGAGGATTGGTTTGAGCAGTTGGGTAATACAATATGGGTAATAACATCAGTAATAATCAAATAAATGTGTATGAAGATAATGAGCCCCAATTTTGTTTATAAAACTAGCAAATCATCTTGTGGATGTCATCTAAGCGTGTGTTTAAGACGTCCGTGATTGGGACTTCCCTGGTGGTGCAGTAGTTGGGAGTCTGCCTGCCAATGCAGGGGACCTGGGTTCGAGCCCTGCTCTGGGAACGTCCCACATGCTGTGGACCAAGCTAAGCCTGTGCGCCACAACTACTGAAGCCTGTGTGCCTAGAGCCCACGCTCTGCAACGAGAAGCCACCGCAGTGAGAAGCCCCCGCACAGCAACAAAGAGTAGCCCCCACTCTCCGCAACTAGAGAAAGCCCGCGAGCAGCAACGAAGACCCAACGCAGCCAAAAACAATAAATAAAAAATAAAAGAGGTCTGTGATTGGTAGGAATGCAAATTGGTACAATCCTTCTGGGGGGAAATTTGTCAACTCAACATCAAGAGTTTTAAAAGTGTTCACACACTTAGATGGAGAAATCCTGCTTAAAAAAAATTTTTTTTTCTATGGATGTAATCAGGAATATCGACAAATTTTATTGGCAAGGATCTAAATAAACAACTTTCTAAATCTCCTTAATACTCTTAATACCTCTCTCCTTCCCACAAGGCTTTCTAACACACAGCCTGTGAGGGTTCTTTGTGGGGCATTCTGAACTTAAAAAAAAAAAGAAAGAAAGAAAACTTTTCCATCTTTTCTTAGCTTCCAAAGGTTACCTTGTTAAGAGTAGGTGTTTAGCAATCATTCCCTCATGTACTGTCCTCAAAGGCCTATCTCTAACCGCTTCCTTCTAGATAAAGAGGTCAAATAGTTGTAATACTGAAAAAAGAATTAGGAAAATATGTCCAAAACTTTGGCACTGGTTCAATAAATTACAGTAACTCTAAATGATGGCAAACTGTACTATAATTTCAAGTCGTGTATTTTGGGGCTTTGAACAGCTATAACTGCCTTCACTTTCTCCTGATAAGCCACTGAAATAAAAGTACATGAGTTAAACAAACAAACATAAAACTTCATATGAGGAAAAAGGATGGGAGAGAGCATTACTAGTGAATGGGATATTCCAACAAATTTAAGAATGACATGGATGGGATCATGTTGATGGGGAAAAGAGGTAGAGAAAGCTGAAGCACAGAATATTCTACAAGGACACTGAGAGGAAGTCGATGCCAATTGGTCTACTTCACCTCCCCCAAAGCCTCTTTTTTAAAAAATTTAATATAATTAATTTATTTTTTTATATTTTTGGCCACTCTGTGCATGGCTTGCGGAATCCTAGTTCCCCAACCAGGGATTGCACCCGCACCCTTGGCAGTGAAATCGCCGAGTCCTAACCACTGGACCGCCAGGGAATTCCTGAGCCTCTTTTCTTAAAATCAATGGTTAAGAGAGAGACAGATCTTAGACTAGAAGTAGGGCTGAAAGCAGAAGGATTAAACGCCTCAATATAGACTAGTCTCACTGGTTTCTACTAGAAACTAGAAGAAAGTGAAGCTTGCTTTCAAATTTCTAAACGGAAATGACGTTAAACCTAGAATTGTATATCCAGTCAAATGGTTAATCAAATATGAAGGTATTTTCGAACTTTCAAAGATTAAACTTACTAAGTATGTTTCTTGAAGTTGACTCCAGTAAAACACTGGAGTAAATGAAGTAAGAGGAAAATGTTGGTACGCATTGAGGACCAGCCAACAAGTGTAGGGAAGGAAGGTCCCAGAACGACAGCTTGGACAAGGCAGAGATGGAGAAGGACAGAGATCTTCAAAAGGGGGAGTCTAAGGAGGCAGAAGAGCCTTAACTGTATAATCAGTATGACTGAGAGGCTGGAAAAAGTAAAATAAGCAGACAAAGCTACATACGCAAGAAAAAAAGTAAGAACTAGGAACTCTGGAAAAACACAAAATTTGCCTAAGAAAATCAAGATTCAAATATGAAGCAAATTACAATGTGGCAAGATTTTAAGTAACTGATGGAATATAAGTAAAGAAAATCCATTTGACTTTGATGCCCAGAACATTCAAGAAGCGCTTGTTATCTGTGTATCCTCTATAAGGGCACAAAGCATAGTGCATTAGATTGTCTATTAGTTGCTGTTTGCCCTATGCAGGCAGGAAAATGTCAACTGTATTTGCTAATTGGCCCTCAATGCCTTTTGTGGTCCTTCTAATGAAGATAACAGCAAGCATCTTCTCTTGAACACTTGTGATGACTGTGGACTCTGCTTTTTATTTGCATTATCTCACTGGACTTTTCAACTTATACAACAGAGAGCATTATAACTCGCATTTTACAGATCAAGAAATTGAGACCCTTTAAAGGGTTAGTTTGTCTAAGGTTACCCAGCTAAGTAAGAGATAGAACCAGGACAAAATGTCCTATACGTCAGACTCCACGGTCCATGCTCTGCCGTTCAATACAAATGTGGTGAACTAATTATTGCTAACAATTAAAGATATTTGAATAAATACTATTTATATTATTTTATTAATTCATTTATCCACTAATTTATTCTACATATAATTTGTGAGTATCCCTGTGTCAAGATCTGAGCTATATAATCTAGATATATGTTAGCAAACAAAATGTATCTAGACACTCCTTTCATGGAATTTACATTCTGATTCGGAAGACAGACAAATAGGCAAACAAATAAATAGTTTTAATTTGATAGAAATTATTAAATGAGTAGAAACCTAGCTGAAAAGAGGAGAATATTGCAGGCACGGTGGAGAGGGGTCATGGGGTAGTAAAGGACTACAGTAAGTCCCCTACATCCGAACCTTCAATTTGTGAACTTTCAAAGATGCAAACGTGCCCCTGGATGCCAGCTGTTGTACTGGACTACTGTACTTTTCAAGGTACTGTAAGATTAAAAATGTTTATTTTTGTTTTTTATGTGTTATTTGTGTGAAAAGTATTATAAACCTATTACAGTACTACAGAGCTGACTGTGTTAGTTGGGTATCTAGGCTAACTTGTGTGAACAGGCTTGATGTTCAAGGCACTGAAAAAAGTTCCAGGGTGGCTCAAACATCATTTGGTAGTTTCTAGATGAAGTTGGAGGGAGAGGCACAGGGATTTATAGGCTATGGTAGTAAACGTGGATCTGCTTAAAGCAGCTGGGGCTTTAAGCAGAGCAGTGACAAGACTTAAATACTCGCGTTGCTGGGCAGAGAATGCGATCAAATGAGCTTGGAGGCTGTTCTGGGGAGATCAGAGGAGACGATGGTGGCCTAGACTAGGATGGTGCCTACAGAATTTAAGAAAAGTGGATGTATTTGAGAGCTATTCGGTGATAGAATGAGAGGGCTTGCTGATGAAGTACAAGGCCCACCCAATGTAGCTGAGGAGGGAGGGAGAGGGATCAAAGGAGAACTCCCCTTTCTGAGTTGAGTAACTGGCGAGGCCATTTACCAGATGCAGAAGGCTGAATGGATTCACAGACAAGCCTGGGTGGAAGCAGAAGTCAAATTCTTTTTTGAAGATGCTGTGTGACTTGCCAATGAGATATCTGAGGAGAGAAGCCTTTAGCTATGCAAGTCTGGAATTCAGGGAAGAGTTTGGGCCAGGATATGTAAATGTAGAGGTCATTTACCATCTAAATGCCTTCATTCCAAAGCAGTATATTTCCAAGGCAATCGTATTTATTCCAACATCTCTGATGCTGAGGTTTTAAATTTGTTATTCAGGCAGACTTTCCTCTATTATCTAAGTTCTATATCAAAATCTATTGCATCAAAATGGTTTGTGTCCCCAGGAAGCAAATTAAATGAATGAAAAATTAATCTGTATAGCTCATAAATTCGGAGATAAATGCATTTCTTGCAAAGAGGAATGCTTGGCCTTGAACAGACACATCTCCACTGACTTGAGGGGTAGAAGTTAGGGCAGTTTTACTTGTGAAAGAACTGTGGACGCTGTGCTCACAGAAAGAGGCAGAGAAAGAAACGCAGAGTTCTCTGAGGCTGAGTCATAGACACTCAGGGATTCCCAAAGGTGTGGATGTTTTTGATCTGCATTAATAAAGGCAATCGAACCAAAAAATGCTGAAAGAAGTGCACGCCACAGCAATCTCCAGCACTTCAGCTGGTACCAAACCTGGAACCCCAAGTGCTGTCCTTGTGAGGAGTCTACCTAGTCTAAGGATTGGTGGGCAAAGACCTCACCAGGAAGGGGGTTGAGTGGCACAGCTTGTGGGTTAGACCCACTTCTCCATGAGGACTGTGTGTGAACTGCCCTTGGTCCCTCAGGAACAGTGTGTCAGATTCTAGGAAAGTGACAATGCCTCTGACCTCAACTTCTGCGGATGCCCATTCTTGGGAGGCTGAACTAATAAACCTCCAGGAACCCATAGGTCAAGAGCTGGAGGCTGACAAAATGCAAAGGTAGATGAGGAGGAACCTGCCCCAATCTCTAGTCATACACGATGACATTGGCAACTACTACTTAGTGAGCCCTTACTGTATACCAGGCCTGGGGCGAAGAGTTTTGTTATTTGTTAATCTAATTTGATCCTCACAATAACCTTACAGAGTTTTTGCATTTATCAGTGCCTTTTATTCCTGTATCACAGAAGAGGAACACGCAGCTCAGAGAGGTTATGAAACGTGTACAAGGGCACACAGCACACAGCAGACGCACATATAGATCTGCTGACTTCATAGCCATTGTTTTCGAGAAGTGACATGGCAAGAGGGTTAAGAGCGTGGGTTTGGGGAGCCAGAGGGTCTAGATTCACATCCTGGCTCTGCCATGTATTGAGTGTATCTCCTTGGGTAACTTACTTAAGCACCTGTGCCTCAGCATCTTTCTCTGTACAATGGGGATGAAAATGGTCCCTTCCATATAAAGTTGTGAGGATTTTTAGAACTTCTAAGAACAGAACCGAGCACACAACAAGCACTCAATACATGCTAGCTGCTGTTGTTACCTTTCCTTCTTTGCTGCAGTGCTGACCTCAGCAACCTAGATTCCTTAAGTAGAGCCTTGATCACCTGTTAATTTCAGACTTCTACTTCCCAGAACATGGACAAGTGAGCTGCATTTCAGATTCACGACAGCAAGTTGGGGACAAAAGCCTTAACTTTTAAAAATCTTTAACAGTCAAGGATACGATTATTTAAAGGAAAAGGAAAAGGGAGGAAGGAACACTTTTTAAAAAAAAAAAATCAATTCTATTCATTCATTTTAGTTAAGGGCAGCTTTTTCTGTCTTCAAATACTAATTTTTAAAATGTTTTATTTTATATTGGAGTATAGTTGATTAACAATGTCATGTCAGTTTCAGGTATACAGCAAAGTGACTCAGTTATACATATATATGTATCTATTCTTTCTCAAATTCTTTTCCCATTTAGGTTATTACAGAATATTGAGCAGAGTGCCCTGTGCTATAAGGAAGGAACCTTTTCTTAAGCAGAACTTTTCAAATGTTTATTTCATGTATTCCTCACTACAACCCCTTGAGATAGGTATGTTTTCCTCTTCCTACAGATAACAAAAGGGAGGCTAAGGGAGGTTGAATGATTATCTGATCATCTGATAAGTACATACTTACTATCTCCAACGGCATCATAACATACACCAGAAATTAATTTTATACTCTCTCGAATTTTAACTAGTTATGTTAAAAGGAACTTTGGAAACATGGGACTTATTTTACTTACTTAACAGACACTTACTCTGTGCCAAACACTATTATATGTGCTTTTCACATTTGATTCATTCAGCCCAGAAGGTACTACTATGATCCCCATTTGTAAAATCGGGAAAACTGAGCAACACAGCAGGGAAGTCACAGAGCTAAAAGGGTCGCAGAGCTAAAAGGAGCTGAGCCAGGATTCCAAGCCAGAGAGTCTTGCTCCAAATCCCGTATCTTTGCCAATGGGCCACGCTGCTTCCCAGTACAGAGGAGAAAGCAAAAGAAGAGAGAATTATCTAAGCTGGAAAATAAACTCGGGGTCTTGGAGTAGAACATGCCAGCTTCAGATTCTGTCTTCTGACAGTCGATTCCCTCTGTGTTTCTAGATCACAGTTCTACCAGATTTCTTACGCAATAGGTACTCACTACTACTTCATCTTTTCACATTAATTTGTCATACTCCGCCTATTTCGTTGTAGGAGGTCCTGGAAACACAGCAGCATCGATACGTTCTGATTTCTCATGTTTCTGAGTCAGGCAATGCTCTCCAAAGCTTTCCTCTCTACCCACCCCAAAAGGAATGAAGCCTTCACTGTGTTCTCTGTGGAAAGTTATCTGGTTCAAGACACAGGGAGGGCCCAGTTCCTGGTGTGCCAGAAATTCCTCAGACTAGCCCTGTGTCGTGTTTTCCATCTGTGGTTTGAGGCCCTTTGGTAACAAGACCCTGACTATTCTGTCTCATCTCCTCTTAGAAACCTTCCACGATTCTCTCAGGCTGAAAAGGGAATCTACCCCATATATGCAAACATCCCAAGCTACTCTAACTATACATGGAGTTTGAGCTACGTTTCTATAATCCAGACCAACTTAATAATGTAAACAGTTTCAGGAAACAGAGGTAGCCAAAAACATGTGGGAAACCATAATGAATATTCAAGTAATGGGAACATAATATCACATCATCACGAGGGAAGGGACCTCAACAGTCCTTTTTTCCAGAACTCCATGCACCTTCCGTCTTCATGATGCATTTCTAAGGCAATGAAACAACTTATTGCTCAACCTCACAGCAAACTGGCAAAGGATCAGTACTAAGGGTTAAATTAATGAACATAGCTGGCCGTCCAATCATAATGGAAGAGAGAATGAATACAATTAAGATTAAGTGTGTGGGGTCTTTTCATTTGTTGGTTTTTTTAATGTCTGATATGGGTGTCAACTTTTTTAAAAAAATTAAGAATACTTAAAAGCAAACATCTGTTTCATAATATATGAAATGCTGTATCGTAAGTTTTTATTTTGACTTCTTTGGACTATTGCTAAGATACGTACTATAGATACCATTTAATCTTCAAGGCTTGCTAGCGTCGTAAGAAGCCAAACTTCATTTCACTGAAAATAATGAGAGCTCCAGCACCAAGTTATTTCGCAATTTCCCCTCCACTGCTTGAACTCATCATCATAACAATAACAGCATTTTTTATATGGTGCCTCTCAGCCATAGCATCCAGGGCGCCAAAGGGAGCCGCACAGTTAGAACACATTAAGCCCATCAGATGTGAGATAAAAACAGATAAAGCCATTTCGACTAGCATGGAAGAGTGAAAAAAGGCCATAGAGAATAAAAATGGCTTTGGACCTCTGGAACAGAAGGACTCAACTGATGGCACTGCCTATATGGTCCGGCATCCCAGAAACTCGAGGCAACGTGTGGTGTGTACCACCAACTTGGATGAGTCACCCCGTCTTGCCCAGGGTTCAGGAGCACCATATATCACTACTGCTGTAACAGACTTTAATTCATTATTTTGGAGCTCAATAAAGATGCCTCAAGCCCCACTACCTACGAGGCAAGAGTATATTTTCAACTATGTCTGTGGTCCTGTGGTAGGCATCAGTGTTCATCAGATGTCCAGTTTCCACCTTCCAGGGCCACGATAGTGTGACATGTCCTGATCCCTTTGTGTGAGGCCATGGGATTGGCCAACAAATTGTGAATGGGAGGGAAGTGTATGCCCCACCTCCAGGCCAGAACACTCAATGCCGAGGTAAGCCCCTCCAGGTCTCTCTGGTATAACAACTCCACCTTGCAAACCATGATGAACATGGGATGTGAGCAAGGAATCTACTTGTGTTGTTTTAAGCCAATGTTATTCGGGAACTGTTACTACAGCATGATCTAGCTTATGGAGACTGATTCTATGCCTCAATTTTAAAACAGAGACCTATTTGCCAGAACCAGAGGAGGGACTCATTCATCTAGTCCCTCAGCACTCCTTTCAAAAGCATTCAGTTCAGATGTTCCAAATACTGTGAAACTCTCATTTTGTGTGGAGTCAAATCTGACCAGTGGAATGATGAGAACAGCTATTATTTATTGAGTACTTACATGTGTTAGGCATTTGGTGGAATGCTTTTCATATATTATCTTGTTTGATAGACTAAATGACTTTTAAAAGTAGGACGATTATTACACCGTTTTATCAACAAAGGAAAGTGGGGTTAAGTAACGTCATCAAAACAACACAGTCAATCAACTAAAGAATTTTGTTAGAATTGAGGCTGGCTAAATACAAAGTGCATGCTCGTTAACACTAGGATATATTTCCTCTCTGCATAATGTGGAAGAAAATCTGTTCGCATATCAGTGGCTGAATAAATACCATTCTTTGGCAGATGGTGTTATAAAGCAGTACTGTGTTATAAATACTTATATATTTCATGATTGCTAATCCATTAAGGCATTTATCTTTCATTTGATAAAGAAACAGGGTAACTTGCATTTGATTTATCTATCTCGTTCCAACCCACTGAAATGTCATAGTAGATTATCCACTTCCTGCTGGAAAAAATATACGGCCCATAAGGAAATGCTATCTATGTTCATTAGCGAACACGCCATCTCCCCTCAAAGTGTGCTCCCCCAACTTTCAGCTGAGGTCTTTGAAAAATGTCGGGCTGGAAGAAACTACCCCCTGAGTGCCTCTTTCCAACATTTGTGTTTGCTTCTAATTATTTTCAAATTATTTTCAACACTTCTGAAAACGCTAGGAAGGGTGAAGAAACACCTTGCTGACAATGTGCTCTTTGCCAAAGTAATCAATCCTCCAGCTTCTTTTGCTTTCTAAAATTCTAATATTCAATACAAGCTCTTTGGGCACATTCCCAAGATTTTGTTTGGTTCGACTTCACCATGGAAAACAAAATTGGTTCAGCTGAAGTCTGTAGCCAGAACGTTTTAAGCTTCATAGACCTTCAAAGTAGTGACCTTCTCCTCACCCCCTCTGCCTCTGTGCTCCATTAAGGAAAATACCGGAAGAAGTTTCCAGGCAGAGAAGCCAGATTGCATTTCGGTTCAATTTTGAGAGGAGGAACTGAACAGAGCTGGAGCAGGTAGTTATTTGTGGCTCTTACCTCAAATGAGCTTTGAAAAGTTCTTCTGTAAACCTTGGAAGGTCTTTTTAAATTCAATAAAAATTGCCTGTGCTTCTTAGCCTTTCATCTTAAAGGAATAAGTCTTATATCTACCATATTCTTTCCTTTTCCAGGACTTTTTAGATCACACAAATCACAGTCACAGCCCAGGCAAATAGAGGATCAAGCAAATTAGGTCCTCAAACCTGCTGCTGGGAAAATGGGGGTGCTCATTATTTGTCACAAGAATTGATCTTAGTTTTTCTCTTTCACTTTGTCTCTGCAGTCCAGATGGAAAGACTATAGGAGAAGGTCCTTTCCCTCTATGCCCCTGTTTCCGTTTTGGCATCACCAGCCTCTCAATAACAGCACCCTAATCCTCAGCCTTCCCTTTGAGACCTTGTTACGCCAGTGGTCCTGTCTCTGAAACGTCTCTCACACCTCCCCACACTTCTGATCTTTTCTGCCACCTCCTTGGCCCAAAGCACTCTGAAATAGGAGGACCACTTGTCTAATCTTTTTGCCCAGCTGTTCCCTCCAGGCAACCTGTCCTCATTCTGCCTTGGACTGGATGCTGTGCGGGTCCCTGTGCCCACCTAGAAGGCGTCTCAGGTTGGCGATCCTCAAACCCAATTATTCTGAAAGTTCTGTTCAGGCTAACTTGATGCTGAGACTTTCCTTTTCTTCACAGTGCAAAGGGACAGCTCTTTTCTCTGACTCCCTATAACATCTGATCTGCTTCTCCTTTACGGTGTATCTCCACGTCTAACAGTATTGCCTCTTGTGATCTTTTTTGAGACCATAATCAATGTTTTGCTCATCTTCCATCCCCCACTGCACCTACCACACGTTGAGTGTTCAGTAAATAATTAGTGGAAGTATTAGACCAAAAAAACCCTAACATATTCCTAGATTAGGAAATGAGAACACTAGAAATATGTGAAATACAGAAGGAAAGACACATTAAGACTTGCAAATTAATATATTTTGCCCTAGGCGTCTAAATGGAGTCACCTTGACTCTTCTCTTCCTCTCACATCCCATTACCAACCCATCGGCAAATCCTTCTGGTTCCACCTTCAAAATATATACAGAATCCAACCACTTTTTACAACCAGCCTATTCCTGGCCACCATCACATCTTGCCTGGATTTCTGTGAGAGCCTCCTACCAGGTCTCCCTGCCTGCATGCTTCCCTGCAATGTATTCTCAACAAGGCGGCTGCAGTCACCCTTTAAAAACATAATTCAGATCAAGCCACTCCTCTGCTCAAAATTCTGCAAAGTTATACCTTTGTAATTTTTGATGGCTCAGAATTTTGTTGAAGGATAGCCATCTCTCCTCCATAACTGTAAAAAACATTTTCATATTTGGTTTATAAACCCCAAACAGAATGATGGATCCAATTAACTTTTTTCATTTCTGTATCATCTGTTTCCTTGTAAGCTCTTTTATATACACACCAGACTTCAGGATTTGTCCACTTATGTACCATATCAAGTGAATTTTGGTGCACAAACATCAAAAAAAAAAAAAATCTGCAAAGCTTTCCCTGTTTGACTCTTGACAATGGGCTCTGAGATTCCAAATAACCTTCTAACCTTCCCACTAAGCAGGTACCCCTGTGACCTCCCCTCCTGCATTCCTGCCCTTACTTACTCTGCTCTACTGTGCTGGTTTTCTTAACCAGGCATGCTCATCCTTAAGGGACTTTGCTCCAGCTTTTCTTTCAGCTTGGAACATTCTTCTTTCTGATATCTACATAGATTGTTTCCTCAAATCCACCAAGCCTTCACTCAGTGAGGTCTACCCTAACTAACTACCACCTTTAACATTTCTACTTGCCATTCTGACCCTGTCACTTCCAATCATCCTCACTCTGCTCTACTCCCCCTTTCTTCCATAGTACTTTTCAAATATGTCTGCCATTCTTTGCCTCCCTCTGCTAGAATGTAAGCTTTACAATGTCAGGGAGCTACGACTGTTTTCCTCAACAATATATCTACTGAATACAAATGTATGAATGAATAAGTGAGTGCTTTAGTCCTAAATTCAGTTCTCAGGTTTCTTAAACAATGAGGTCATACCCTCAGACCTCAAGATTCTAGAAAAAGAAATCTTGTCAAATAGACCCAAAAATAAGGTGAAGCAGTGTTACTGACTATGAACCAAAATAGTCACATGTAAGCAGAAAAGTGTTCAATGCAATGTGTCTGTTCTCACTGAATCTGGTCTATGCAATTGTGCAACTTGCATGTATGCTACCCATGAGGACAGACACCTGTGACATTCTAAAGATGGAACATTCCAGCAGCTGTGTGACATTTTTGAGTACAGAGATTCATACCACAGATTGGATGAAAACAGGTGTTCAGGAGAATTATCAAGCTCCATGAGGGCAGGAATCATATCTGTTTTGTTTGCACTGTCTAGAAGCGGGTAAATTGGGATGCTCAATACATGTTTGTTATGTGAGTGTAGGAATAAAGAGAAAGGATCCCTATTATTTTCAGAAATAGACAAGGCAGTAAAAAGTAATTTTGCTATTCACACAAAGGAAGGTTTTACCACCTGGACGTTGGTACAATGATACCAAATTTTACCTCAATTTAATTTGTTTAGAAGTTAATTTTTTATTATGACAATAATACGGGGGACTCTACGAACAATGTAAAATAGCTCAGAAAACACTGACAGACTTAAAAAATTGTTTATTATTCCTTCTTGGAAAGACAGAAGTTCTTTTGGATTTTTAATGACTGCTTTTCTGTTTCAAAAACGTGAGTCTTGGTTT
Organism: Neophocaena asiaeorientalis asiaeorientalis; assembly: GCF_003031525.2. NCBI lineage: Eukaryota > Metazoa > Chordata > Mammalia > Artiodactyla > Phocoenidae > Neophocaena > Neophocaena asiaeorientalis. The sequence goes on along the minus strand of NW_020175837.1, from coordinate 896,931 downwards.
TTATTTAGATGAGACTATAATTTTTACAATTGCACGTTAATTTAATTTTGATTCCCATGTTCCTCTTTGTTAGTGGGTGTTGTGAATTTCACATAATAATAATAATACATGTCTGTTGTGGTGTGCAAACACTTTCCTATTTATTTGTTTCTTTCCTTTCCCACATGCTCCTCATTAGCTATTTAGAGTCTTACTTACAAAATGCCCTGCTGACTCTCTTGCACATGAATTCTGTGGTTATTCTTTCCTGGTATCTTTCGAATTACTTAAAAGCATTTAACAACAGTAAACAGGGCTAATAACTATTGAATATCTGAAATGTTGTTTTCGTTTTTTACAGTTTCACTGTGAATTTGAAGATAGTCATTGACTTTTTATATATTAATTAAATGCACGAGTAATATTCTTTCCCCTCATGGAGCTCTTTGCACAGTTTCCAAGAACACAAACTTGGTTCTCTTCTTCCGCTTAAGGTAGGGCTGGCTATTGTCTATGAAATATGTTAGGATATCTTCAGTAAATGCTGAGTGAGAAGACATTCATACCACATTGGAACTTCATTAATTTTGCCTGAGTAACAATCCAGCTTAAGTAAATGAAAGATATGAAACCTATCATTTCTTACAAATAAATGAAACTAGGCCAGAGATGTCTTGTAAATCCACAGTAAAACTTCCTTAATAATATACACAAGTGGATTGTAATTAATAAATCAATTCTTTGCCCACAAAAGGTACTTCTTTGTTTCAGCATGCTTATTTTTAGGAGCAGTTGAAACATTTCCTGTGTAATCATAATTAAGCCAATAATTCATTCAGGAACTTTTTTTAAAAACAAGATAGCACAAAGATAAACCTCAAAATTATCATCTAAATGGTCATATATTCCAAATTAATGAGAACCAAATTTAAAATGTTACTCTTCTTAGGTCTCTAAGTTCACAAGGTCCATAAAAGCAGACCTGGTCCCAGATAATAATTTGTAGATTATCATGAATAAGAAGGTCCTTGATGAGCAGTGATATAGGAATAATTTATCATCTGTATCCTTAAAAAAATAAATAAGAAATACTCCAGTGAAAAGGTTTCTACGTGACATTCTGAATCCCGGAGAAAAAGTCTAAACAATAATAAGTTTAAGAGTCCTCCCTGGATTAAACTTTCTCTGAAAGTTTTTGTACCTTAAAATTACATGAAGGGGGGGTTCCCTGGTGGCACAGTGGTTGAGAGTCCGCCTGCCGATGCAGGGGACACGGGTTTGTGCCCCTGTCCGGGAGGATCCCACATGCCACGGAGCGGCTGGGCCCGTGAGCCATGGCCGCTGAGCCTGCGCTCCACAACGGGAGAGGCCACGACAGTGAGAGGCCGCGTACGGCCAAAAAAAAAAAAAAAAAAAAAAAAATTACATGAAGAGGTATAAAACAGTTTATGTGAGGAAAGAGACTATTTTTGTTCACTAGAAAAGGATTTGGAGGTGAAACTCTATATAAAGAATATTATGGACTTGAAAACATCCAAATACATGATATATATGTTAGGGAGAACCACAATTTTGTTTCCTATGAAACAGAACATTCAAAAAACCTTTAAGCGGCCACTCTAAAGTGAGTCCGATTGCCCAGCCCAGTGGTAAGATGGCAAATATGTAGTAAACTGCACAAAGCATGTCTGAGAACGTTCTGAGCATCTTCTTGGGCAAAATCCAGAAAAGGGGAGCATCTCCAAATTCCTGTTTTCTTTAGAAAGAAGAGGTGTGCTTGTTTACTCCACCCTTTGTTGGTCAAAGCCATGCTACCAGAGACAGGACAGATGTCTCAGTGCCTTGGGGTTTGTCAAAGTGTGAGAAAAGAGCTTCCTACCTCAATTTTCCAGCTTGACAAGTCAAAAATGCATACTGATGGGCCTGGCCTTATACCTAGTACATCAGAATCTATGGGAGGAAGGCTTGTTATCTGAAATGGAATGAGCATTGAACTTGAATCACTAAACTGGAAAAGCCTTGCTACTTCCTAGCTTTGTGGATTTGGGCAAATTACTCAACCTCTTTCAGCAACAGTGTCCTCATCTATAACATGAGGGTGATAACCGTATCTAGTTCATAGGCTAGTCTGGAGAATTAAATGAGAAAATGCCTGCCAAGCACTTAACCCAAGCACCTATTAAGCCCTTGCAAACTGTTAATTCTTCCAATTCGTCCTGTTGTAATTAACGTCACAGGGTCTGAGGGGCAGGGGCAATGAGAATTGAGTTTCTGCTTCATGATGGCTACTAGCAGTGATTCAAACTCATGCTTAGGATCTAGTCTGAATTTTAGTACAAAGAGACTCTTTCTAAAGGGAGGCTGTTTATTTCACCATTAGGAAATGGACAGTGAAATCTTAAAAATGTATTACATAAAAGAAGTACCTTAGATTTTCATTTCTGACCTCTTTCCTCCCAAGTCCTTCCTCTTGCAACTAAAAAACTCTGGACATAAGGTAACAAAAAGTATAGGAAACAAGAATATGACTGCCAAGAGATCTTAAGACTTGAGGAACAACACTGAGGAGATTTTTCTGGGTTTCTTTGTGGCCTCCCATACATCCTGGATGGGACACTACAAAATCCACCAGCCCCAAACCACCAACAGACATAGGCTAAATAAATGCCAACAAAAGCCTATTCCTCCTAGCCAGAAGACTAGGAAAAGGGTGGCCTATTGAACCCTAAACATTTTTTGTCAATATCTGCTGTACTCTGGCCAAACACCAATGAGGGAGACCCCTCTATCACCACTGCTTCATGGTTCCAGTGGAGCCAGGCTGAGAACTGATCTTCTATCCTACCAGCCTCACCCTAATCCCACAGAAGCAGGCAGTGGCTCTCTGATTTCCCAGCTCTGTAATGTCACCAAAAGCAAGGGTGAGCAAATCTCTTATCTCCCATCCAATAGGGCAGATGGTAGTCTACTTAACTCTGCCAGGATAATGTCATGGAAATCTGGAAGTGAGCTGAGTGGGGTTGAGAAACCCAGTGGGAAGCTGACCATACACACCAACTTGGCCTTCACGCTATACCTCAACAGGGGGATAGCCTGCTTAAAAAAGGGAAGGTTGAATAGGATACAAAATCTCAGAATACAATGTCCAAAATGCCCGAGATACAACTGAAAGTAACTCATTATAACCACAACCAGCAAAATCATAACTTGAATGAGAGAAGGCAATCACCAGGTGCCAATGCCAAGATAAACCAGATGTTGGAATTATCTGACAAGGATCATAAAGCAGACATCATAAAAATGCTTCATAAATTATCATGGGTTCTCTTGAAACAAATGAAAAAATATAAAACTCAGCAAAAATAGAAATCATGGAAAAGAACCAAAAGGAAATTGTAGAACTAAAAGACACAATAATCAAAACTAAAAAACTTACTGATGGGCCCAACAGCAGAGCGGAGATGACAGAGGACAGAGTCAGTGAACTTGAAACCAAATCTATAGAATTTATCAATCTAACAACAGAGAGACAATGTATTTGAAAAAAATGAAGAGAGAATCAGGACAATAACAAAAGAGTTAACATTTCTATCACTGGAGTCTCAGAAGACAGGGAAAGAGTGGGATGCTTTGAAAAAGTATTCAAACAAATAATGGACAAAACTTTCCAAATTTGGTGAAAAACACAAGTTTATAGCTGTAAGAATTTGAATAAACTTCCAATAGAACAAACCCATAGAAACTCATGCCAAGACACATCATAAGTAAACTTCTGAAAGCAAAAGACAAAAAAAAAAAATCTTGAAAGCAATCAGAAAAAAAAAAAGCACATTACCTATAAGGAAAAAACAATTCAAACGATGGGATTTATCATCAGAAACCACAGAGGACAGGAGAAAGTGGCACTTTTAAAAATTACTGAAAGAAAAGAACTGTCTACTGTAAATTCTATATCTGGCAAAAAAAATATCCTTAAGAAATGAAGAGGAAATCAAGACATTCTCAGATGAAGGAAAACTAAAAGAGTTTGTTAGTAACAAACCTACCCTTAAAAAATAGCTAAAGGAAATTCTTTTAACAGAAAGGAAATAATAACAAAAGGAGACTTTAAGCTTCAGAAAGGAAGGAAGAATATCCAAATGGGTAAAAATAGGGGTAAATATACAGATAGTCCCCAATTTACTGTGGTTTGACTTACTTACAATTTTTCAACTTTACAATGGTGTGAAACTGATACGTATTCAGTACAAACCACACTTTGAGTTTTGAATTTTGATCTTTTTCCTTGCTAGCAATACATGATACAATAGTCCTTTGTGATGCCGGGCAGTGGCAGCGAGTCACAGCCCCCAGTCAGCCACACAATCATGAGGGTGAACAATCGAGACATTAACAGCCATTCTGTACCCATACAAAATTAAAGGACTTGAATGGAGTGAAGGCCTCCATACCTCACTCGAACTAGTAAAATGGCAACACCAGGAGACTGTGATAAGTTATGTATACATTACATAATACCTAAAGCAACCAGTTTAAAAATTCTATACAAAGGTATACTCTAAGTAAATGAAAGCGGAATTCCGAAGATGTTCAAATAACTCACAGAAAGGCAAGAGAAGAGAAACAGCAAAAACAAACAGAGAAAAAAATTCTTAAGCTGTAACATATCCCTAATTACTTAAATGTAAATGGTCTCAACTCACCAATTAAAAGACAGAGATTGGCAGAAAGGATAAAAAAAAAATACTATTAGAAACTCATTTCAAATTTAATAACAGAGGTAAGTTGAAAGTAAAAGGTCAGATATATATCATGAAAATACTCCTTTAAACAAAAGCAGTTGACTATAGTAATATCAGGCAAGGTAGACTTTAGAGCAGAGAAAATTACTAGATACAAAAAGGGAAATGACAGTAAAGATGAAAGAATCAATTCAACAGAAATACATAAGAATCCTAAACGTGTATACACCAAACAACAGAGCAGCAATTACACAAAGCAAAAACTGATGCTACTAAAAAGAGAAATGAACAAACACACAATTAGAGTTGAAGACTTCAACATCCCACTCTCATAAATTGATAGAACTAGACAGAAGACCAGCAAGGATACAGAATTGAACAACTCAATCAACCAATGTACCTATATTAACATATATAGAACATTCCACCCAATAGGAGCAGAATATACATTTGAAAATTAGTAGGTTCAATCCACCATACCAACGGGTTAAAGAAGAAAAATGTTACAATAGCATCAATTCACATAGAAAAAAGCATTAGACAAAATCCAACACCTATTTGAAAAAAATTCCTAGCAAAATAGGAATACAGTATACATCCTCAACCTGATAAACAGCATTTGCAAAACCCAACAGCTAACATCATATTTATGGTAAAAGACTGAATACTTTCTTCTAAGATTAGGGACAAGGAAAGATGTCTCATCTTACCACTCTTATTTGACAAAGTACTCTAAGTTCTAACCGTCATAATAAGGCAAGAAAAAGAAGTAAAAATCATGTGAGTTAGAAAGAAAGAAAGAAAACTCTCCCTCTTTGTAGATGACATGGTTGGCTATGTAAAAAATCCCAAGTAATCTACAAACAAACCAAACAAAAACCTCTCAGAACTAATAAGTGAGTTCAGCAATGTTGCAGGATACAACATAAATACACAGAAAGTCATCACATTTCTATGTATTAACAAGGAAAATGTGGAAACTAAAACACAATGTTTCCAATCACTCCAAAGAAAATAAACTTAATAAGTAAACTCAACTTGTACACAAGTATGCTGAAAATTACAAAATGCTGATGAAGAAATCATAGAAGAACTAACTAAAAGCAGAGATATACTGTGTTCGTGAATTGGAAGACTCAATACGGTAAAGATGTCAATTCTCCTTAAATTGACATGTGCTCCATGCAATTCCTATCAAAATCCAAGAAAGTTTGTTTTTTTTGTTTTGTTTTGTAAACACAGGCAACCATACTCTAAATTTTATGTGGAAAAGTAAAATATCTAGAATAGCTAAAACAATTTTGAAAGAGTGAAGTGAAAGGAATCACTCTACCTACTCTTAAGTATTATATACAGCTATAATAAAGACAGTGTGGAATCAGTGGAGAGATAGAAACATAAGTCAATGGAAATAGAGAATCCAGAAATAGACCCATACAAATATGACCAATTGATGTTTGAAAAGGCTGCAAGGTGAATTAAATAGGAGAAAGATGGCCTTTTCAACAAATGGTGCTGGAGCAACTGGCTATTATAGGCAGCCTAACCTCAACCTCAACCTAACCTCAACACTCTATAAAAATTAACTTAATGTAAAAAATAAATAAATAAAAAAATTAACTTAAGTCACAGAAATAAATGTAAAATGTGAAACTATAAAACTCAGAATATTCTAACACTTAAAAAAAGTCTTTGGGACCTAGAACTGGGTGAATAGGTCTTGACACCAAAAGTAAAATTCACAAAAGGAAAAACTGATAAATTGGACCTCATCAAAATTAATTTATTTTTCCATGAAAGACCACGTTAAGAGGATAAAAAGACAAACTACAGACTTGGAAAAAATAGTTGCAAACCAAATATTGACAAACTGAAAAACAGGAAATATCAAACAATTCAATTAGAAAATGAGCAAAAGACATTTCACGGAAGAAAATATATAGGTGGCTAATAAGCGCATGCAAAGATGTTCAATATAATCAGTTACCATGGAGATGTAAATTAAAACTGCATCAGAATGACCAAAATAAAGAATAGTGATAGCATCAAATCCTGGTGATGACGCAGAAAACTTGAATCGCTCATACACTGCTGGCCGAAATGTGAACTGCTAACGCTCACTCTGGAAAAAAGTATGACAGGTTTCTTTCAAAAGTATACATACATTTACCATATGATCCAGCTACTGTACTATTGTACTCCTGGACATTTACCCCAGAAAAATTACAATTGGTGTTCATCCAGAAACCTGTTTGCAAATGTTCAAAACAGCTTTATTTGTAATAGCAAAAGCTGAAAATAACCCAAATGTCCTTCAACGGGTGAAGAGTTAAACACTGTTAACATTCATTCCATGGACTACTATTCAGCAGTAAAATGAATGAAGTACTGATACAAGCAACAGCTTGGATGGATCTCAAGGAATTTACGCTGAGTAAAAAAAGCCAAAATCAAAAAGTTACATACTGTATGCCTCCATTTATAGAACATTCTTGAAATGACAAAACTATATAGATGGATGGAGCGGGACAAAATTCTTGAAATGACAGAATTATAGAAGCGGGAAGGGTGGGAAACGGCAGTACCTATAAAGAGTGGCATGAGGGATCCTTGTGATAGAGCTGTTCTGTTTTGGCCACTGTGGTGGTCACATGAATCTGCATGTGTGATAAAACTGCACAGAATTAAACACACACACATACTAATGAGTCACGTAAACTGGTGAAATCTGAATATGATCAGTGAATTGTATTAGTGTTAGTTTCCTGTCTATAATTTTGCCTTATAGTTATGTTAGGTGTTATCACTGGGGGAAACTGGATGAAGGAATTATTTCTTACAATCTCATATAAATCTACAATTATCTTAAAAACATTTTTAAAAGCCGTAAAAAGACAATGAAAACAAACAAAAGCAATAACTTACATTTGATTAGTGATTTTCATTTTTTTTTTTTACTACAAATTATTTCCTATATAACTCCACATCTCAAGAAAATGGAAGATACTAATGATTTCTTCCCAATAGAAGATACTGGATATTTCTCTAACCTAACTGGATGGATCGTGAAATTGGGGCATGGAGAAATAATTTTTCTGGACCAGAGAGCTTAATAATAGGTCCATGAAGATGTACATCAAACCAAGAATACACTTTGCTTTGAATCCAGAAAGATGTTTATCTTTTTTAAAAATTTGAAGCCAAATGAGAATATACAATACAACCATCAAATATGTTCTCCTGCTGAATTGTTGGGAAGCCTTGGGGGATGCCTACCATGTCATACAAATCTGTTCATACTGGGTTGGGGGCAGTTAACGCAGGTCCTTTCTTGGAAACACTCTGAATATCTGGCAGCAAAATGTGGGTGCAGTCAGAAGGAAGGTACTAACAGAACTTAGCATTAAGTTAACTTAATATGGACTGCAGAACTTCTGCAATCAACATTTCAACATGCAAGAAACGAGGGAAGGTGTTTTGAAGCAGATAAAAAAATCTGAAGAACTTAGGAAATATTCAGAAGCAATATAAAAAATAACAGTCCACATTTAGTAATCTAAAAATTAGACATTAATTCTGTTATACATTTGCTTTTAAATTTTTCAGTGAATCTGGATGAGACAAAGGACCAAATTCCAAAGCTGTTAGCAAGGATACCACCAAAATAACAAAAACAACAACAACAACAAAAATTAAATGCATGTTTCAGGTGCTCAGAATATGAAAGATGTCTTTTCCCTTATTCTAGATATTATACCTCTATTTGTACAGACTAAAATCATATGGTATCTGTTAGTAACCCCACCAATCAGTTTATTTGCACTGAGTTTTCAGTCAAATAAAACCTTGCAACAGGCTTAATGTGCACATTGCTCTAGCTAATTGAAATTTTTTTGTATCCTAATTCTAATAATGTCTCCATGAAGTGGACCACTTGCATACTTGTGAATACTTCAGGTGCCAAATTCAATTAATGTCATTGGTTTTGTAACAGATGCAAACGTATGGCCTCCTACATCTTTCCTGATGTAACTGATAAAAATGTTGACAACAGGGATGAGGATATATCCTTGGAAAACTCTCACCATCACCCACCCCTAGCCCCCAAATCATGACAGTTTGGATCCAACCATCCTTAACTCAGTTGGACTCTAACAGTATCCAATCCATTCTACTCTGTTTTATCCACAAAGACTTTCCTGGTAATCGAGATTTTTTTTAATTGAATTTCCTCCAACATATGTTACCTTTTCCAGAAATCTAAAAACAGATGCTGATATTTTTTTTGTTTGTTTGTTTGTTTAAGAAAAGTAAGAGGCTTTTACAGCCCAAAAGACAACGCATCAACCCTGGAGAACAGAGGATGCACTTAAGAGTCTTGGCACCCCAGAGCGGGCAACTGTCACATTTTATGTTAAAACAATTCCCAGAACAATGTCTAACAATCCTACTGATTTTCAAACATTAATAAAGGTGAGGTCCTGCTAACCCTCTTGTACAAAACTATCTGAACTGGCGGTAGAAGACTACGCACTGCCTTCACCACTGTCCAGCTGGGACGTTTTAGAACCAAATCTCTTATTGACTCATTCAGTCCAGAGACAAACAGAGCAGCTGATCTCAAAGCAGGCAGCTATACGGTAATGATGTAGCATGTGCCACCATCCTGAAAGGCATGCTTGTAGAGAAACATTGCAGGACACCATTATTTTTAACGTTTCTCCAGCTTGAAAATGGTTTGTGTCCATGACTTCAGTTTTCAAAAGACACAATGCAGTCTGGGACTTTAAGAGAATGTGTCTAATTAACCGATAAGTTTATGAACACATGCTGACGTGGCCAAGCACTAACTAGGTTGCATTCTCTTACAGAAAATAGTCATGTAAAAGGAGTCAATCAAGTCGATGTTTACTTTCCACATAGAATTTTGCGTCACAAACTGGAGAGAAATAATTCTGCAGGTAGGAAAAAAAATGCTTTCCAAATAGGAAAGCTTCTTGAGTTCTTCATGTTTCTTGCTCTGTCCAGGGTCTTGGAATACAAACTATCTCAATTCAACATTCCTACATTTGGCGTTTGGATAAAGATTTGTTTTTCCTCCAAGAATCTGCAACTAAAATGTGATCTGTTTGATTATTGTTTGGAGGATTAAAAACATAAAGGACTATGTATTAGATTCTCCTCTAGCAGGACAACAAAGAAAAAATAGGCTGTTGGAAAGGGAGATTCTGCTAAAGGGAGAACATGCAGCCAACAGAGCACAACGTTGTGTGTTCTGAGGCAACCGCGGCAAGTAGACGTGGAGGACCGGAGGTAGAGTGGCCGGAAATGGAGATGGTCTGGAACAAATGTGGTGTCTAGGCCGAAATCTTCCTCTTCAGATAATTCTCTGTTGCTAGGAGTGCTTGAAAAAAAACCACAGTAGATGGATGGAAGTTTGTGCATGTCCCTCCCTTCTTTGTTTTGTGTCAGGACAAAGAATACTGGAGTTTTGGAGACCGTGTATTCTACTGTGTAATACTAGATATAATACTAATATAGCACTGAACGGGCTAGAAAGTGTTTTCACACACATATCACAACAACAGATGCTCACAATGACCCTGTGGAGTTAAGGGTGATTATTCTTCCCACTTAACGTTAAAGGAAAATAAGGCTCTGAGAGGCTATGTGTTGCCTAGAGTCCCCAGTTAAGGAAGCAGAACAAGGACTAGGGCCTTAGGAGGGATACCTGTTCTGGGTACTTTTCGTGACTCTGCACTGCCACCCACATCATCAGAACTTTCCAGAGATGTCAGGACATACACATCGGCCACGCTCCCTACTTACTGTTCACGTTCTGTCATGACTCAGCCTGCTCAGGTCACTGTACCACATTACAGAAGACCCTCCAACACACTCTGGGCCCTGAAACTGGAGCCACTACTACACATGGGTTCTAAGCACAGCCTACTGCCCTGCCAGAGGACCCTACTTTGGGAGCCCTCTTTTGCTCCTGGAGCCCTTTACTCCCCGCTCCTTCAAATGCCCAGTATCCTCCACCACCCGAGGCTGACGGACAAGCAGCCCTGTTGAATCCAGCTGGGCTGGGGGCAGTGGCAAGGAGCATCTTACCCAGAGACAGGAGCACGAGCTGAATCATGTGAAGAGAAGTGGCCCTGGTGTCCCCATTTGGAACTCAAAAGCCTATTTTCCCGCAGAATCGATGTGACGGATGCTGACTGGCTAGCGAACTTCAATAATTCTGGAGGATCTAGTGGTATCTTGGTTGGACAGTACACAGGGTTTCATGGACGACCCCAAGACCCCATCCATCATTGATAATATTGTTCCTAAGGGGAAATGTGTTTCGAGTTTCACATGACAACCCCTCCAAAGAAGTTCTAGCAAACAAACCCATTTGCAAGTCGGGCACCGTCTGTCTTCCAGTACTAGCTGTTCTCCCACTTGTTCCCCTTGACATAACCTGTGTTCTCACGTCCAACTTCTGGGTGGCCCATGAAAACTATTGCTCCTCTGAGACTACAGCAGGTGTAAGCAATGAGTAGAAGGTGAAAGTTCTGGGGAAAGGTCTCCGCAGTAGAGGGAAGGAGTGAGGAGAGGGAAGAAGGCAGAGTTGGGCTCATTCACGGGACAGCAACGATGGATCAGTAAGCCTGTGATGTTGACAGGCTACAGGGACGGCCTTTTACGGGAATTAAAATGGAACTTTTAGGCAAGCAGGATGCATGTCATTAAGAAAGCACAGGCTGTGGATGAGGCAGGCCCGGGGTACATCCTGTCACTGAGAAGAATGGTCATTTTAAGCTAAATATTTAACCTCTCAGAAGATTCAATTTTCTCATCTCTAAAATGGAGATCATGTTTGCTTCTCAGAGTGTTCGTGAAGATCATAATAATTTTGTAAATGTGACCAGCACAAGCCCTGGCAGCAGATAGCAGGGATGTTACTTTTTCTAGCTTTCCTTGAGAGATGCAGTGTGATGCAGGGGACGATTAGAGTAAAAAGGAGTGGGTTCGAATTCCACTCTGGAATGGGCACCAGTGAGAGCCTATGGACATCCTCTGAGTGTCAGTCATCCATGCTGCTCCAACAGGACTTCCTCAGAGGGCTTTGGTGGCTAGTAAATAAATTAATGTGTGTGTGAGTGCCTGCCACCAGCTGGTGCTTGAGAAGGATTATGAGTTCAACATTTCAAGAACTGTGTGTTGACTGCCCAACTATGATCTAGAAAAGTGATTCTGGAGTGTGGGGAAAGAAAGCCACAGCCTGTTATGTTAGATGGGTGGCAGGGAAGTTTCTCTGAATAGATGAGATCTGAGCAGAGACCCAAATGGATAGAAGGAGAAAGAGAGAGAGACAGAGGTAAAGAGAAAGAGAGCCATAAAACTATCTAGGTAAAAGGATTTCCCCGGCAGTCCAGTAGTTAAGACTTCGTGCTTCCAATGCAGGGAGCGCAGGTTTGATCCCATGGTGCAGTGTGGCCAAGAAAGAAAAAACTAAATTAAAAATAAATAAAAATTTTTTTAAAATCTAGGTAAAGAGGCATCCAGGCAGAAGGAAGACCAAGGCTACAGGCCAGGCCCCTGGGGCTTGTGTGGGCCTGATTGAGAATCAGCGAGAAGGTCTCAGAAGGTCATGGTGGTGGGGGGGCAGGGAGCAGGGAAATGATGGGCGTTAGAGGCCCCGGTGGCCCAGAGACTGTGCACTCTGCAGACACAGAAAGGACTCTCTACTCAGTTCTGAGCATAGGGAGGCCCTGGGAAGGTTTTGAAGAAGCCATCTAGAAAGGAGACGGAGTGGCCCAAGCACTGGGAGGTGATGGCCATCAGTGGTGAAAGTCAGAGGTAGCGGTGCTGGACCAGGGGGGCAGCGGCAGGAGGCCCAGATGTGTTCTGGTCGAGTGTGGATTTTGAAATAGAGCCAGTAAGATTTGCCAGTGGGTTGCTTCAGAGAGGGACAGAAAGAAGGGTGCTAAAGACAGAACTGAACTGTTTTCACTCTAAAGGTGATGCTATTTACTGTGATGGGGAATAGCTTGCGGGGGATCAGTGTTCTATTTTGAGCAGGTTGCATTTGATGTACCCTTTGGCGGTCTGTGTAGAGAGGTAAGGCACACCCTGGAGCGTGGGGAAGGGTGCAGGTCTGGAACAGACACTGTGGAAGTCTCAGCAGGGTAATGGTCTGAAAGGCAGGGACCAGACCCGGTTGTCTGAGGAGTGGAAATAGAGAAAAAGGAAGAAGACTGAGCCACCCTGGGACAGCATTAAAGGTCTGCAGTTGGAGGGGACACACTCCATCAGTGGAAATTAGCAGAAGGGACCCTTTCTAACTAAAGGTCTGCATGTTTCTTTTGGTTATTGCTTTTGTTTTCTTTTAACTAAAAAACAACAAAAAAATGAAGCATTTCAAACATACTGAATACCAAAAATAAAATGACTGACACTCCACCTCAATTTGTAATTTGTGAACACTCTGCTATGTTCCTTTCAAATACAGCAGAAGTCACGCCCTTCCAGCCCCACCCGCTCCTTTCCTTTCCAGAGGCTTCAGTGCGCCAATGAGCCTGGCATGTGGAAAGTTCTCAGTAAAGGTCAGGCACAGTGATGCCGGTGAGGAGTGACATGGTTGTTACCGTTATGATGACACTGATGTGGATCCTCCTCATGCAATCTCTAGCTTTTATTACATAAATATATCTTCATGACAATGTACAGTTCGGTGTGGTTTTTGAAATTAACATAAATGGTTGATTTTTGGACTATATTGTTTTGTAACTGGCTTTTTTAAACTCAATACTGTGTTCTTGAGATGTCATTTTTTTTTTTGGCCGTGCTGTGTAGCATGTAGGATCTTAGTTTCCCAACCAGGGATCGAACCCGTGTCCCCTGCAGTGGAAATGTGGAGTTTTAACCACCGGACCGCCAGGGAAGTCCCGAGATGTCATTTCTTAATCTATTAAGTCAGACACAGTTTAGGAAGGAAGAGGAAGAGGAGGAAACAAACTCTGCAAAGAGAGTAACGTGAGGGAGCTTTGGAAATCCCAACAGACACACCAGCACCTTTGTCCATCCCTTCATTCTTTTCCTCCCTCCTTAATTGTGTAGCTATTTCAGGGGAAGGGGGGTCTCACTCAATGTTGAAGCCATATTAAATGCTAGCTTCACAAGCACTCAAGCCAGGAAGGAACCCTAAAGACCACGTGGTCCCATAGCCCCCAATTCGCTCCACTGCCCGAGCCCCAACTGTTACCAACTAGAGTTCCTGGCCTTCCCCAATCAACAGAAATTGACTAGAGGCCAGACAAGAAATTCAGGCAAGGCTTTATTGGGGCCCCTGCTGCAGCAGGGGGGAGCGGGAACAAACCACAGGTTCCCCTGCTTGCTCTCTCCCCGAGGGGGGGACAAGCCTGTTTCTTATAGGGGGTGGGGGTAGGGGTGTGTCCAGGGGTCTGGCCAGAGGGGTGGCTTGGGTGTTCTGCCCACCCCTTAGGTGGTGTTGCGTGCAGGGGGCACGCGCAGTACCCTGCTTTTGCTCCTGACACCATTTTTTGCTCCATGTTCTTCAAAAGTGGCAGTTGGCTTTTTTGGTGTTTTTGTATCTTTTGGGTCCAGAATTTGCCCCAGCTGGGCATGCACGCAGTTATTTTTAGTCCCATTCAGTTTCTTTGTATTTTGTTCTCCAGGAGAGGTGTGTCCAGGTGCAAGTATTTGCAGCAAAGGGTCCCAGATCCCAGCCTGTCTCATGACAAAGAGCCATACAGCGGGTGACAGAGTCCTCACCCCAAGGAGTTTCTTGTGCTAGAGCAGCTTCATTTTACCCATGAATTGACGAGCACACTCACTTCTGCCAGCGAAGTAAAACTGAACATAGAAGCGATACTTGCTGGTTACTGTTATTCTTCTGCTCTCTCACATTCCGATTATATTTTATTTTTATTTCGGAGTCTTCATAGGACAGGCAATGTTTGGATTTCAGCTCCAAAGAGACGTGGGGAGACAGAGGGCACATTCCACATAAGGATCCAGGCATGAACTTCCAAGTGGCAGTTTGACCCTCGTCGTCGTGGAGCTGAAGCTGGAGGACAGGACTAGTTTTCAAGCCCCTGCTGCCAACGTGCATTGGAACGGCAACCTCTACGCTGGGGGTATCAAAGCAGCGCGAAGAGACAGGCGAGCGCCTCCGTGGCTGGAGGGTCTCCATGGTGTGGTGGAGTTTTGTTGCCGTTGCTCTTGTGAAGTTCAAGTTCTTGTGGCTTTTTCCCTTTTGCCAGCCTTGCTTGGGCCCCAAGGAGAGTTGGATGGTAAAGACTCCCTTGAGGACAGGCTGGGCATGAGAGCTTTTAACATGTTAATTGATTAGAGAAAAGCCCTGGCGCCCCAAATCCGAATCAGCTTGCGGCTGATGAGCAGAGAATCAGCACTTTGGCCCCTAAATGGGAGCAGCTCCGTGGGCCCCTAGCCTGTGCCAGCCTGGACTGTACCTGCCTCTCTGCTCCCTCCCTCCTGCCAAGCCATTTAAGGCTTCTCGCCCTTTTCCTGAGGCTCCAATCTTAAAGCAGCAGGTGCCTGATTCCAGTGGGATCTTCCCACCATGGAATGTCTCAGAGCCAAGCAGCACCTGCCTCCCATCCACCCTATCACCTCTGGTCCTTTGCCACACGCACTTGTGGGTTTCATCTGACCTTGCACCCTGACTTCGCTCCAGAATCTGTGTCTTTGTATTTTTCTTTCCTATGGCCCAAGCTCTGGAGCTTCTTTCTTTGTTTGCAAGAAGGGGGAGTTCCTTTAAGTCCCCTGTTTTGTTTTTAAATTATGTATGACACAAAGATGCATCCAAAAGAAAAATAAGACAGGAGAATCTCGTAGATTTCACGGGGGAGGTGAAGAAAAGCAAACTTGCATCCCATTTTCCCAAACCTCGACCATATTTCTTTCCTTGGCCACATTCTCAGTTACTCACCAAAGTCCACTTCTCTTGTGCCTTAAGGGATAGGCAAAGATGCCTTCCTGCTCAGCACATACTTAGTACTTAAAAGAAATGCCCTTTCTTTGTCTGGTGAGGTACTTGCTGCCAGCAGTGGAAAGTCAGGGCACCCAAGAGGCAAGCTCTCTGGAAACCCGGGGCCAATTCCTCTGAAGATGGACGCCTCATGGGTGATTCAAAAACAACCCGAGTCCGAATGAACTGCACTCCCCACATACTGTTCAAAGAATAATTCTTTCTCTTGAGCTGTGTACTTTCTGAAAACCATTCCTCTGGCCCGCAGCAGGCCCGGGCTTTGGTTGTGAGGCCCAGAGGTCTAGCTTCTTCACCCAACGCTTGCAAAATATTTATAGCAAATTCAAATACCTTCCATAGATTACTCTGATTCTCCAACTGATTTCTCCGCCAGCTGTTTTCTGCCTGATTCATTGTGCAGATTTCTTCCTAGTGTAGTGGATATTCCCTAGTTACCTCCCGTAATACTAGGTCTTACAGGTGTAGAGCATGTTTGTAATGCTTGTTCATACACTCTCAGGGAAAAAAAAAATCATAAAATACAATCTTATGTGTAATTTTCCTGAATACTAAGTGCTTTGCCCTAAACTTTAAGATAGTGTATCAGTTGAAGGATGCCAGGAATGACTTCACCTCGTGTACATGTACCTGTTATAAATTATACTCATTTTAAAATTAATTTCAAAGCCAGCTGTTATTGCTGCTAAAAGTAATCTCTGCTGGTATGCTTTAGCAACTACCATTTAAAACTTAGAGACAACTAGCTGAGCAATCTGAGGATTTAAAAATACACAGCCTCTGGATTGCTTACTATGGTTTTACATTTTGAGTGTAAGTTTCCTTCTTAATTATGTTGTCTGCAGCACTTAATAAAATGAACTTTTATGGAAAAGAAGAAAATACATATACATAATGTTGGAACTTTTGAGTGATTTATTTTTCCTTATTTTTTCTACCACACTCATTTAATTATCTCTACAGCAATGCTAAAATTGAAAGGCTGGTTCCTATTCCACGGGAGTTTGTTGGAAGTTCTAACTGGCAATGCAAGTACCTATGCAATCTTAATCCAAGGAGACAGCTCCTCTAACTGGAAGGTTGTCTGTTTTGACCATCAGATAGCTGGGCAGGATGGGGTACCTTCCCTAACTTACTCAATGAGCCGAGTCAACTCTGACAGTCAGAGCTGGGAGGAAGTATCTTCTTCAAAGTGAACACACATTGAATTCCACCCACCATTTTCCCTTATTCATGGGGAGTGGTAGTACTTTTGAAAAGTCAGGTTTTTTTTTTTCCTTTTTGAATGTAATTGATACAATGAATATATATAATATGAAAGATAAGAAAGAAAGAAACAAAGGAAGGAAGGAAGAAAGGAAAGAAGGAAAGAAAGGAAGGAAGGAAGGAAGGATCGTCCTTGGCTCCCCAACACACACACACACACACACACACACACACACACACACCCCACATCTTTACCTTTACACACCCCTTTTCAGTTTTGAATTGGTATGCAGGCTTGTCAGCATAGATTTCTTGGGCTTTCAGAACATCAATCAGCTTCATAGCTATAGGCAAAGTTCTTTCCTTAGGGAACACTTTTTATAAAGCAAGGGATATATTTTGCTTTCTCCAGTCAGAGTAAAGTTAAGGATGTAGCTAGCTCCTTGTCACAAGCCTGAATAAGAGGGAGAAATTTTCTGCTCACCGCTCACTGTCATTTTCTCTTTCTAACTCCTACTTCCCCTGAATTATTGATTAATCTAGCAATTACCCAGTGACCACTTTAACGTGAGTTCTTTGAGGAAAAGGACCAACGCTTACTGCCCGTTTATCCTCAGTATTTGGCACCTGCTAGGTGCTCAATAAATGTTGGCTATTCTTTAATGATAACATTATAAATCAGGAAACAAATCAGCTTTAACTCTATCAAGAGGAATTAAGACAATTTCATGGGACTAGGACAGCTGTCTGGCCCTTCTCATGGTTATTTGAATCCCAGATCTGAAACTGACAGGAAATGAAATTTTAAATATAAATACCACTTTTTAATTCATCTTCAAATAACTTCTCTTTCTTTTTCTCTCCTCTCAAAAGAAAAAGAAGGAAGAGGAAAAGAAAGAAAAGGAAAGGAAACTTCTAAGAGGCTCATTTTCTTCTCCAAGCAGAAAATGGAGGTCTCAAATGCTTACAAAATCTGCCGCTTCCATCTCACATTTACAATCAGCAGTGAAGTAGAGATAGGTGGAGGAAATGAAAAACTACAGGAGTAGAAATTGCGTTTGCCGAGTACAAATGTAAAACTCCAGTTTCCACCTTCATTCTCCCGTGTTAGTTTTTGAAATCCCCATAGTAGGAAATCCACTTGAAATACGTTTGCCTTTGGATCTATTTTTAAATGAAAAAAATCTTAGTGCTTCTGGTATATGTATGTACTAGAGACAGTCTTAACCTAAGACATTAAGAGAGAAGCCTGGGGGCAATTTATCAATGACAGAGCCCAACACCAGAAGAGAAATTCTAATGGCTTTTTAACAAAGGTTCTATTTTTAAGACCTAATTGGCTTATCCACAGGGATTATTTCTGGTATTAAAGTTTTCAAAAAGAGATTGTTCCAAGAAATTCAGACAGGATGTATGGTAAAAATCATCACTAAGGTGATACAACAGCAGTAAATATTTATTGATGCAGAATAAGAAGCTCTGGAATATCTGGGGACTTGCCTGCTATTGTTGTGAGTTATGAGAGACATCACAACCAAGGCCTGCTGTTGTTTTTCTTCTTGCAGCCAGAGAAATAAACGCAACCCTGAGAGTCATCAGAACATCCAAGGGGACTCATGACCTGTCCCCTGGGAATATTTGGTCAAACTCCTGCCTACAGATTCTTCAGCTTCCCAGTCTTCCTCTTTTCCTATTCCCTTTAGTCCTCCTAGCTGTCCACTGGCATGGTATTTCTCCATTTCTTTAACACACTCACTCTTACATTTTAGTCCTTCTTCATATTGCTCTCAGAATTTCTCCACACCCAGTAATATCTGGCTGCCTCAGATAGGTGAGTCCACTGGGGAGTGTAAATATGGATCAAGTGAACGATGGTGCTCTGCCAGGTTCCCTTCCAGCTCTTTAGGGACCCTGGACTATTAATCATCTTCTCCCCTGTATATGCACCCTTTGTTTCTCTCTACTCATTTCTTCCTATTACAAGTATCTTCTATCTTAAAAGACAATCTTGTCTTGGAAGCATATATTCTATTGGCTCTGGTACTGTATCTTCCTACCTTCCTTCCCACAAAGACTGGTCTATATTCCCTGTCCCTACTAGCTCACTTCCCATTAACTCCTCAACCTACTAAAATCCAAAACCCGGCTTCTGTCTCCACCATTCCACTGAAGCTATTCCCCTTGGTAGACCAATACTTCCACATTACCAATGTCCACGGTACTAAAGAAGAGGCTTTAAAACAGGTAGCATCTTCTGGATCCACTGCTGCTTGCTGAAGAAAGCAGTTCTTGGTGGTTCTTTATGAAGAGGTAGTTCATATTGCGGGTACCACGTTACCTTGCCTCCTGGCTACAGCTGACCCCAGGGGGTGGGTGTATACCAGTGACCCAAAAACTAGCAATCTATAGACTAAGAGGTCCCTGTCTAATTAGAAACATGGGGATGAATTAGCCCAACTGGAATCTGTCCTTGAAAGACTGGTCTAGAGATGGAATATGGCAGTGCAGCCAAAGCACGCAGACCTCCACAGACAGCCAAAGAGTTAGGTTGATGGTAGGCAGCCTAAAGAGAGATCATGAAGCATCTCCTACACAAAGGGATTGTGGAACCTCCTCTATGTTCCCATAGTTTTTTTCAGGAGGCAACAAGATATCCTGAGTGCAAGAGTTTATTTGTATCTTGAATGGACTTCTAGTTTCTGGACTGTCTTCCATACTCTACGAGGCCTGACTTTTCTGGAGTTCCTATTCTCCCTAAACCTGGCTGCATAACTAGCGTTCCTGTCTACTTCATTTTCCTGAGTGTGTACTTACGATAAAGCCACTATTGCTTCATAAAACTTGAAGGAACATAGTCTTTGGTAGCAAAAAGCCCACATAAGTAATAGAGACACCCAGCAGACATTATCTTATGTCTGTGATATTTGACTCTGCTGATCACTACCTCCTTCTATAAGTTCTTTTTCCCTTGGCTTATGTACAATTCTTCTTGGTATTCGAATTCTATGGCTCTGTCTTTTCTTTCTTCACTATCTCTATTTCCTCATTTCAACCCTTAAAACTGGTTATTCCTCAGGCATACCATGATCCACTTTTCTTAAATCTATCAATATATACTATCTCCCTTAAGAAGTACATACATTATTCAGTCATAAAAAAAGAATGAAATAATGTCATTTTTAGCAACATGGATGGACCTAGAGAGTATCATACTAAGTGAAGTAAGTCACACAGAGAAATGACAAATACCATATGATACCACTTATATGTGGAATCTAAAATATGACACAGGGACTTCCCTGGTGGGGCAGTGGTTGGGAGGCATGGGTTTGAGCCCTGGTCCAGGAGGATCACACATGCCACAAAGTTAAAAAAAAAAAAGAGTACATACATACATAGTCATGGCTCCAAACTCCATGTAAATCCTAATGACAGCTGCTTGCTGGACAACTTATCTTCATGGCATATCACACAAGATCCTCCAGTTCCACATGGTGAGAACCAAAGTCACCACGATTTTGCACAAAATACCTCTTTGTCTTGAATTCCTTCCATTAACAGATGATACCCTTGTTATCCTAAGAGCCCCAGCCAGTAACACAATTCTAAATACAACACAGGCTCTTTATTTATTTATTTACTGGTTGGCCATGCCACGTGGCATGCGGGATCTTAGTTCCCCAACCAGGGATGGAACCCATGCCCCCTGCAGTGGAAGCGTGGAGTTTTAACCACTGGACCGCCAGGAAGTCCACTCCATGCTTTAATTACTTCCCAATAGATCTTTACCCCGGCCCTCCTCCACTGCTGCCTTGTTCTGGTTCTTCTCCCCTGAGCCCCCCTTGATCACTGCTCCTACTGGGTACTCCCACTGTGCCTTCTGTATACCTTCCACAGCATCAACCTGCTGTACTGACAGCTGTTGGCTTCCCCATCTGCCTCTGTTAAGACTGCAAGTTCCTCGTGGGTAAAGATCCAGGTTTAGTCTCATTTGTACTTCTACCACTGAGCACAATGCTGGCATACTACAGGTACATATTAATGTTGAGTAGATAATAAATGACTAAACAAATAAAAAGTCAGACTTGCCTGCACGGTTCCAGCCTCCTAGCTGCATCAAAACCCATTCAACTAAAACTGGGAAATGTAATACTGAACAACAGAGGGGTTAGTTCTGTCGACTGAAAAAAAATGCATAACCTAAAAGTTGAGAATCAGGTTTTATTTGGTGGTCTTTCTGAGGACTTCAAGCCCGGGAAGCAGCCTCTCAGATAGCTCTGAGGGACTGCTCCAAAGGGGTAACGGAGGAGCCAGGATATACACGGGGTTCTGCAACAAAGACCAGGCAGTGGGAACATCATAAGATTACTGTTAATTAAAGAAAATCAGACATCTCAAGTTAAGGAATTCAGCGCTTTTCTATGTATGGAAAGATGCAAGAGTCTGGGTTCATTGAAATCATTCCTTCGGTGTGCAGCTTAGGTATCTAGGGCTGGTATCATGTTCCTTCCCATCCTGAGTCCCCTCAGGGCCACTGCTGCAGGTGGCTGCAGTGGCTGAGGGCTTGTGCGGCAGACATATTTCCTCTGTAGTTCATAATCTCCAAACCTCTCCCCTCAAAAGGGCCTCTCTTCTCAAAAGACACTAGAAGACAAACACGTCCTCCTGACTCCCATCCCATCCCCTTCTCAGAGTCTCTCCTTACAAGACCTTCATGCAGCTCTTATTTGACTTATTTGGGGACTCCTACCAAACAGAGCGTGGCTCTGAAGTTAATGGCCATAGCTAATACTGCAGAGCTGTGATGACCTCACTCGTCAAGGTTCTGTTCATTCCATATGTAGGGAGGACCTTTACTTTTGCACACAATGGGGTTGCTGAAGAATGGCCTTAACAACCTCCTTAGTCTGAAAACTTGAACTGTTGTCTTCATGGGCCATTGGTTCAAAAGGAAGGATTTGTGAAAGAGCTTGAGGAACGAAATACTAGTATGATGCCTCTTTACTTAAGTTAATCCTAGACTCTGTTGATGGTAGGAAATCCAGTTACCTTTTGCTGTGTGTGTGTGTTTGTGTGTATGAGAGAGAGAGAGAGAGAGAGAGAGAAGGAAAGAAAGAGAGGCAGGAAAAAAGGAAGGAAGGAAGGAAGGAAGGAAGGAAGGAAGGAAGGAAGGAAGGAAGGAAGGAAGGAAGGAAGGAAGGAGGAGGGAGGGAGGGAGAGAGAATACATGTACGAACACAAATGTACTTGTATGTGTAGAATAAAATATAGAGTCACCATTGCCCATTTTGATTTGCCCCCACTAACGGAAAAAGGTATTAGCATATATGGTGGAGAAAAATAGATTTATATAAAATTTTACATGAAAAACTATAGATGGGAAAAATAATATGAGCTAAAATTTATTTAACACTTATAATATTCAGACACTATTAAGAACTTTACAAGCATTATCTTTAAAAATTCTTATAACAACCTTGTTTATAGATAAGAAAACCAAGCCTCTGATGTAGCTGAGTCACTTGGCAAAGTAACAGAACCAGGATTTAAGATTAGGTGGATTCATCTTCAAATCATGTTTCAACAGCTATAACACACTGCTGATCAAATTTACCTTATCAAGTCCAACTTGCTAAGTTTCCAGATAACAAAACTGAGGCCCAAAGGTGTGAAGCAGCTTGTCCAAGGTCACACAGTTGGTCAGGGACAGAGTCAGGACCAGCCATGAACTACCTACGGGTAGCTTGCCCTGCCATGGAAACACATGATTCCTGAAGACCGATAACAATGAATAAGAAAGAAAAGTCTGGGAAGTGAGCAAAATAAAGTCAGATGCTTTCTGCTTCTGCCTGACTTTGGGATGGCCTGCATTCTGTTTCCTATAAAATTGCCAAGAGACAACAATTACACTCATGGGAAGGAAAAACAGTCTGTTTGAATGACACATACAAGAGATATTTTTGCATAAAAGCAGGGAATCGGGCCACTTACAGCCTCTTAAAGATCAAAAGGCCCTTGGAAGAATGTTCTTCCTCACCACCAGCTCCTTATCCCAACCCACAGCTGGCTGACTTCCTTATTAGGCTTGGACAATGGAAGGGCAAAGAATTTAAACCAACTAGGCCTTGTGAAGCTCAGAAGAGTAAGGCTTGGGGAATGGAGGCAATGTCCCCTGGGAGCATGGCTGGAAGTAGACCGTTTGGGCCATGAGGGTGGAGACAGTGCCCAAGCACATGGATGCCTCTGTATTCAGACCTGGCTGAACACAGTCCTCTCAAATGTAAGGCTTCCTAGTTTTCTAGATAGCTCTTCCCACTTGTCCGAGACCCCAGGCTTCTGCTGCAGGCTATCTGATATCCTCCACTTACAGGTGAGGCTGGGGGCCAGTCTTCAAGAAAGGAGTCCTTCCAATGCTCCCAGGAATTAAGCAGCTCTCTGGGACTTGGAATCCACTGCTAAGCCTACTCCAGTGCTTTCCCTTGCTGGCAGACAGGGTAAGGACAGGGTGGCCTAGGGACATGTCCAGTATAGCTATATGGCCCTTCCACCCTTTCATCAAAACTCAAACTGCCCCCAAGTTAGCCTCTTCATGGTACGGAGCTTCTGTCTGGCTGTCCAGCTCCCTCCCATAGACCCTTCCTCAAGGGCTATTATCCTTTCCTAAATCTCAGCTCATTGACTAAGTTTTAGTTATATGACCTGGTCCTTTGGCAGTCTGCTTACTTCTGCTGAGAAACTGAGTAATTTCCTCCAGACTCTACCTGCCTTGGCATTGAGCTCTCCACGGATTCCTCCTCCTCAGTGGCCCTGGCTTATTGGAAATCTATCAGGTGAGGCCTCAAATGCTAATAGAACTGGCCTGTGGGTTGTCAATGATTCTCTCCAATTTGTGAGATTATAAAGAAACAGTTACTGCAACCGCTGCTAAGCTCCCATGACTTCTACTACTACCATTACTAATTACCATCCTTTGGGTGATGGGCATTGTGCTAAGCGCTTTGCATGCATGAACTCATTTAATCTTTACAACTTTAAGAGGTAGGTAGTGGATATCCATCTTATTTCCATTTGGTAGATCAGGAAACTGATATATAAATGCTGAAGTGGTTCTACATGGAGAATAGCTTAGGAGTCTTCTGAGATATTCATCATCTCATCCCTTAAGGCAGCTGGGCCAGACTCTCTGGCCTCTGCCTCAAGCAGCCCCAACTGTTTACTCCAGGGTTCTTACCCCAGCATCTGTACAAATATTATCATTTTTAAACGTATTCCATGACATCAAAAATGTTGCGAAGCCCTAGCTTAAGCAACTTGGTTAAGTGGTAGAGCCACTCTGAATTCGAATCTGTGGAAATCAGAACCTGAGCTCAAGACAAACATTCATAATGATTTTTTTCCTAGTGAAACAAATAAAAGGGGAGGGAGTAACAAAACCAAGATATAATTCTCCAAGGATGAGTATAAGAGAGCGAGATTAATCAGAATCACCATAGTTTCAGTAATTTTATAAAATTGAGAGAAAAGAGTGACGAAGTCCAGAAAAGAGAGGAAAATCAGGTTGAAGAGGGAGGTTAAAATGATGATGGTTGAGAGGAGAAGGCTAAACGTGTCTTGAATAGAATCTCAGTACTCAAAGAGTTCCTCAGGAATAAATCACACTCAACGTTCATAGAAGCATGGACAGGATAAAACAGATTTAAAACAGGGCGGACTTTGGGGTGAACATCTGTTAAGTCTCGACCACGAGTCTGATGAAACCCTGAAACTGACTCTTCAGGACCACCTGGAATCCTCTGAGAACAAAACCCTGTCAATACTGCAGGGTTGAGACATCCTCCTTCTCAAAAGCTGGAATTTAGCCCAAAATCTCTAGCCCTAGGTACTTATAAACTTGAAATTTCTTTAAGCTTTTAGTTTTATTCTATAGACAAAAGATCTCATTAAACTTAGTGGTTTTCACTTGGATGCTTGATATTTTTGAGGGTTTGGAAGTATATCTACTCGTTGCTCCTCAGGAGGTTCCCCAAGTGCTTTCCACGATGCATGCGCTGTCTCAAGGAGCCTTTTCTTCTCACTGCTCTACACTTCTGGTGTTTGTCTCTGAGGCTCCTTAGATAACATTACACACACACACACTGATTTCAGACCAAGTCAGAGCAACACCCTCATTTTATGTTACTACAATAGCTTGATAATACACATGGAACCATTTACTATGTTCAAAAACAAAGCACTAGCATTTTTATATTAAAAGCAACCCCAAAGGAATATGTGCTCTTTTCACAAGGACATGAAACAAATGACAGCTGCCATTAAGTCAACTGCACAGAAGAACTATTGATTCCTGACAGTGGAGGCATTAACAGTTTCATAGGCCGGGTTCACGTTTGGATGATACCAAAGTGATTGCGCCCCAAATGGTTTCCAAGAACTTGAGCTTTGTAAGAAAAGCTTCGAGAAGGTTCAAACCAGTCTCAGTGTCTTTGTCATACCCTCATGGCCACAAGAGCTTGCATATACCCCTCTCTGCATAAAAGCAAGTCTCGTTGCTTTTAAGGTGTGGTCAGGTTGGGGGTCAGCTTGAGGTGAAGTGGAGAACCCCAAACATATTTTGGCTTCCAGACAGGAAACCAGCAAATGGTTTTCTTTCTAACTAAACCCAAGTAAGAAAAATGTTCACGTCTGTTTTGATGAATGAGTTATTCAGAAGCAGTGAGTTCATCTATTTTGGCGTCCAGCAATTGGTGAAGGCCCACAAAAATAGTAAACAGTGCCTTTCTAGCTTTGTGCCTCAACCCAAACAGTATGTTACATGCAGCCAGCCAGATTCTACCCATGGACATACCAGGATGGGTCCCGCTGCAGCCAATGAAAATTACGTGAGAATTTCTGGGGGGCAGAGTTCAGCTAGGGAGCTATGCACGAGGATCCAAGGACAGGGTTTGAGCCCAGAACTTAGCTCAATGGGTTGGATGCACGGGCCTTTCAAGACAATGCCTTTTTTCTTTGCAGTCTATTAACCAGCATGCTTCATGCAGGCATGGGAAAACTGATCCAGGAGCCAGTGAACCCTAAAACTGTCCAACTGTCTGAAGTCATACTATAACAAGACAGAGTCATTTTACTTCTGATGTGTGCTTTCGTGTAGACATATCTAAGCTGACCACAAATAAAAGTGAAAACAGATCCAGAGAAGTACAGCAAACAATGGAAAACAAATGGATTCTGGAGTTCAGATGACAAGACTGGTTTCGTATGCCCCCATATTTTGCCTTTTTTCCCCTAAAACTGTTTTCTTAGCATTTCTAGCATTATTAACGGAATTAAATTATTCCACATGGGTGCAGAATCAGTCCCATGGTGCCAACATTCGTTTTCTGCACTCCGGCTGGGAGAAACACGGCACTTTCATGACAGCGGCCCTGATCTTTTATTACGGCAATTTAGGACTCAGTGTTTACCCATGGGAAGGTGGGCATCGTTCGGAACATATACATGACAAGGACTTTGTTTGTGAATACCTTATCATGTTTTCTAACAGATGCTTTCACTTAAGATATTCAGTCCTTGAATCCCCACAATGTTGATTACACTGAAAGAATGTGTTTTGTCTGAGAAGGGCAACTGCCTGGACAGTCATGTTCTTAAGAATTAGGAGGACAATCCCACTCTTGCCCCCCTTAAATATAGAAATAGATGCAGGGCGAGGTGCAGTATCCCCTGGATTCCTTCTCTTAAAGTTCACATTATCTAAGAAATACTTATTAAGCATCTTTTACGTGCCAGATACTTTTCTAGATGCTAGAGAGATAGCAATTAATTAAAAAATTACCAAGTGCACCTCTCTCATGGAGCCTACATTCTATTTGGTGTGGAGAAAATAAACAAATATATCAATACTTCATTGCTCAATTCAGCATTTGCTTACATTTTTGCTCAGCATCTCTTCTCTAGTTTTAAGTCCAATGCTAGATTTCTGCACTAGGTGTATAATGCTGCCAAAATGTGTAAGCTTTTGGAAGGCAGGATGAGGTCTAGGTGCCTTTCTTTTCCAGGCAATCATCAATTCCTAAATGATGATGATCAGCATCTTTGAAACAATGAATAAAATACTATTGTCTCAAAATCTCATGCTCCATTCAGTCACTCTAGTATATGGATTAAATCCTGTGCAGTGAAGTGGATCTTTTTAAATGACTAGATAGAAAACGTCATAGAAATCACTCTTTTCTTCCTCTTCCAAAAGCAAATGTAATCAATGCACTACTCTGCCCACTATGGATTGTCATAATATGCTTTATACTCTCAAATAAAACTAGCATTTAAAAAATACCAAATGCGATAGCATGAATGTGCCAAAAATGGTTTTCAATTTACTGTATGATTTTCTTTAGAACTACTGCTTGATTTCTTTCGGTTCACCTAAAACAAATCTCTCCCTAGGTGCATGATTATATCGTGTATGTGACTATTTATATAGCTGGCAAAAAAATTAATGATGATAGTATCTACTATTTTTAATAGTTCAAAAATCTTATTTTGGAAGATACTCTTGTTTCCTTCTTGAGGATGGAATAAGAAGACACGACGTGAGGGAAGGAAGGACCACAGGAAATGTGATTTCATTAAGATTTAAATGAAAATGTGTCTTTCTGAGGCATATGGCAGGTAGTTAACGACACAGGCTTTGGAGTCAGAAAAAATTGGCTTGACTCCTGCTACACCAGTTGTATAATTTTAGGCATAGTTGAACCTCTCTAAGATCAATCTTCCCATCAGTAAAATGAGAACATTTTTCTTATAGAGATAGCAGTTGTGAGGGTAAAATGGAACAACATCAAATGGAGGACTTGGAGCAAGGTCTGGCATGTCTGTAAGTACTCTATACATGGTAGCTGCTTGTTATTATTACTATAATCAGAAATATTGTTATTTTATTTTACTATTACATGATCAAGTAGAGAATCTTGCTTGATCTTGACCATGTGCAGCAAGGAGAAGAAGAAAAAGTATAATAGAAAAGTTTTGTCTTCCAAAACACAATTACAATTGAAAATAAAAATTGATATTTTTATTATATCTCGCAATGATCAACAACCTGGACTAAATATCTTTTTAAAAGAAACATGAACCAATTTCTAACTTCCCATAATCAGGGAGTGAAAGTTAACATGTTTAAATGGAAAACCATAAGTAATCTTTTAATTTCATTCGAATTTCTTATTGTAGCGAACACGAAATAGAACAAAAAAATAAATGAAATACAGTCATTCATAGATCTTCTGGTGCAAAGTGGGCTGAACTCTGAATAGGAAGTAGGGCAAATGGTTACACTGAATGTCCCCACTTTGAGCTTCAAATTCGCAAGAAGTTGGCTCTTCAATATTGTGCTTTCTACCAGCTAGCCGTGAAAGTATGTGCTGCCCAAGGGACGCAAAGGATGCCCAGTGGTTTTATGGTGGGTATTTTTAATGAGCCTGATGAAATGTACAGCTTCTGTATATCCCCACTTGATGGGAGTTGGGTTATCCTCTTGGTTCCCCAGTGGGTCTCAGAGAGGAAGCTCTTCTGCTTACTACTTGGAATCACTAGAACACATTGGGGGAAGGTATATACACGGCTTTAAAAATGACAAAGGGGAACTCGGAAGGATTTTATAGCCTGAACAGAAAACCTAATCCATAATGAAGGAAAAGGGGGATCAGAATAGACAGTAAATGTAGACCCATCAGTAGAAAGAGGCTTTTGAAGTTTTAAAATGCTATTTTGGTGATGATCAAATTGAGAAGTCAGAAAGGAGACAATCTGAAAGTGCGTGACTGTGTGTGTGTGTGTGTGTGTGTGTGTGTGTGTGTGTGTGTGTGTGTGAGTGCTGACACCACTGAGGAAATTTCCATAGGGGATAGAGAAAAAATTCATTCACCCATTCTCTACAACCCTGCCTCTCACAGTGTATCTTCAAGTCATTTGTCTGGTCTAGTTTGAAATGACTAAGTGATGGGGTTTCCAAAATGTTCCCAGAGAGACTATTCTACAGTCTACAAAATTTCACTGTTTCCTCTTATTTAGCTTAATTTTACTCCACTTCAATTCACTGTTTCTATTCAAGGGGAAAAAAAAGGAAGCCTGTTCTTTAAATTCATGTCATAGGAAACAGTTTCTGTTTTCTTTTCATTTTAATGATTGGGTTTCTCTGAGGCTATGCCTAACGTTTGCCAGAAGGGATACAAGACTATAAGCCAGTTCTTTTCTGGTTCAAAAGAGCTGTATTGGCTCACGTGTGAGGTCAAATCCTCATGGAGGCTCAACTGTGAGGGCATTTTTAGTTGCATCTACCCTGGCTCACAGGGGCCTGAAGAACATCTGATAAACCATACATTACATAACATCTTTAGGGTTGTTTTTTTTTTCCCATTCCTATGCCCAAGATACATAAATAAGAGTTTAAAGTTCAGCCCAATTTGAAATGTCCACAAGCTTTCATTTCTAAACTTACTTCCTCAGAGGAGCACACTGACATCTGCTGTGCCTCCCAGAAGAAGGGGCATCCTCTCTCGAAAAAAATCAAGTCTTCATTTTCCTGGTTAAGATCTTAGACTATTGCCAACTTCTTCAAACCCCTTCCCTCACTGCCCAAGTGAAACCTGCCCAGGAAGATGAACTTGAATTCTACAAAGTTTCTTATCTAGGACACCTCCAGAAGACAGGGGAGAGGTTTAGGATAAAATTTTAGTTTCTTTCCATCCTCTCTGAAATAAACCAAGCCTGTGAGTACAAGGCACAGGTCTCTAATGAAATATATCTCAGGCGCCCTCCAGATGCTCTGAATTGATGGGAGTGATTACATTAATGTAGACCCCAGGCTCCAAGACATGCTGGATCAGAAACTCCTGCAAATGGGGGCAAAGCTAATAAATGCCCTGGGGGATGTGTATGCACGCTCAAGCACGAGGACCTTGATGGAATCAATCTTTTTGACTCCACCCAGGAGAGTGTTTAGAAACTTTTGATATTTATGCACTTCCTTACATGCGTTGTCTTTCCCTTTTCCCCTATGTATACTCACAATGGAACCATCCTCCATGCGGACAGCTGATCTGGTTCACATGAAATGCAGACAACCAGAACTGTGGGACTGCTCTAGGTCAGCACAGCAAGGGAATTGGGAACATGAAGCCAGCTGCCACTTACTGGCTGTGTGACCTTAGCCATGCCATCTAACTGCCTGTGTCTCGGTTTCCTCATCTCTCGAATAGTAGTAATAATAGCACCTACCTCATGGGCTAGTGTAAGGACTATATGATTCACTTAATTGATATTTGTAAAGGGCTTAAAATAAAGCCTGAGATACAGTAAACCACTCTCTATAATTGCAGACACGGTAAATTTAGGACTCTGTGGTTTCAACTTCTGTACACAGTATAGCACCGTCTGTAAACCCTGTACACCTTCTTGGGTAGAAAATAAAGAAATAGAGAAACTTGAATCTA
Source organism: Neophocaena asiaeorientalis asiaeorientalis (assembly GCF_003031525.2). NCBI lineage: Eukaryota > Metazoa > Chordata > Mammalia > Artiodactyla > Phocoenidae > Neophocaena > Neophocaena asiaeorientalis. The sequence continues at coordinate 866,494 of NW_020175837.1, read as the reverse complement.
TGGTGAGCAGTGGCAGAAAAAAAAAAAAGAAAGCTTGGTCTCTGTGGAATCTAGAAGGAACAGCAAAGACCTTACCAGAACATGAGTGCAACGCCCCAGACCACAGACACCCTCAGACAAGGCCACCCCTACCGTTCAGGGCAGAGAACATTAGCAAGAGGCTGCCAGACAGCTCAGACCCCACCGTCATGTAAAGGAGAGGAGTACGTCCTGCTTTTTGGCTGGGTAGGCAAGAATGAATCTTTGGACACTCATGACAAAGACTCTTGAATGTCAGAAATGAAAACCAATGTCTGCCTGGAGCACAGTGTCATTTTTGAGGCCCACGGTGACTAAAGCCACCCTCGCACTTGTGCTAACAAAGAATGCCCCTTTAGACAAAAAGATTCTGAAGGAAATCTTGCTGATTTTCCGGAAGAGAGTCCTTCCTAAATTTGTTACCTGGCTTTGTCTGTGACAGGTTCGCGATGGTAATGACTTTTTCGCGGCAGGTATTCAGTATTCTGCTTGTTTCACAAACTTCCTTCACTGTGTTTTGCAAGCTACTGCCAAGGGTAAGGCTTCCCCATGCCAGGTTTTCTGAAAAATTAATAAATCTACTGCCATAATCCTTACTGCCTCAACTGACAAATGTAATAAACGACAGGATACAAAACCCAGGTTTCCTAATGGGATTGCTTTCCCGCCCCACTTTTTTTTTTTTTTTTCTGTCTTTGACAAGTTTTACAGAGTAGCACTTCTGAGACGTGGTCAAGTGCTATAAACCTAATCCTTAGCAATTTCCTCCTTAGCTCAAATAATCTAAATATTTTATTAATGGTAAAGGGTTTCACATGTCAACTCTCAACCAACCCACCCTGGTCTATCCCTTGCCTCTGTCTCTTCTTCTGATTGTTTGGGTAATTTTCTTTAAAAAAACATACTTCTGTCAATATTTCAAACAAAACACACAGGACATTTTTTCATACCCTTTCTTTAGAAGTTTTCAAAAGTAGCACGCCATTCTTAAGCACATCTATCAAAATGTTGCAGTAACCTTGATGTCGGTTAAAATGAAAACGTGTTGGTTTAAGTGTGTGGATATGTCAGAGGGCCAATTCCAGGAGATCCAAAGGGCTTTATGGTGCACAAAGGGAAGGGGGCGGGTGGCTCCAGACTCCCTGCTTGGGAGAAGCAGTTCTGGCAATCTTTCGGGACTTTGGAGATGTGACTGGAGGTGGGTTCGGGCCCAGGATCTACTCTGCCTTGTAGGAGCCCCTTTGTCCAAGATGGCTGTGGGCATCCTCTAGTACAGCAAAGCTATTCATCCACGTAGGCAACAGCCATCTTCCTATAGCAAAGATCTGCAGAGATTTACAATGGTGCCAGGGTAGTTTGTAATAAGGAATGACAAGTTATTACCTATTTATGAACCTAACGTTTTGGGGGTAGAGTCCATTTAACAAAAATATTTTGTTAAACAAAAGAGAAAGCAACATCTGTTACTAAGTGCTGTGTCAGCCGGTGTTTGAGGAACTTAGATATTTTAGCTCCTTGGATCCGCGTGATAATTCTGTGAGGTAAGTTTCATTTCCCTCACTTTAAGGTAAGGATTATGATGCTCAGAGAGATTAAGTGGCGTTCACAAGGCATGTACGATAAAGAGAAAATAAACGGTGGTATTTGAACCCTATAGCATTAGACAAAACAATGTATGTTCACTTAAAATCCAAGATACCAAAACACTTTGAAATGCTACCCACTAGCACTAGGAGGCATTGTTTGCTAAAACAGATTAAAATTCACTTCTTATTTTGATTAAAGTTATGTTAGCAAGTGATGAATGCTGACTTTACCTTTTACTACAGTTAACTTAAAAATATTTTTCCTATATCTTCTCACTATATTAACATTCTGCCTCAGCAATCCTAAACACATAGTTTTTTAATGTTTATTCATTTGTACAGATCTCAAAGTAACTCACAAAAAGGAGTGCACCACATAAAACAACAGAATTTGTATCAAAGGTGCCAGAGTCATTCGTCATAATGAATTAATCTTAGCACACTCATTCATTCGACATGCGCATTAACTGATCCAAGCTTTATGCAAGGAGCTCAGGATAAAAGATAAATAGAATACGGGTTTACACACAAGAAAGTCACTGGGTAGAGAGGAAGACATAATAGCAAGTTATTATTATAACACAGTTTGGTAACTGCTAAGAAGTGTAAGGAGTGTAAGGCAGCTTGGCCAATCTGTGTGTGGCTGGGGATTCCGTCAAAGCTGCTGATGCCTGAATTTTGAAGGAGGGATTGCAGCTTTCCTGGTGTGCACTCCAAGCAGAGGAAATAACAGGAAGCCATGCATCTGCACAATGCTGCAAGTATGTCTGAGCAGCTAAGGCATGCAGCAAGAGTTTGGGAGTGGGGCAAGACAGGCAAGGAAGGTGGACAGGGTCCTGCTTATGAAGTCTTTGTACCCTAGGCTATGGCATTTGAATTCTGACCTGTAGGTCAAGGGTATACAGGGGGGCAATCTAATATTGAGAGGCCCAGAATCTTACAAGTACCTACCACTTATTTGCATCACTTCTAAGCAAAGCAACCACTGGCCATTCCTTCCGGGATCCATGCTTTTTATCGTGTGATCCTGGGAGCTTGAAAACAATAAACTGGGTTGGGAATCAGTGCCTGACTCAAACCAGTGGACATGAGAAAGTCCATTCGCCTACCAGGTAGATAGGATGGGAAATTTAGGGATGGAGAGGAAGGGATCGATTTGAGAGGTGTATAGCACTTGGAACTGAGGATTCTGTTGACCGGATGGCTGTGGGGATTGAGGGGAAAGAAGGAGCTTAGGATGGCTGCAAAGTTTCCAGTGACAGTGACTGATAGGACCCATAATTCAGAGACTACACACAGGAAGAAGAAGGGATTTCAGAGGATAGATGACCCGTGTAATCTGAGAAATCTTGAGTTAGGAAACCGAAATAACTGAGTTGTATATTATGAAGAGAGTGGTTATATTTTCCAAATGAAAAACTGGTTTATAAGGACCTGCCTAGGATGCAGGGGTTTTTGTGAGAAAATAGGGAGGTACATATTTCAACTTGGGCTATTACGAGAGCCCACTGCTGTGTACTTTAAATTAAATACTGATATCAAAGGTTAGTTTTATAGTTTAAAAAATCAGTTCATGCTGTGCTATTTCATAAGCACTAACCTAAAATGCATAGAATTAAACTGTGCATCCCTACTCTGCTCTCTATCCTATCAGACGTAGGAAAAGTTATCACAGGACTTAAATGAGACCCCTCAGTTTGCCCTGTTGGCTACAGATCGAGGAAACGTAGTCATGACCAGCAGAAAATGCTTTTGCAGAAATGTCCTGATCTGCTTACGACTTTGCTCACACCCCAGTCAGCCCTGGCTCTACCGTGCCTTTTGCTCTTCAGATGTTCAGCTTCCAGGCTGCCCCTGGCTCATCCCCAGGGACCAGCCAGGGGCTCAACCATTGCTGCTCTCCACTCACCACCATCCTCTCTTTTCAGCACCTGCCTCACGCCCAAACTGCTGGGGTTACCAGTTGGCGCCAGGCTTTCACTGGTTTCGAGTCACTGCATAAAGTCAAACTCTTTCTCCAAAATGGCAAAGATATAAAAAAAGATATGAACTGTAGCCACACCTGCTGTAGAAGGCAATACAGCTTTGTGATGAAGACCGGGGCTGTGGTGTCAGAAAAAAAAAGTTGGGTTCAAATCCCTGATCTGCCATTTATGGTGTAAGATTTTGAACATGTTACTTTAGCTTGGTAGTTCTCTAAGCCTCATTTATAAAATAGGGATAATGATGATAGAAGCAGCCTCCTAGCTTTTGATGTACAAATACAATAATACGATGATATATGACCACTGCCTAACCTGGTACCCAACAGAGAGTAAAAGTTCAATATCTCTTCTTCTCTTCCTCTTCTGTTTTCTCATTATTATGAATTCTCCAGAATATGCTTCCTGTTAATGCAAAAATCTACCAAGTTGCCATCTTACAAAACACCTTCTCAGAAATGCTGAGGTCACTCCCTACCTTTCAATTAGAAGTTCTCTCCTTAAAACATCTGTAATGTTTTCATCCCCCTGGAATCTCTTTGTATATATCCACTTGTTTACATGGGTTTATGGCTAAATGGGACACCAACCAATTGGATTCCAAACCCAATACTCACCCTCACCCTCATTGTCCTATTTCAATGCTATTAGACATCGTTTACTATTTAGGGGACTCAAGGCACCATCTTTTTTTTTTTCCCTGAAAAGTATTTTTGGTACACAGACAAACAGAGAAAGGGAAATTCTGAAAGGAAAGAATTCTGAGGTCTAGGATCCAAAGGGGTTATTATAAACAACTAAGAGTGTTTAAAAAAAAAAAAAAGAAACATTTAAAAGAAGTCGAAAAATTACCTCGACAGGACCCTTTTCATTTATATTGCTTCAAGTAAAAGATCACATATTCAAAATGTTCCTATTAATTTTCATACGCTGCACTCACTCAGAATGCTTGACTATTTTGCTTCATAATGTTTTGGCACAAAAATGTAAATAACATTGCACTTCACCTTCCCAAGTTCCCACAGTCTATTTTCTGGGTAATAGAGGGAAGAATACACTAAGAGTCAGAAACTGTGCACATTCTGCTGGTTGGAATCCAAACGTAGTTTTTAAAAAAGTTTTCTGTCACAACTTGTTCTTGGGAGTTTGCTCCCTGCCAACTAAAAACTGATTTTCAGGAGAGCACAAACCCTCTTAAAAATCAGACAAGATGACAATATCTCTGCATTGATATGAATGGGAACCCTATTAAAATATCAATTTTCTACTTCAGGTTTTATTTGCCTTAAGAACTTCTGGAGCATTCCTATTTAGCTGTTTTCAGGAATGGTGCCAACGTTCCTGTCACTTAGCGAAAGACAGGCTCTAAAAGCATCTCAATTTGAGGATGGGGTACTACTGGAAATAGTAGCTACTTACAGAATGTTCCATTGTCATAATAAAGAGGAAGGGAAAGTTAGAAGAACTGGGTTCTAGTCTTGATTCTGCTATCAACTACTTCTTTGGTCTTAGGGAGTTCATTTTTACTTCATGCCAGCTTTCCACAAGTGGCTCCGGAAGTACACCCATCCTATGAGCTACCCTACTCTCAAAGATGCACACGCGTATTACACACAATTTCTTCACTAAGGAAATCTGTAACTTTGTTTAACTCAGTGTTTCCCAAGCTTATTTGACCATGTAATTACAGATTAGTGTTCCATAGAACTCACTTTGGAAAGTATTATTTTAGGTATATATTTACTCGATCAAAAAAAAAATAAGGGTATTAGAAAAGATGTACAGGCATACCTTGTTTTATTGCTCTCTGCCTTATTGCACTTTGAAGATAATGTGTTTTTTACAAATTGAAGTCTGTGGCATCCCTGCATTGTCAGATGATGGTTAGCAATCTTTAGCAATAACGTATGCTTTAATTAAGGTATTTTATTGTTTTTTTAGACATAATGCTATTGCATATTTAACAGACTACTGTATAGTGTAAACATAATTTTGACATGCACTGGGAAACCAAAAAAGCCCCGTGTGCTTCACTTTATTGCGATATTTGCTTTACTGCAGTGGTCTGGAATTGAACCTCCAATGTATGTCCATATGGTAAGATTTCTATAAACTTTTGCATTGCCTGATTGCTCAAAATGTCTGTGGCATGAAATGAGAATTGGAAAATGAAAAAAAACTTTTAATTAAATTTTAAAAAGGACATGGAACTTCTGGTTATGGAAATAAGGTGGATTAACTATCATGAAAAAACCTCTTGATAAAAGATATTTTTAAATGTTAGGATATATTTTTAAAATAGTTTACATGTATGGCTGAGTTAAGAAGAAAGGACAAGAAATCCTTTGGTGGGGGGTAGGGAGGGCTTGGGGGAGGTAGGGAGGACCCAATAAACAGAGAACATCATAAAAAGTTAATTCAGTGAATTCTGAAGCCAGCAGCTGCCCCAAGAACATTTACCATTGCTTACTGTCCTACAGTTGTGGTATAAATGACCACTAAATAATAGAAAACATAGCCTAAGGGTTGTACAAGGTGAGAGGTCATATTTGGGCCCCATATTCCATAAAGCTGAGATCCACCCAAACTGTTATAAGCTCAATAAAATGGTAAATTAGCACTAAAATTCCACCTTACATGGCACAATGGCAAGCAAGATTCTATGTCTCATTCTGATGAAGATTAATAAAATAATTTCCTTGAGAATGTACAACCACAAGTCAGTCCTCATACAGGTTTGAAGCTTAAATTCATACCATTTTGACAGTCACAAAAACTATAAGGTGAAACGTAGTTTAAAGAGTCATTAGGTTTGAAGTGCCATATGTCTACCAGAATCCAATACAAAGGAAAGTGCTCTCAATCTAGGCCTCAAAGAATTCCGACAAAGTCCCAATGAACAGAACACACAAAACATACCTGAAAATAAGAGAGCAAAACAAGCAAACAAAGAGATATTCAGTTATTTCAGATATTAGATTATCAGTTGCAGTATATAAATATGTTTAAAGGAATAAAAGGAAGAATCAAAGTTATAAGAAAAAAGCAAAAGTCTATAAGAATGATCAGAAGTATTTGAAAACATACCTCCTAAAAGTGAAAAATAAAATCATTAAATTAAAAACTCAGTGGAAAACTTAAACATCATTAGACACAGCTGAAGAGGCATTTAGTCAACAGCAAAACAGAACTGAAGATACTACTCAGCATACAATGGAAGGAACAAAGAATTTAAAAATATGAAAGAGAAGCTAAAAGACATGAAAGATAAAGTGTTAAGGGTTAACACACATCTAATTGGAGCTCCAGAAGGAGAGAAAATAGAGTCAACACTGGAAGAATTTTCCAGAATTGGTGAAAGACATGACTTCTCAGATTCAGGAAGCCTAACAAATTCCAAGATAATAATGGGAAAAAAATCAATAAGTCCATATTCAGACACAGCTCAGTAAAACTGAAAGAAAGAAAAAGGCCAAGAAAAAAGTTTAAATTGAGCAATAGAGAGAGAAAGAGAAAAAAATTCCTGCAAAGGAACACAGATAGCTGACTTCTCAAGAGCAAAAAATGAAGCCAATCTTTTTAGATTCTTTTCCCATGTAGGCCATTACAGAGTATCGAGCAGAGTTCCCTGTGCTATACAGTAGGTCCTTATTAGTTATCTATTTTATATATAGTAGTGTGTATATGTCAATCCTAATCTCCCAATTTATCCCTCCCCACCACTTACTCCCAGTAACCATAAGTTTTCTACATCTATGACTCTACTTCTGTTTTGTAAATAAGTTCATTTATACCCTTTTTAAATATACTTATGTGTATAGCTGATTCACTTTGCTGTATACCTGAAACTAACACAACACTGTAAATCAACTCTACTCCAATAAAATTTGTTTTAAAAGTGAAGCCAAGGTATGCTACTAGTTGGTGCAAGTGACCACATAAAATATTCTGCAATCATGAAAACAAAGTAAAGCAAATGAGAAGCTGATCAGTTAAGTGACTAACTAGAGATAGGATATCATTAATGTTGCAACCATGGTCACACGGACCAGATAGCTACCTTAAGTCCAGTATATTCCATAAGCATATTTTCTTTTGGGGAATTGATAGGTTGCTCATGAATGCAGAATCTGGACAAGGGGAGTTAGGTCAATTGAAGATCCCTTGAAATATTTCTCTCACCAAAGGGATGGTTTTCAATACAAGCTCAGAATATTCAAGTCTGTTGACAATGACCAGTGTTGTGGACAAGGTCAATGGCTTCAGGAGCCTCCTGACAATTGGGCTGACGGTACTTGGACGGGATTGTGATGGGCACAGGTGACACTGCCTCTGTAAAACTCCCTAGCTCTCCACCCTAGCCCTGTTTCAGATGAAAACGTTTTTAATATACATTGCTCTTTTCTATTCTAAGACAGGAGCACATGTTCATATTTCTAAAGTCATGATGTGTCTTAAGATAGATGTATAGATTTAACGTGACTTTAAAAAAATCACATCAATGCAGCTCTGGCCACCAGACAGGAACTCTCTCTTCCATTGTAACTGCAAAATTTCATGTAATGCCTTCTATTTACCCGTCTCAGGTCAACCCTTAACCAGTCAAGTGTGGCCAGAGGGGCAGGATCAAATTGGTTGCTCACAATCTCCATGTGTGGGGGAGGAATTTCCCCAGAAAAATGAGAGACTAGACCAACAAGACAGAGAAGTAAGACAGAAGTGTGTAAGGCCAAATAGGTGCTGTGTTCATAGTATTCTTAATTCCAAAGGGAGCATCTGTCAGAAACAAACCAATGCATTAAAGTAACATGTTTATAAGAGCAGGGTGGCAGCCCAGGTGAGATCTTAAATATATTTTTAGATTGTTTTAACAGTAGGAATTTGAACTGAGTTAAGACAAAATGTAAATCCAGGAATAATATTTCCATTTTTTATTCCTTCCTGCCTTTATTAAACATTGGCCTTGGGGCTTCCCTGGTGGCGCAGTGGTTAAGAGTCTGCCTGCCGATGCAGGGGACACGGGTTCGTGCCCCGGTCCGGGAAGATCCCACATGCCGCGGAGCGGCTGGGCCCGTGAGCCATGGCCGCCGAGCCTGTGCGTCCGGAGCCTGTGCTCTGCAACGAGAGAGGCCACAGCAGTGAGAGGCCCGCATACGGCAAAAAAAAAAAAAAAAACATTGGCCTTGATTGCAAAAACTTGCCAACATTCTACTGTTTGTTTACATGGGACCTATGGAAACTACCATCTTGCTCTTAAACAATTCTAATGTGCAACATTATGGTTACTCTTTCAAGCATACCAACTTGATCTAGTTAGCAAGCCTTACAGACCTCTGATCACTAAAGTAAATCCACAGTCCCTGCATTTATGGAATAAAATATCCAGCATGAAATAGTAGTTCCTGGAAACAGATCAGTTAGAACGATGGTTAAGCAAACTAGCCAGTAAAAACATTCTTTAATTTTTAATAATTTTGTTTCCATCTTTAAGCAAAATTACTCCTCTATGATGTATAGACAGTAAAGAGTTGCACAGTTTACAGTAACGGTTATTTGATGAAGACAAATTTATGTTACACTAATTTTAATCCAGTGGTCTTACCTTTATCATAACAACTTTTATTTTCTTAATTGAAAAGATACATTTTATGTAAACAGCAAATGCCTTTTCTGTCAAATATAATTAATGTCTTATAAATAAAGTTTATGAATTTTGTAAGAGAAAAGATTTTTGTTTGGCTTTTGAACAATCTTTGCAAAATAGCTTTCTCTGCTCTTTTGACATGTGTTAGCATCTCCATATCCTGGAAGCATTAAGTGTATTATGCTTTCAGCTGGAAACAAATAAGAACAAATCTCAGCCACCTCATTTTATAAATCATTTCAATCATTCGTAATATTCTTTGACTAGCATATAAAAGGACGGCATCAAAAAAGCAATTTAATTCATTGCTAATAGGTGGAAGTAATGACCATCAGTCATTGTCTGAGGACAGAATACAATACTCTATCTAAAACAGATCACACTCATATAGTTTTTCATCACCGTGTAAGTTGGAGTGCTCCTGAAAAAATCACCGATGATATCTCAAATTTACATTTTTCCAAGGTAAAGTGATCAGAGTTGTGCACAGAAGATGTAGGGACATAATATTCTTGAATTATTTCACTATTTCATTGAAATTAATTTTATTTGTCTGAAAATAATTTCTACTGCCCATCCTGTTATTCTATTATCCATTGGAATTGTTCTTTAAATCTGAATTAGAATTTCAGAGCAAAGATATTTTAATAAAATCCTTCTCTTTATATGTTGGCTTTTTACTAAGTATTTGGTTTTGCATATTAGTATATACCTAAAAGTTGTGCAACAAGCAGTGCAAATTCAATGATGGAGAACTTACTTGCAGTACATTTTATCTTCCTCATATATATATATATATACAGATAAATCTTGCTTTGAAGGCAGTCTTTGGGATCAGCCATTCTGACCTTGAATTTTACCTCCAGCATTTACTAATCAAGGGAACTTGAACACTTTCCTAACCTTTCTGAGCATTGTTCTTTACTCATTTGTTCAGTGTGGAAATCACACTCACCACACATTGAGTTTTATGGGGATTAGGTAAGTTGATCAGTATAATACCTAGCGCAGTGCTTTGAAACAAAGGGTACAGGATAAAAATCAGTTTCTTTCTGGGACTTCCCTGGAGGTCCAGTGGTTAAGACTTCGCCTTCCAATGCAGGGGGTGCAGGTTCAATCCCTGGTTGGGGAGCTAAGATTCCACATCCCTCATGGCCAGAAAACCAAAACATAAAACAGAAGCAATATTGTAACACATTCAATAAAGACTTTAAAAAATGGTCCACATCAAAAAACAAATCTTAAAAAAACATCCATTTCTTTCTATATTTTAATCAATAGAATTATAATATAAAATAGACATTTTCTCTTTAGAATTCTCTATTTTGGGAGGGGGGGGGCTTTTTAAGAAGCAAGTGACCTAACTCAAAACGTAACTCAAGCCCCTCTCCTCAGGCAACCACCAGTTTGTTCTCTGTTTCTATGAGTCTGTTTCTGTTTTGTTTTGGGAGACAAGCAAAATAGGTGAAGAAGATTAGGAGGTACAAACTTCCAGATGAAAAAGAGGTATCTTTGCCAACAGTTCCAGCAAGAATTCCAGAATCTTCTCTGATTATCTTATCTGGTTATATGTCTAACCCTGAACTAAATTCTTTGACCAGGAGACTTCAATAGACTCATGATTCCTCACTGACCAAGGGAGAAGGTAGCAGCCCTACCTGAACCATGCTGAGAAGGAAGACACATAAGAGGGACAACTGGGAAGTAAAAGCTGACACAAATGTGAGAAATGTCTAAATTTGAATATATACCCCATCTCACACAGAGATTCATCTGAAGAGAATGGAAACTTTATAGGCTCAATATGTTTAATCATTTCCCTTTGGTCCTTCCTTATATGTTCTGTTTCTTTGCATAGATGTCTATCTCATTGCTAAGATTTTCTACTTTTTCCTTGCTTTCAAGTGTGTTTGCAATTGCTTGTTGAAGCATTTTTATGATGGCTGCTTTAAAACCTATGTTAGACAATTCCAACACCTGTGCCTCTTCAGTGCTGGCCTCTGTTGATTGTCTTATTCAAGTTGAGATTTTCCTCATTCTTGGGATGCAGAGTAATTTTTTATTGTATCCTAGACCATCATGGGTATTACAAGACTCTAGATGTTATTTAAATCTGTTATGGCAGGGGAAAGGAGGTACTGCCTCATTACTTCAAGGTGGTGGTAGAAGCCCATATTCCCCTCTTGGTCTCCATTGACACCTTGTGGTGATGGCGGCAAAAGAGATGGGAGAAAGCTCCTCAATACTGCTAAGCAGGGGTGGAAGTTCAAGTTCCCACTAGGTCTCTGCAGATACCACTCTGGCCCATAGAAAAAAGAGTGCCTGGTTACTCCTATCCATGTAGCTTCCAGTGACATGGCAGGTGGAACGGGTGGCTTACCATTACTGGAAGATAATTAAAGTTCAGGCTTTCTACCTGGCCTCCTCTGACACCACTCCAGCATGGATGGGGAAGAATGCCTTGTTACCACTGGGTGGGAATGGAGGTCCATGTTCCTCATGGGTCTCCACTTTCACCATGGGGGCTGTCTTCATTACAGCCAGGCAGGAATGAAGGTCCAGGCACCCTTCCTGGCCTTCTCTGACACCAACCTATTATGGGTGTGTGTTGTGGAAAGGCTCTCATTTCAGCTGGGTAAGGGCAGAACTCTAGGCCTCCTACTTTGTGTTTCCTGACAGAGGTGGGAGTGGGATTGTGTGTGTGTGTGTATGTGTGTATGTGTGTGTATCTGAGTGAAGTAGGGAGGTTATTGTCGAAAAGCCCGAAAAGTCTTCTGTCATTCTGGTCTGCACCTTTTCTAGTCCTTTGGCAAGAGAGAACAGGCATTTCTTGGGGCTTGTTTTTTTCGTTTTTTTGTGGGATTTTTTGTCTTAGAATTATTTGGTTGCCAGCTTCTTCAACACCCCATTGGGGATACATGAGGCAAAAAGAAATCCCAGGGAACTCACTGCCATGTCGATCCCTGGGTCCCTTGATCCCTAGCTGGTTTGCCTTCTTTTGGCCACCTTTTAGTCTCCTTATGTTTATCTCTAATATTCACTTTTCTCTGAGATTTTGGCCCCTTAATGCAGACTGCCTTAAGAATCCCTAAACTCAAACCCAGTAAAACTGGTGAAAGCTCTAAGTAACCACTTTCTGGTGGGCTTCTATGCTGTTCATCAAAAATGGTACTTTCTTAGGTGGGCAAAATGAACCAGTGTATAGGTGTCACTTTAGTACATTTCCCTTCCCTTTGAGATGTTGACCCTTGGAGTCCTAGCTTTCTTGGTAGTTCCTCAGTGCTTTTCAAACAGATTTTTTTAATTTACCAAACTTTTTTATTATTTTTATTATTCAATTGAGGGTTGGTAAACTACAAGCTAATCTTCCCATTACCAGAAATGGAACTCTCAGATATGTCCAAAGGGTGTTTATGTAGCATTGTACCTGGTATTTTCTTTCTTTGTACCTGCCCTGGGCTAATAAATTAATACTGATGGTGAAGGCCACAGTTAGACAGATTCCATTTGTAAAGTTCACTGGGAAATGAATAAGATGTTTACTAATGGGCTAGTAGGTATTTCCTATGGCCGATATTCAGCTTGTGTGCACTGGCACATCCATACTGGTTACTAAAATATCCATATATTAATTACTCAATAATTGCTGCCCTCCATACCTCCTTGGGATCCCACTGAACTTTCTAATGATCCAAAATATAAAGGTCTAACAGCGGATCAGGACGCACCTTCAACAGTACTGCTCTGATGTCAAGGCTAGCATCCTACCATTTTTGATGAGGGTCCAGGCTTAGCTGTTGTTAAGTATTTTGAATACCACTCCTGCATACACAAGAGCCATGTTTGTTTTTTCTTTTGTTGTAGGGATTAATTCTATTTTCCTCTTGGTTATTTCCATGGAGAATTGTTTGGCATGGCTTTTTCATTTATTTGAATGATATGCAACAGTACAATTAGCAAAAATATTCAGAATTGTTTCTGCTAATGAACTCTAATTTCTAGTCTATGAATATCTTTACCTTTCATTAACATAATTAAAATCAAACCTAATTGCCAGGTTAAGCCAAATAATTCCTGATAAGGCCAGCCTCACAGCTGAGATAATTTTTTCTTGTTAATCAAAAATGCTATGCTGAACACATGAAAATAAGAACACTCTATAACACGTCTTACAGAAAAGAATCGTTGCAAATTCATTAATAGTGGCCATCTTTATTTTTCTATTATTCACAGTAATTACTTCTCAAACTGTGGTCTCAGTGTATTATTCCCATTATGCTTCTGTGATAACATGCTCAAGTTTCACAAGAACATATGAGAATTTTGTGTTGTGTTTCCTACCAGCCTTAATCAATATTTCACTTATTAACTTTCTATAGGCAGATTCAAGGCATTCATTAAGCTAAATTATTTTGCTTTGAACTAAAATACAAGCAGAAGCCTAAGTAATGATTTTGCTAAATTGTAATGCAGTGGCAAAATCTCTGCTCCCTCATATTTTTTCACGCTGAAACTGACCCATTTAGAGGATATTGCATGCAATATTTTAATGCCTTAACTTTTTTTTTTTAAATGCCTTAACTTTAAAAATATTTTTCTTCATATGCAACTTTGGAAATGGTGCCGTGCACTGCAAGTAAAAGGGCAAAGTGCTTATATATGTATTACTAGTGCCCACTTTTTTTCACTATTGTGAAAAAAAGCCTTGGAGGCTTTTCTTGGATCTACCTCAAGTTCCTGGTTACTAATTGGGTGCAAAGAAATCTCAATATCAAATTTATCCTGTCTAACTAGGACTAAACTTCTTTGTGACTGACATATCTGAAACTACTGTAATGATTGGGTTACTAGATACAGGAAGACTGCCAGCTGGTCGGAATTCATTTCATTGAGCTAATTTAGTCATGCTTCCTACCCCTAAAGAATTAGTGAAAAGCAGGTAGCCAGACCAAGTGAACCTGAGAACAGCCCTCTTGTCCGTGGACAATAAAGCAGTTTATGCTTCCTTATAGACGAAACAGTTCATATCAATTTTGTACACATTCTGGCTCACTTTGAGAGGCAGTTTTCAGCTGATAAAATGTACACAGAAAATGCAAAATTTATCAGTATCAGGCGGGCCTGGGGAGAATGGCAAGGCAGGAATTGACAGACTAAAACCACCTAGCTGTTGGCCATGATTAGAAATGTGAATGTTCCCTTCTAATTGGTCTCTACAAAAATATTTTGCCATCAAGATGTAATATGCACTATTACCTTGTCTTTATGGGATCCTATATAGATGTATGTTAATATTATTGATTTCTGACAGTAAGTAAAGTTTATTTATTTCAGAGCGAGGAAATGGAAGCTCAGCCTAATTGGTGACCTGTTCAAGGTAACAAAAGACATAAGTAGAAAAGCTAGATTCTAACTCTTAGTTCAATGTCCTTTCCATTTGACCACAGTCTGAGTAATACCTGCATATACTCTAATCACGTCTAATAATGCTGTTCCAATAATTAACAAGGAATTTCTAAGTCATTTCAGTATTACATTCATAATTGTTTTAAACTTATTTTTTTCCCTCAGTCCTTTTCACAGAAAAGATGAACTAGACAGAGGTCAAAGAAGGGGCACCCTCTGGTCAAAGAGATCAGGAATTCCCAGGGTATTAATAAGGGATTAGTCTATGAGAATTCCTCCCCAAAGCAAGTGAATCTAGTCCTCCAAATTTAATCTTTAGTAATGTAGGATTTTAATGATATAAAAGTGTTAGAAATAGCTGTGAGAAGAGAATGACCTAAGCAGTGCTGAATGGTCCACTTGAAACACTGAAAATGAGAATGACAAGAATGCTGTTAGCCCTGTCCAAGGGAGACATCATCAGAGGAGCTTAAGTCTCAGATAACTACAAAGACACACCGATGAGTGGAGCAGAAATAATCTTTCACAAGGTTCTGAGATCACTCTCGCCCAACAACTGCTCTAAACTATCTGCTTCTATTTGCTCTGAAACCAGGCTCAAACCATTTTGCTAATACCAACTTGCCATACTAGGTTTTTAGACTAAGAAGAAGGTGCTAAAGGCATGGATAGAAATATCCAAGCATTGTAAAAGGCTTTTCCTGCTCAACAATTTAATACATAATCATTCAACAAGCACTGATTGAATCACACACCCATGCTCAACACTGAGGCATCAAAATAAAATAAAATAAAGATACCATTGCCTTTTACAAGCTTAGAATCTAACTGGCTTTTTGGTGCAACTTACTTTTATGTGATTTTAAAAGGCATGAATCAATTTTCTCAGGGCCTAAAACCTCCTGTGTGAGAAAATCATAGCGATCCAGGTCGAATAACTGAGGAAAACTCTGAGAAGCTCAGAGGCGAGAGCAAATCTAGCATCCCACCCTAAATATACTGACATTCAGTCATATCCACATCAACACTGGTATGTTTTCTCAGTAATTCACCAAGGGCCATTTCCTTTAGTAGGACATAGTCAGGGGCCTTCAGAAGTCAGCACCGAACAAAGAGTCTACCACAAGGAAGGGGCATCTTACTACTACCCCTCCTGGGCACGCACGCCTTACTGCCTCTCTCTTTAGTGCCCTAAAACAGACATGAACCAATTAGTTTTGTTCATTAGTTTCAGCTAACACTGGCTGAAAATGTCTGAAGTTTCCTTCCTCAATATTAAAGAAGAACAAAGGAGAAATAAGAATATTAAACATTCAAAGTCTTTTATTCTTACCATTTTCCTTGGAGAATATTTTAGTTTTCATTTTTGTTGTCATTTTGTTATTTTCAGCTTTTTTTCTCTGTTTTTTTTTTTTTTAATTGAATTATAGTTGATACACACAGACAAGCTGATTAGGAAAAGCTTTCTGACTGTGTCAGAGCCAGTTGGCCTGTGGGGTTTGAAAGTCCTATCCCCTTCTTTATGGGATTCCCTGAAAAGGGGGTGACTACTTAGACCCCAAGAACTAAAGCAACTCCACCAACAAGGAAGCCCAACGTCCCCTTCCTAACACCAGCTGGCCTCCACACGTAAGCTTCAGAATGTTGTCCCCATCCAGAGTTTTTAACAAAAGACACAATTTCCATTCCAGTTTCTGGCTGGAGGTCTGATTAATCATTGATACCAGGAAGAAACCCCTGATCAAAATGAACTTTCCTCAGGGCAGAAGCAACCAAAACCCGTATCTGACAACAGCATTGTAACCACACAGCCCTGGTGTGGGAAGAGCTACACATGGGAACTTATCCCTTCACTCATTCCTGTTGACTGTTGCCCTTTTCCACAAAGGCATGGTAGGGAAGGAAAAGGCAGCTGGTTGTTAGAAAGACTAAATAAAGGAGGAGAATGAAAGTGCTTGAGTTTGCTGGACATCCCAAGCTACTGGGGTAAAAAGAACCTCCATCGTGAAATAACTGTGTTCTTCCAGTCTCCTGTTGCTCTTGCTGAACAAGAATGTGGCAATGTCATGAGATGGATTTAGTCTGGAAAGGGGCAAAGAATGAGGCCCATGGCACTACTTTTAACCTTGACAACAATGAATTTTTTTCTGGATTCTCCTTATTATTTTCAGACCCAATGAACCTGTGTGCCAATCCAAATACATGCAGCCCTCAAATTTTTTTTCCTAGGCTTTTTCTAGTGCTTTAGTGTGAAATTGAAAGCAATGATCGAAGTTTGGTGGCTGCAGGAGCACTTCTGCTAAAGATTTTATTTGAATCCTTTGGTGAGGAAAGGAAGGAAACTTATAAATCTCATGTATTTACTGTTTAGCTTCTTTATGTCATACACCACAGACAATAACCAAAATAAACTGGTGATGATACCTGAAAATTTTTGCATAGGTTTATCTTACTAGACTGTCTGAAAGTGAAAAGAAAGGAAACAAAGCAAAAATATTTATACTGGCAATAAAAGTATGAGAAAACTTAAGAATTAGAAGTTATTGATGAATTGGTAAAGCACACTTAAAAAGTATGGATATAAAAAAATAAATACAAGGATATAAAGGATACAGTAGCATGTAAAACCCTGATAAATGTGTATTGAGAAAAAATAATACTTTAAACTTTCTAGGAAAAACAATGGTCTATTTATTTATACTGTACTTCTAAAAAAGGTATATACCTTTTTCTCTTGTTTTTCTGGAAATATTTTTTTTCTAAATTTGAAAGTAATATTGTAAATATTTAGAAAAAAATACTGAGTAAAATAAAAAAGTTAAAAATTACCCATAATCTTGCCACCCAGAAAGAGTTGTTATCCTTAACATCATAACATTATTATTCATATTTTGATGTATTTCCTTCTTCTAGACATTTTTTTGGGGAAGGTGTAAACATTATATCAATTATATAAAAGCTTGAATATTACATAACAATCTAAAAATTGAGTTTTAGACAAATAACAAGCTCTAACACCTTGACAGGAAAGAAGATTAAAATAAAAGAGCGATAACTACCATTTGACGTTAAAAAGTCAGCTAAGGAAGCTAAGGAAGTAGTCTTGCCTGCGAAGCTGGTAGACTTGCTAATTCAGTGGTAGGGAAACAATTGCTAACTCATTACTGTACGTTCCTCATCACTGTACGTTCCACTTGGGCCACATTAGTCCTGAAATTTTAAAGAATTCCATTCATTCTCAGAAAACATTTATTCTTTCTGTTTTGGTCTGAACTCATACAACTACTGGTATGCCAAAGCCTCAACCCATGCTCAACCCATGCTGTAACTCAACACTCCACTATAATACATATATGTGTATATATATAAACACAAATATATGTGTATATATATATACACATATATTTGTGTACACCCTGTACCAGAAACCAGAACATTTTATTAGAATTTGTTTCTTAGTCCTGGCTCATCCCTAGTGCTGGTGGACAACTGAAGCATTTTTCCTGAGCCTGAAGATTCGATTGTTATGTAAGTTTTATTATGATAACATGGCTATCATTGTATTAAAGGAAGAAAGGTTATCAATTCTGATGATGTCCTTTTAATTCCAAGGGAGTGTAAGATGGAAATGTATTGTCAGAAGCCCAAGGCTAAAAATATGCAGTCAGAAAGCCTTGAGAATAACTATCTTGGGTATATATAAACAACACTGCTACATTATGTGCATAACTAAAGAGAAACAGCTAGCTGATACCACTTCAAGGAGAAGGAGACTATAACTGTACATGGAGAAGAAAAACTGAGATGAGCTCTCTTCAAAAGCCCATGTGACACCAAAACTAAGTAACAAAGTCTTTAACATGAGGAACCCAATGCCCAAAGAATGCAGAAAGATAAAATCAGTGATGTTGTACTTTCTTTTTTCTTTTGGTGAACTTCATCCTTGGAAATATTTCCCTTCTTCCATTTCGAAGATTTATAATGTAATCCTTTATGCTTTAATGAACTTCAAACTGTTTCCCCAAAATGTTTAAAACTTTTCAACGTTGGTGTTTTTAAATTTTTTAAAGACAAGAAAATTTAAAAAAATAGAAAAGAAAAGAAAAAACCCACACTAGGAACTCCAAGTCCTGCCAATTTTTCCTTCCTGCCAAGTCCTATTAGTATAAATGAAGGGTTTATTTTAAGAAATGCCTGATAAATTACTCTACACAATCAGTAATGAGGGTACTGTCAGCAAAGGAGAATCATTTCCAAAATTTTCCTTGGCATTAAGGAGCTAGAGCCTTCTAAGCTCAAACTGGGTTATGTGGCCCCAGCCCCTGTGGACTCTATAAATCTTTCCCTTCTCCTCAGAGGACAGAGGAGTGGGCTGATATGTGTAACTACCGAGGTTTCTCTGTGTCAGCTTACGGTTTCTGAAAACTGCAACGAAACACGGTCATTTTCAAACTTTCCCCGTCAACAGTTTCTACCCACTCTTCAGCGTTCCTTTTCTTCTTGGGCTTTGCCCCAGAGGAAAATATTAAAGACCTTAGGTTTTTATAGTAAAATGAAAAATACAGGCCAGGATGAAACAGAAAACCAGCATGATGTAAAAAGGAAAGGGGCAAAGAGCTTCATATTTCTTTTAGGCCATAAACATTCACTCGGTGCACCCGATGTGACTTCGGAGAAATACAAAGGGTAGTGATGTAGAGACCACAAGTCACTACTCAAACGTAAGAGCAAAGGAGGGCAACAAAGGACCACTTCTTTTGGAAAAAGGAAGAAAGAAAAATGCATCAGTTAAAGAATCTGTGGATAACGAAAACCACGATGGTTATTACCATTCAACAATGGGAGTCGAGAATCATCTTCATGGCTTCTCCACAGCCCCCCCATGGCTCTCTGTTCCTCTTTACTCAGCCAGCGTGTGAAACCCATTGCATTTTTATTAATGAAAACCCTGAACCGAGAGCTCAGAAATAAGAGACATGCAGTGGTATCCTCTATCCCTAAACACTAATGGAAAACTCCCTTGTCTTAAAGTTTTATTTTTCTAAAGGGAGAAATAGGTGGATGTTCTTTTTGATTAATTATGGCAGCAAACCCCTACAAAGCTGTTGGGGGATGAAGAGTTTAAAGTTTGGAGTCTGTTATCTGTAAAGCTTTTTTGTGCTCTTTAGAGGAATAGCATTATAAAAGTTAATGTGCAAATAAAATAAACAAATACCTCCAGGCCTTGCCCACCCATGAGCACTGCAGACTGGTCCCCCTCAGTTTTGCTTGGCCCACTTATAAATCCCCCAGTGATGGGCTTCCAGTACTTCTGCTGTAAGACTATCTTCCAGCCACCGACTAAAAGACTTCCACTTACTCTTAGCAGCATCTGTATAATGTTTGTGGTGACCCTGCATCAAAATCTTGTTAGGCCTCCAAGTAGGAGACCAAAGTGTTTCACACAATTTATACTACTCATATTTTGTATTTAATATGTTTAAACACTAGGATCGGAGTTCAGCGTTTAATGCAGTGCAGTCTGTACACAAGCTGACTAAATTACAGATGAACAGAGGAGATGCTGCATACTTCCTCCAATCTTATAGCAAGAGCAAAGATACCAGCTCTTCTTAGGAAATATTTATAAGTTCCAAGCATTCTTAGCATCATTAATAGCAAACCTCACAATGGTCCTTAGAGGTCATCGAGAGGAACTGATTCCCATTTTGCAGATGACGAAACTGAGACCTGGAAAGAGGTTGGGTGACTTTTTCAAAGGTAAGGTCAGAAACGGAGACAGAACAAGCAGGACCCCGCAGGATCTCAGACCCCTGAGCCATCCTGCCTGATCTGCTTCTTCAAGGATGCTACTCACAGGCTCACTGTGCTACTTACGTCCTCTTCTCAAGGTAGGGGGTGAGAGTATTGGTCAATGTCCATGTTAACATTTCTTAGGAGGCTGGAAGGAGGCCAAAGGGGCTGGATAAATGGCCTGTAATCATGGCTTGACTTGTACTTGGTAAAAGCCATCCAGAACATAACAGTGGAGTGGAAAATCTCCTCCGCAACCAAGACTCTCAGCCTCATCTTACCTACCACAGAAACATGTTCCTACAAAAAAAGAAAACTTACTTCTCAGGTCTGATCCCTAGTTGCTACTAACATCATGTATCATTAATTAGAAAAGTCAGGGTAAGAAAAGCATAAGCTTTTTACCAAGCAGGTCCACAATATTAATTAATATTCCTCAGCCTCCAAGCCTACGATCCACTGATTGTTTTCTGGTCTTTGACAGAGTGTACAGCAGAATGTAGAGTCCTTTCTTTGTAGTCTCCCCTTACCTTTGGGTGACAGAGAGCATTCCTAGATCATTAAATTATTGAGATAAGCCAATGGCAATACTTACAGGAAAAATGAGTGCTTCTGAAAGGATTCTATCTCAGCCAGAGGAAAAACATAGTGAAGATGGATGTAAATTTCACATGGTCTAAATTTCTAAACATAACTTTAAACCTACTGTCAACCCTCTGGAGCCAGCTTTGGAAGCGGCTGGCTCCTGTACTGTTACACTCTTCCCCAGGCAAATCCAATTTGTTCTTACGATTCTAATTCTGGCCTTGGTCATTCTATCCTCATACCTGTAAGGGCGCTGGGAGCACTGGTATCCTGAAGAGGCTGCAGAGGCAGCTATGATGTGTATGGTCTGATTCTGCAACCTCTGGCCATAGCTGATTAAACCAATAGAGCCCTGACTCAAGGGGAGCTAAGGGATCTCCGTCTGTGTGATATTATGATCAGTGGGTCGGCTTGGAAAAGATAAGTGGACTAAGTCCTCTCTGTGGAATCAGAGGTGGGAAGCTAAGCCTTGCAACTAACAGGTAGCGGTAGGCGGAGCTGGGGTGGCCATAGGGGTCAAGCATCTGCTGGATTTATGAGTGGAGAGTGACTACGGATGCGCAGAGGAAGCCAGGTGGGAAAGGGAGAGGAGAGTAAGGGCATGATGATTCAGAGACAGAGATGCCAGGTTGGTGCAGCTCAGCTTCTGCCCTTGCTGAAGCTGGTCATTCAGCTTCTCCCACGCACAAACTTTCAATAAATCCTGCTTCCCGTGAGGCAACTTAAGTGCATGTCTGTTTCTTGTAACCAAAAGAGCCTTGAGAAGAACAAAGGCCCCCAAGGAAATGATTAAAGACCTTCTGGGATAGTCAAACCTTTGCATCCACCAACAGGCACACACAGCTCTCCCCAGGCCCAGGGCAACGTCAGGACTCCTGGAAGAGGGCGCCCCCTAGTGCAGCTCCTGGTTGCTTAGCCTACTTCAAGCCATTTGGTCATTCCTCCTCTCAAGTTAACAAGAAGTGTCACTGAAATGTAATACTAGTCATACTTAGATTAAAAGATGACAAAAACAAAGCCCCTGGACACGAAAAGAAATCCCACCAAGGAGACTCAGATAGGGATATAGCTATTCGTTTTGGATCTGATGTCTTTTTACTCTCAGACTTAACAAGAATGTTAAGTGGTTAATTTTACCACTTCCTAAGGAGTACTCCTGATGCTCATGGAAAAGGTAACAGCGCCCCATCTGATGCATCCCTCCATATGTGCCTTTGTGTTCAAGCTCAGGAGAAAAAGAAAAAAAAAAGTAGGAACAATCCCTAGAGACTAATATCTGGGTCCAGGCACAAGGATATGAGATCTGTGTGTTTGGTGAGTGTGAATCCAAGCAACCTGTCCCGATGAAGCGTAACGAAAAGCCATCTACAGTGGAAAAGCAAATACTTCCTCCTCCTTGCCTCTGCTAGTGAGATTTTTAACTCAAAACTTCATTTCTTCACAAGGTATTTTTCATAGATGAGCTCCCCATGATACCCTTCTAGAACTTTTAAGAACTTTAGGGCCTTCTCAGTGGATTTCTACTCTACTACAAAGTATCTTTTCATTAAGGTTTCAGCGTGCTCCCTGAGGAGAAAAATCTGTTTGTCTTGGTGTTTATTACACAGAGCATGGTTCCACGAATGGCAAATTGATTTTATCCTGCATGCCAACACCAAATGATTGTTTGAGCCCTGTGCAAAGAAGGGTTCTTTAAAGCCAAATGGCCTCTATGCTTGGTAAGAAAGAACCCAGGATCGATTAGCAATGTCCGGCACAGGCAGGGTATGGAAAAGAGCCAGCGTGCTAGAAACTGATCACCTTTAGTTTACACCTTAAATATATCGGCAAGTGTTCCATTTAGCACACTGCATTTTTAAGCTGAGCCCAAAACTTTTCTGCTTCAACTTTCCCTTCCAGATAGAGGTGCTGACATTCAAAACTAAAATAATATACAGAAAATAACACTGATATGAAATGTTGCCTCTAAGTTCTGAAAAAGTAACAGTCACTAATTAA
Organism: Neophocaena asiaeorientalis asiaeorientalis; assembly: GCF_003031525.2. Classification (NCBI taxonomy): domain Eukaryota; kingdom Metazoa; phylum Chordata; class Mammalia; order Artiodactyla; family Phocoenidae; genus Neophocaena; species Neophocaena asiaeorientalis. The sequence continues at coordinate 843,482 of NW_020175837.1, read as the reverse complement.
TAACTGAAACTTCCAGAAGAATATGAAATCTCAAATCCAAGAAGTAAGGTTTTTCTCATGATTTGAAAGAATCATATGCCAGTTAAAGAGAAATAACCATAAAAATGAGAAAAATAAAAAGTAATGATATAATAAACTTGGGCTTAAGTCCTAAAAAAAACTCAAAAATTCTCTCACTCCAAGGCTAAGTTCTCCCTTCAGAACATATGTGTGTTTTTTTTTCTTTTTTCCTTATTTTGATAATTGAGAAACTGAGGCATAGTGAAAAGGAAAAACTGATTCAAAGGTCCTGATGTGAATCAGTAGCAGATTCTGGGCTTAGAATATAAGACTTGATTTGGAGCTGACTTGTTTTAGCTCTCAGACACCTGGATTCCACAGCTGACTTTGACAGAACAGGATCAAGGCAACCGCTGGGCACCTCCTTGAAAACTGCAATATGGCCCGGCAGGAGACTGGCAAAGGCTCATGGTGGACGGGGCTCAGGTGAGTGGTCAGGAAATTACTGGTCTGAAGGACAGTATATCTCAACTTAATAGAGTCTTCAGAACAGAAACTTTAAAATCAGGAAAAGAAGTGCAGTAACAATTCCAGAAGCTGAACCATTTCTGAAAGCCTCATCTGTGTTCAAAATATGTATCGAGCCCCTCCCTCTGACATTATATGATGACTTGATTCTATGTTGCTGCTTCTTCAAAGGAACTGGGAAGACTGCACCTATACTGGCTTATTTATACTTTCATGAGAGGGGATAAAGTACAGAAATAATCCACTTACTTTACACTTAAGCCGGAGACAGTTTAATATCTTCGGCTTGCCCTCTGAAAGCATAAAGTGCATCTGTCTAAAATCAGACCAGATTCTCCCCACTGGAAAAGGAGAGCAAAAGGTTGGTACAGTGCAGTGGTTACAGAATCAGACTCACTTCAGCTGGAACACTGGTCCTGTAGCTCACGAGCTGTGTGACCTTAAACATGTCCTTAATCTGAACCCTGGTTTCCGAATCCCTAAAGCAAAGAAAACAGTATCTACCTTGAAAGGTGAAAGAATATTTTTTAAATAGTGTATGTTAGGCATCTGATCCAATGTCTGACAGAGAGTACTCAATGCATAGTAACTATTAGCATATAGATGTAACTCTCAGTGTTGTCACCTGAGAATGCTTGTGGATGTTTGCTCTCCAGGAAGAAAAACTGGGACTCCATGTCCTGCCAAAGCCTTCAGGTATAAGTCAGTGGTTACATCTACTTGTAAGTCAGGTATGTAATTGGACCAAGGACACCCCACTCATTATGAGCACAGCTCATTAGAATGTGCTGGCCCTTAAGACCACCTCCTTTTAGTACAAGTTACATTAATGGTTATTAATGGTAAAGTAGGTTATTTTCAAAACCTTCAGAGGTATTCAGGCAACTCTTATGGCTCTCAAATAAATGTTTTTGTTTTTTGATCTGTTTGTTTTTGCTATCTCTTCCTTGCAGAAACAAACCCCAGTAATACCACAGTTGAAATTGCATGGTATGGGACTTCCCTGGTGGCTCAGTGGTTAAGAATCCACACGCCAATGCAGGAGACACGGGTTCGAGCCCTGGTCCAGAAAGATCCCACATGCTGCGAAGCAACTAAGCCTGTGCGCCACAACTACAGAGCCTGCGCTCTAGAGCCCACGAGCCACAACTACTGAGCCCAAGCGCCACAACTACTAAAGCCTGTGCACCTAGAGCCCATGCTCCGCAATGAGAGAAGCCACCACAATGAGAAGGCCACGCACCGCAATGAAGAGTAGCCCCTGCTCACCACAACTACAGAAAGCCTGCGTGCAGCAGTGAAGACCCAACACAGCCAAAAATAAAAATAATTAATTAATTAATTAAAAAAAAAAAGAAATTGCATGGTATGGCAAGCTGTTACCAAAAATCAGTATCAAATTGTGAAATACGTGAAATATGCATTTTCCCAAAACAAGCATTTGGTCCATTTGAAGCACCCAATTGTCTTGCAATTTAAAAGATGTGAACCACTTTATTTAACTTTTCCTCCCTTCTTTCCTGAATGCTACTAACAGGAGAACACTAATGACCATGAAAATTCAAGATACTTAACATCTTGAGGATCAGGACAAATTTGTGTTTTTTGCCAAAATGCCTTAGTTGTTATATTTCACAATTGCAGTATTTGGGGTAATTGAAAATATGAAATTTGTAGCAAAAAACAACATAAATTCAAAACCCAGAAGTCTTTTCAAGGTTTTATAATCTGTATTCAAATACCATCAACACCAGAAATAACTGTTAGGAAATTTAATTGCATTTGGGCAAGACACAGTGTCTTTGACCTACAGGTTCTATGTGAGCACCTAAAAACCAAAATGCAGCAAAAATCCACATGATCAGCTGTCTCCCCATCTCTATAATGAGATGAGAAAACGCCAAATTAATTTCCTGGAACAACTGACATCTGGGAAACTTTTAGGGTTAATGTTTAACATCTATTTCTAAAAGGCAACATATATAGATAGATAGATAGATAGCTATAGATATACAGATATAGATATATATTAAATAATCTATATAGTATTTGTGAATCATCTTAACTTCATATAATACTTATATATAAATATATTTATAATATGTAATATATTGTACTTATTGAGCTCTCTTTTATATAAATTAGAGCAAATCTTTCAGTTTTTGTTTTGCCTGCTACTTTTGAAGGCATTCTTTTGGCAACAATAATGTTTGGGCACTCACTAGATAATTTAAATCTACTTTATAGAACTCCTTATCTCCCCTGTGACTTGTAGAAGGATTGTTTTGTAACCTTTGATAAAAGGGAAGCAAGACTGATTTCCAAAACTCTGAAATAATCACAAACTTTACACAATTTTGGTGAGTCTTAAATTAGGGGAAAAAAAAAACCCAAGTGTAACAAAAGAAAGATTTTGTTTCCCAGATGAATTAGGCAGTATTGTGGAATCCTAAAATCTAATGTAGTACATTTGCCCTCACTAAAAGTTGTTCAACACATTTCTGTACAAAACAGATTTATAGCATCCATTTTCACTCTGATTTCCTGTTTCTCTGTCCATCCACCAAGCAAGTATTTGGAAGACTACAATGGCTATGTGGAGTGTTTTAAGAGTTGACCTAGGAAGTGAGCACCCCTCTGGGAGCAATTTGATTGGTTAATAGTAGTTCTGAGCCCCATATGTGAATCTTTATGACCGCACAGCTTCAGGAATGAATTACTTGACCTCAACTTTCTCCATAGGGGTGCACACCTTAATTTTCCACACTAATTTTCAAATGGAATTACAAAAACACTTTACTTATCTAGAGGTCAACTATTCTACAAACTTAACTACCTGGAACACAGACAAAAAGCAAGCAAAAATGTCTCCGTGCAGCCAAAAGTGATGTCATAAAAACCCACAGATTTTCCCCATCGTAGTTTCATTTACCTGGATTTTATTTACAGTTCTGATCACTATACTGAAGTTGTTTTTGAACCTGCAGCAGATAGGAAGAAACAACACATAAGGGCAAAAGAGGGACTGTTTGAAGCATTTAAGTAAGAACAATATGCTAATTTTAAAAAGCACTAATTTAAGATTATAGCAAAAGGACAAACAACCGCATATGCCTCCTAAGTCTATGAAGACATCACTTATTTAAAACATAATAATTAGCATTCTTAATGATTATAAAAACAGAAAACTTTTCAGTTTATTCAAGCCACATTAATTAAGAAAGCCAACCAAGCATTTAAGTCATTTTATAAAATTTCATCAAATAAGAAAAACACTTCAAAAGGATTATCAAAAAGGATAAGCTCTGGTGATTTATCTATCGTCCATCGATTGATAAATCAATACAGGATATTCACCTCTGTACCATAACTCATTCCCTCAGGGGGAAAAAAAAAAGATTTTTAAAGGCCAAAATCTAAATTAATTACAGTAGATCGAATTACTGAATTTGGAAAAAGCATATCTATCCAGTGCTGGATGATCTAATAGTAATTTAAAGAAATGTTTTTTTGTGAACTCAAACATGGAAATCTTTTTTTTAAACCAGAAGCATGTTTTCCTCCAAAGAATAAAGGCTTTTATCTACAAACCACAGGAACTTGAAACAATCTGCAAGGCTTGAGTATGGGCTAATACTCAGCAGGTGGTAACAGGAAAATCCGAACCACAGCCAGAAACTGAGCTTTCAGGAAGAGTAAGTTGCCCTCTTTCCTAGTCTTACATGCTTTTGGTGTGGAAAGGGAGGAAGAAGGGAGAAGTGAGGGACCTACATCCTGCTGAGGATGGAGAAGCAGGCTATGTACGGCCAACTCCAGGGAGTGAAAGGGGCACTACTAATGATCGTGCTGAGACAACAGGCGTACATTGAGACAGTCCCAGGCAAACTAGAACATATGGTCACCCTAATTTTAAGGAGCAAGTTGAAAAATACTCTGCTAATTAACTGTACTCTAACAATTCTTGAGGTAGAGGATCGTGGAAACATATGAACAGGTAATTCACAAAAGAATTCCATAGAATACCCTAAAATATGGTCTCCCAGATTCTTACGGTCATTCAGTCATTCCCTCAGTTAACCTCAGTTGATAGCTACTGTAACACATTACCATTTTAAATAAAATCTCTCTTCCCTACTAGATTACAATTTTTTTTTTTTAAGATGTTGGGGGTAGGAGTTTATTTATTTATTTTTGCTGTGTTGGGTCTTCATTTCTGTGCAAGGGCTTTCTCTAGTTGTGGCAAGTGGGGGCCACTCTTCATCGCGGTGCGCGGGCCTCTCACTATCGCGGCCTCTCCTGTTGCGGAGCACAGGCTCCAGACCCGCAGGCTCAGTAGTCGTGGCTCATGGGCCCAGTTGCTCCGCAGCATGTGGGATCCTCCCAGACCAGGGCTCGAACCCGTGTCCCCTGCATTGGCAGGCAGATTCTCAACCACTGCGCCACCAGGGAAGCCCAAGATTACAAGTTTTTAAGAGCAAGTATCATGTCTTTTTTTTTTTTATTACACTGACTTTCAAGTCTGGTGTATTTTATTTCTTCAGTAGATGATAAATATCTGTTAATGATCAAAAGAGTATCCTTAAGAAAAATGAAGACCTGTATACTGAGAACAATAATGACACTTCTACTGTCCCATCTAATCTTAATCTTACCAGGGTCAAGCTAGTTGTTTGAACTGAAAGAGTGCTATAGGATTCTAGATTTCTCCAGACCATAATACCTTTCTAGTATTTATGATCTCATGACACTCTTAATGCACATTTCAGAAAAGAGGGATATCAGAAGAAAGATCGCTAGAAACAAAATTATGTATTTTTATCACTCAACAGATTTCTACTCAATAATTTATTAGTCTAGCTCTTAACTGGACAGTGTTACAGTTACCTACATGATTTGGTTATATTAATACAGATTAGGGTCCACATGCAATCTGCTGCATTTTAATGGATTAAACTGACATAAACTTCCCTTGATCACATTTTTTTCTAAACTATCTTTACAGGGAAAAGTGAGGTGGGAATGTAAAGGAAATCTAAGTACAGTATCACCACCCCCTTCTCCATGGAGGATAAGTTCCAAGACCCTCAATGGATGCCTCAAACCTCAGACAGTACCAAACCCTATGTATACTATGTTTTTTCCCTATACATACATACCTATGATAAAGTTTAATTTATAAATTGGGCACAATAAGAGATTAACAATAATAATAGGGCTTCCCTGGTGGCGCAGTGGTTGAGAATCCGCCTGCCAAGGCGGAGGACATGGGTTCGAGCCCTGGTCCGGGAGGATCCCACGTGCCGCAGAGCAACTGAGCTTGTGCGCTACAACTGCTGAGCCTGTGCTCTGGAGCCCGTGAGCCACAACTGCTGAACCTGAGTGCCACGGCTGCCGAGGCCCGCACGTCTGGAGCCCGTGCTCCACAGCAGGAGAGGCCGCCGCAGTGAAAGATCCCCGGTTGCCGCAACTAGAGAAAGGCCCACGCGTGGCAATGAAGACCCAACGCAGCCAAAAATAAAATAGATAATAAATTTTTAAAAATTTACACTTAAAAAAAACCAATAATGATAAAATAGAACGATCATAACAACATACTGTAATAAAAGTTATGCAAAAGTAGTCTCTCTCAAAGTATCTTATTGTACAAATTTAATCCCTTTTCTACCTTAATTGTGGCCATAACTTTTGCAGTTTGAGGTATGACAGAAAAACTAGCAGGAATTTCTTTTTCCTGCACAATTTCATAAATAAAAGATTCGTTCTTACTGTAGATCTTAGCAACCTCAATGAACCTTTTTTTTTCTTATTAATTCGAGAACTTTGAACTTTTCACTTAAAGGAAGCACTTTAGGCTTTCTCTTCGGCATATCCGAATTGCCAGCATCACACGCTTGTGCTTTGGGGCCGTTATTAAGTAAACTAAGGGTCACTTGAACAAAAGCACTGCAATACGAGGACAGTGGATCTGATAACCAAGACGCTACCAAGTATGGAGCAGGATACGCTGGCCAAAGGGGTGAGTCATGTCCCGGGCAGGATGAAGCAGGATGGCACGAGATTTCATCACTCTACTCATAGACTAGCACTCCGTTTAAAACGTTATCAATTGTGCAGGGAACTCCCTGGCAGTTCAGTGGTTAAGACTCCATGCTTCCACTGCAGGGGGCACGGGTTCGACCCCAGGTCAGGGAACTAAGATCCCACATGCTGCACGGTGCAGCCAAAAAAACAACCAAAAAAAGTATGAATTATTTATTTCTAGAATTTTTCATTTAATATTTACTGACTTCGGTTGACTGTGGGTAACTGAAACTGTGGAAAGTGAAACAGATAAGGGGGTACTACTGTATGTCTTGTCATATGCAGAATTCTAACTTTTAGAACCATAAAATACACACATACACACACACGGCTACATTGGCTATATGTTTGGATGTACACTCTTAAATAATTTCCTAGAATTGCTGCAAAACTATTTTAAGAGCATAAAATACAGTACAGCTTAAATTAAAGTATCTCCTCAAATCTCAAAATTTCTGGGATGCTGCCATCTGAAAACTCTGGGGTTAATCTATTCATTCACTCAATATAAATAAATTTTTATAGCTACTTTGCTAGGTAATACAGTGACAAAAACCGAGTTCCTGCCTCAAATTGTTCACGTTCCCATGTAACAGACAGCCAAGGTAATAAAGGCATTTGACACAGGTAAAGTATTCACAGGATGTATGGGAGCACAGAGCAGGGACAACTAACACAGTTGGGGTAAGGAACATCTTCGCAGAACAGGAACCACATAATCTGAGTTTTAAGTGATAGTGTGACAGATAATGGTTCATTGTCAATTAATATCCCTTTCTTTCCTCCACAGAAATAGAGCATCTAGTTTTTAGTATGGTCAATGCCACCCCTCATCCCAAGATAAAAACTACATTACCCAGCCTCTTTCCAAGTGACTAAGTACTTGTTAATGTATGTGAGTAGAGGTATAATTTGATAGCTTTCAGGAACCTTCCCCCAGAAGACAGCTGGAATGTGCTCCTTTTCCTCTTTGTGCTTTCCTCCATCTTTCTGACTGGAATACAGATGTGATGGCTGGAGCTCTAAACACTATCTTGTACTATGAAGACTAAGACATACTCTAGGGGAGGCAGAGCAATGAGCTGGAAGAAGCCTGATTTCTTGTGGACATCCCAGAGCTGAGATGCCACACCAGTGCCAAACTGTCATCTTCCGAATTGTCACAGGAGAGAATTAAACTTCTATTTAATAACGCTGTTATCTGGGGTCTCTGATATAGCTAAACATAATCCTGATGGAGACGAGTAGAAGTTATCTAGACAAAACAGAATATAAAAGCCATTCACTACAGAGGAAACAACACACTCAAAATAACAAGAGGCAAAGTAGCATGGTGCTTTAAGGAAACTTGTGAAGTTCAGCATGACAGGGGTTCAGGAAGGAAATAGATGGGCAAGTAGCAGGCTCGATCGTCATGCTAAGATGTTTGGATTTAATTACACATGCATAGAAGTCATTCCAACACATATGTAAATTAAAAAGGAAAAAATCCATTATAAAGGAGCAACTTTACATAAGGCTCAATCTAAGAACCTATAACTGGTATTGGGGGAGGAGAGTGAGACGGCTGTATTTCTTTCACTGACGTATGTATTTTGGCCTTGGCTAGCTTGCTTAGGGCTCAAATAAAATTCCAAACACAGTCCAGAGAAAGGCAGGTATATTAGTTTCCTGTTGTCACTAACAAACGATCTCAAAATTAGAGGCTTAAAACAATCCAAATTTATTTTCTTACATTTCTGGAGGTCAGAAGTCTGAAATGAACCTCACCAGGGTAAAGTCAAGGTGTGGGCAGAGCTACATTCTTTCTGGAGGCTCTAGCAGAGCCTTTTTCAGCTTCTAGTGGCTGCCTACATTCCTTGGCTTGTGGCCCATTCCTTCATCTTCAAAGCACATCACTCCCACCTCTGCTTCCACCATCACATCTTCTCCTCTGCCTCCAATCCCTCCTGACTCCCTCTTATAAAACTATCCTGAGGATATTCCAGGATAATCTCCCTAACTCAAGATCCTTAACTGAATCACATCTGCAAAGTCCTTTTTGCCATATAAAGTAACATTCACACGTTCCAGGAATTAGGACATGGGCATGTTTGGGGACTACTGTTCAGCCTACTACACAGCAGGGAATCAGGCAAAAAATTCAGATTACAAAATGGAAAATTCACTCACTTTAAAAGCCATTGAGGTCAATTCTCTACTCTATCCTTAAATATAACATTCCCGCTAAGTCCCCACCCACTGTCTACTTTGATTGAACTCTACACTTACTGCCATGTTCACTATCTTTCCAGGAAATCTACAGTCCCCTCTCCCCTTTTTCTTTACTGCTCCACAGGTAAAAAGTTTGTCCTTATTTTGAGCCCAATTCCCTACCCTATAACATCTCACAGTCTCAGCTCTGTCCTCCGAAGGCATATGCCTTGCTAAGTTAACCACTGTATCCGAGATGTCTAGTAAACTTGCCCAGGGCAGGACCTGAGTTCCAGGTCCTCGCTCTGCTGGCTGCTCTCTCCTTACAGAACAATTTGTCACACATGCCTCCCCCGTACAGGTACACTGTGCGGTAGTCCGACAGTGCAGGGTGCTGATGCTTGTTTGGATGCATGATCAGGCGTCTACATACAAAAGGAATGTCATAAACAGATTAGGGGTATCATGAATGTGTCGCCAGCAGCATAAACCATAATGAACGTGAAGGTGTTTGGATTGTAATATGGCAAATGCAACGTTATTTGAAAGTAAATAAACTGTAGGGCCCAGTTGTTAAGCATCCAGCATGGTCTTCACAGCAAATATTCTTTTAAAGGGCACCATTCGGTCTTGCTGAACACTTCCTAGAAATGACGACAGAAAGATAGGGTGGTGTATGGGTTCTTTAAGACATATTCGTTGTTGGCATCTAGCTATCCAAATAAACTGAACAGATTTCTGGGTGGCTTTGCCCTCTGGTCAAAAGATGACTCCCGTAGAGTGGCCTAGGAAAACTAAAACTTCACCTCGATATCCTGCAGAGAGATCAAGAGTCCAGGTGGCTATTAAGGACCCCAGGAAACTCCTGGGGACTGGTTCAGGGTGCAGGAAACAGCCTTGAACTCCTGCACACTGACTGCTGGGATCCCTCCAGGAGCAGTTACTGCTTCCACTGACGCTGAGAAAGTTCTGAGAAATAGCTTGTTAAGCAGCTAGAGGCCAGCGCCTCTGAACTCTACTGAACAGAGAGGAAAACGCTCAAGATGAGCTGGAAGCAGGTTCGGGGTGATGCTCTGCTTGGCTTTCTGTCCCTTGATCCTCTTCCTCCACTTCTGCAAACTCTGGGGACTGTGCTCAGAAGATGCGCAGCTGGTCCAGTCCTCACTGCGTGCTGCACCCATCACTTGCTCAACTTTGCCCTGAAGCCAAGTCTTGCCTTTTTTTTTTTTTTTTTTTTTTTTGCAGTACGCAGGCCTCTCACTGCTGTGGCCTCTCCCGTTGCGGAGCACAGGCTCCGGAAGTGTAGGCTCAGCGGCCATGGCTCACGAGCCCAGCCGCTCTGCGGCATGTGGGATCTTCCCGGACCGGGGCACAAACCCGTGTCCCCTGCATCGGCAGGCGGACTCCCAACCGCTGCGCCACCAGGGAAGCCCAAGTCTTGCCTTTTGCTCAAGTTTTGAAGAGTAGTTTCTGCCTTCTCCCCGGGAGCTTCGTTCTGTCCTTAAAACCATTCTGGCCACCTTGTCCTTCCAGAATCTGGGAAAATCGATGATTCCATCTTGCTCTTGCCTTCTTCCTTCTTATGCCAGGATTTGACTTCTGCTCCTGAGCTCCAGCCCTGTGGCTGAGGCCTTGCCAAGCAGAAGGATCTACCTGAGGTCCACTGCATACTGTTTGCTAGGGTTCTGTGATGTTCCTTGAACCTACAATCTCTGTTTGTGTGTTTTGTCAGGGCCCCTTGCCATCTCTTGGTAAATCGACACCGTATTTACCAGTTATCATGCCCCTCCTGATGGGCTGGCATTCTCTGCATTGCCCATGGACAGGCTGTCCCCTGCCATTCTGCTGGCCCACCCCAATGAATGTGTCCAGGTCCAAGTTCTTACATCATTGGGCTGCTCCATCCTGCTAGGGTGACCAACCCTGCCACTCTGCTCTGTGGTTTGATATAAGACCCAGGGATCAATGAACGATCCTTCAGATTAATGGCATTTTTCAAAATGCACCATTAAGATAGTTTTTGGAGTGCTAAGTCTTCGGAATACCATACAATTTTCTTTTATAACACATGATTATATAATTTTCTTTTATAACACATGTGGTGTGATGAATTGGGAGATTGGGATTGACATGTATACACTGATGTGTATAAAATGGATGACTAATAAGAAAAAATAAAAAATAAATAGACAGGTTATTTGTGAGTTAAAAAAAACAAAACAAAACACATGATTTACATTCTAGATGCACATCTTGTGTGTATGGAAGTATATAAGGAGGGTTTTTTTTTTTCCAAGTAGAGGAATCAATATTATACTTTTTATTAGAAAATTCTATGAAGAGACCATCTATGTTATTAAAAAGAAAAAAGATAGGTTAATTTCTACTAATCTATTTGTTTTTAGCCTTATGGTTTAGGTGAACTTTTCTCTTTGCAAAATACAGACTTAAAGGTCTTAACTCACTGAAACATTTTCAAAAGCACCTATTAAGTAAATAAGGTAGACAGTACATATTCACACATTTCTTACTTTAGTGGTAGAGATGTTGTATTATACAATGATCATTATTAAAATAAGGTCTCCCTTAAGTACAGACTCCAGTTTTCATGCCTACACTACTATGCTCAGTCCGTTGTCTCCAGCTAACATCACTAAATTTTCCCCAGCACAAAGCAGACCTCGTATACATAATAACAACAATAACTGACATTTGTATAATACTTAAAATATTTAACACAACACTTTCAAATATGTCACATAAATACACATACACTTCAAATTGGGTATATTAGCCAGAAGTATAGGATTGGATTACTTCTATTAAAAATATGTATATCCGATAAAAATATGTATATCCACTAAAGTCTAAAACTGACAGATTTTCCAGACAAAGACAAATATCATAGGGTATCACTTATATGTGAAATCTAAGAAAATGATACAAATGAACTTACTCACAAAACAGAAACAGACTCACAGACATAGAAAACAAACTTATGGTTACCAAAGGGTTGGGGGGAGGGATAAATTAGGAGGTTGGGATTGACATACACACACTACTATATATAAAACAGATAATCAACAAGGAGATACTGTATAGCACAGGAAACTCTACTTAATACTCTCTAATGACCTATATGGGAAAAGAATCTGAAAAAGAATAGATATATGTACATGTATGACTAAATCACTTTGCTGTACACCTGAAACTAACATAACATTGTAAATCAAATATACTCCAACATAAAATTTTAACAAATTTTAAAAAGATATTTAAAAAACTGACAGATTTTCAAATAATCCAGTAGTCCTAATAGAGTGTTATAGGCGGAAAAATATGTTTCAAAGGCTTAATTCTCACTAACATATTGAGATTTACATTTTTATTAGAAAAACAAAAGTAAATCGACCTTAGGATTCGCAGGAATTAGGGGGAGACAAAAACCCAACAGGCATTAATACCTATAATATAAAAATATAAAACTGAATTTTGTTGTTAACACCAGGATCGGCACCAGAATTTGTCTGTGGATGGTATAGATTGCTTTTTCTACAGTTTTTGGGGTGTCGTGGTTTCAACCGCCTTTTAGATTTCAACCATATATTACACTGCAAAGATACGAAGTTATAACAGAGTTCCATGTGTTTAAGTAGAAGAGTACTGAAATAAACTTCTCCCTTTTTCCCACCTCACACGAAAGTTTAAATGTTGACATTCCCATTCATATATGTGAAGTATTTAATAAGGGTAAAGAAGAGCGGTCCAAAGAAAATACATGGCTGAAAACTTAGAGGGTGATGCTTGATATTCAGGAAAAGCACTGGAAGAGGCTGGGTTGTCAGAGCATTTCCCTGCATATAAGAGAAGGTGCACTGGTTGACAGAAGTGAAAGATTTAGACCATTTCAGAAACTGTTCAAATATGTGTATCCACTCTATTTTTTTCCCTCATGAATTCCAGCTTTTTTTCCCCCTTTATTTGCCTTTCTTTAGTCTTCTTTGTTATTACCTCCTATGCTCCTTTAAATAAAGACAATGGAAACCAATGGTAAACAGGAGTCAAATTTGCTTTTTACATTGGTTTGGAAATCTCTGATTCTAAGGTTAATTTTTCTTTTGGCTCAAATACTCAAATAGATGATGTGAAGGCCTAAAAGTAAGTTATTTTCTATGTCATGGGAGACACACAGTTTTTGTTTTCTTTTTTAAAACATCCTGCCCCTGAAAGCATCTGTATCCATCTCTGGATCCCAGGCAGAGGGTTTGAGGGATGACTGAATGCAAAGAGCCCAAGAATCATCTTCAAGCAAAGTTTGGTTCGGTTTTGTTTTTTAATGAAAAGAATCCAGTGTCATAGAAAGTATCTTGGTATTTCAACTGGAATGGCTACCTTTGGTTTGGAGTTCCTATAGCTTTGGTTTAAGACCAATGTGTTTAAATGACACGTCTTTTTTTTTTGGACTTGCTGGAAGATTTCACAATTCAAGATGTAGAAAAACAGAACAGAAATAAAACTGTCTATAATTCACTGCAAATGCAGGGACATTAACCAATTAAAACTCATGGATCTCAAATGTCAAATATGGAGTAAGCTGTCACTTACACTTTCTGAGGACTCAGGGACCCTACTGCTATACACAGGCAAAAGATACCGAGGAAAACCTTGGTGCCATTCGGAGTATAACTTGAGCTACCATAAGCACAAAGAATAATGTATCTACAAAACAGAAAGAGAGCCATACATGTAGAAAACAAACTTATGGTTACCAGGGAGGAAAGGGGGGAGAGATACATTGGGAGATTGGGACCGACATCTCCACACTACTATATGTAAAATAGATAACTAACAAGGACCTACTGTGTAGCACAGGGAACTCTACTTAATACTCTGTAATGACCTATATGGGAAAAGAATCTAAAAAAGAGTGGATATATGTATATGTATAACTGATTCGCTTTGCTGTACAGCAGAAACTAACACAACATTGTAAATCAACTACACTCCAATAAAAGTTTTTAACGATAAATAAAACTGGAGTAATAAGTTCTCTCCTCTGAAAGAGCATGCTGCCACAACCCGTGGTCTGCTTTAAAGAGCTGGGTGAGAATCCCAGCTGTAATCTTGCTCATGTCCAAGAAATTGACAGCTCACCTTAAACTCCAGGCCACAGAGGGAGGAAATCGGACTGGGGTTACTTCCACGGGAAGCGTTGACAGGGTAAAGGCCTTACCGGGTTCAATTCAGTGAAACGGCTCCAATTAAATTTCATTTAAAAATATAATCTTCAGGATTATATTGTCTTGTTTTTAAAGTCTACTCCACCCTACTCTCTTGAATGATTCCAGAAGAATTGTTTAAGTAACTTATTTTTTTTAACCTTCCTGTCAGATCTGGTTTTTCCATCAGTCTTAATATACCGTTTATATTTTTTTTTTAGGAAAAGAAGAAAGCATTATAAAGATAGCCAAACAAGATGATATATATCATCTCTGCTAAGGTCCTGCTATGGAACTGAATTCCTTAAGTTTGAAATGCGTTCCATGAATGTAAAAGACATAAGCAGTCAGTCCTGATGGCTAAAAAAGGCGAATGAGGTAACAGCAACACGGATGGCTCTTTGTCTCAAATGTCCTATAAATAGGAATGTGAAATTAATTTTTTTTCAATCTACATTCTCTCTATTGAAGGAAAATGCTCTTCAGTGGTAAGCTGAGGTTAGGTGTTTAAATTAAAATTTGAGTTGTCATTTCCATGCTTGTCATTTGGGAACCTCTTACTGAAGTAAAAACGATACCAAGGTGCACATTTCCTAAATTTCCTGTAAAACTCTTGAATGCAGGATGCCACTTTGCATCTTCTAATCGGGTCTACTGGATTTATCTCCCCCTGCTGTATGTGCGCTGCAGGACAGTTGGAAAGAGGGCTTACCCGAGGCCTGCTATTGTGACAGCTGGTGGCTTTGGCATTTTCGTATAAACATGCAAGCTGAAGAGAAATTTCTCCTTTATAATTGGCCCCATTTCCCCCTTCCTGGGACATTCCACAATGCCACCAACAATGAAGTGCTCAGAAAGGAGGAATTGTTTCTGTTTATGTGAAAATCGATCTGAACTCCGCGAGGCAAGGGAAGGAATAACAAAAAGCTTCAAAGACCACAAAGAGAAGTTATAATCAAATCTGGATGCTGTTTCTGAGATCTGACAGAGCTGCTCCATACACCCACTCTGAATGCGCAGGGAGCTAGGACCAACTGCCTTTTCGTCTAGCCCTGCCTGCTTCATTCCCTGCATCGCCCTGGCCAAGCTGCTTGGTGAAGCCGAGCCATGGTCCTGCCTGGGTTAAGCGCGGGTAATGCTCTTAGCGACCACCCAACTCTCAATCGCAAGCGAAGCGCCTTACACGCTAAGCCGCTGGTCGCAAGCTTATAAAAGCGATGACCAAAGAAGCCTTCAGAAGGCAGCAAGAGGACATGGATGTTTGAGTCACTTGGAATTGAATGCAAACTCACTGCCACTTACTGGTCGTGTGACCTCGGTCAGCTTACGTGATTTCTCCGAGGCTCAGTTTGCTCATCTGTAAAATGGGGATGCTAGCGTCTCTCTCAGAGTCCATAGGAAGGTTAGCATCCATATAGGTAAAGCACCTAATGCAGAGTCACAAAGAGTTCGCTAGTTTCATCAAGTGCTCTTGATGGTAACTACCCTTACTACGCTTTCCATCATAAGCTGTATCTCCACACACAGTGTAACAGAATGCACAGATTTTCTACGATTCTTACCAGCCAGGATAGTACTATAATTCAGCTTAAGGGAAAACACATGTAGAGGCTTGAAGCAATCCTAAGTGTTGTTACCATCTCCCAACATCCTGGAGCAAATTAAATATTGTGCTCTATTCTTCAATGTCTGCCCCTAAGAAACATGAAATGTATGCATCCTTTTTAAAGGAAAAAAAAAATGTTGACACCAGGATATAAGAAAGAAAAGTTTCATCCTGAATCTTTATCCAAATAACTCCACTGACTTCCGCGGTGATGGCAGTCGAATCACCCTTACGGGTAAATACTGTTTCCCTGATAGGCTTCAATTCAAGCTTCCCTTTTGGTGCTTAAAGCCCATTTCTTCTCATCTGCCACATTAGGCAATTAATTGGGTCTTTATAGGCAGCTATCATACACCCCACTGTCATCGCTACTCAGTCATACATCTTAAATTCTCCACATCTTGCTACTTAAACCCTACCCCTTAATCACCTCATCATCTTTGTCACATTTAAAAAATTTCCTTCCACTTAATCAACTCCATTTTCTAAGCTAGAGTACGAACAATTGTGCAGGATTCTACTAAAGCAGCTTTCCTGAGGCTCAATGAAGAGGAAGCATTTTCTTCTTAAGTGATTTCTTTAGATCCCAGGATAGTTTTTGCTTCTAGTGCAAGAGCATCACCATGTGAGCTGTTCCTGATCTGCACTTCGGTGTTGCCCTCAATCCATTTCCATTTTTAATGCCTTTGAACAAGGCTCTCACGGGTGGAGGCTGCACCAGCTTGAAGTAAAGGTGCCCCACTCCCACTACAGCCACTCAGCCACCCAGACACCCCTGTGGCCGTGCTCCTGGCTGACCCTCTCCTGCCCGGTGTTCATGGGTGTTCAGCCCTCACAGGAGAAAGAAACCTCTCCTGACATTCTTCAGGACCCTTGGTCCCTCGAGCTAAGAAACAAGAAAAACTTCTGATCCTCAGAAGATGGGCAGCTTTCTATTTTGACTTCCCTCCCCTTTTGTTAGTGTCAACTAGCCAATTTCTCCAGTGAATGACCATTACAACCTGTTCCATGTGGCTCCAAGGGACACACGTGCCCAGTGGAGTGACCCACAAAATGCTTTTCCATGGGATCTGAGTAAGAGCTCTGGAAAGAAAAGGGCACCACTGTCAAATAACTTCAGGAAACATGACATCTCCCTCTTGGAGACTCAAAGCTGTCTTAGAACGTTCATGGATCTGAGAAATGCCAAGGTAGAGAAAATCCATGGACCTTTGTTTAAGGCAGTTTCCCAAAGGTGTTGGACAACAGAGTCATTTCTTGGTGAGACAGCTATGAGGACGTCAAGAAGCTGTAGGGTGTGCAGAGTATATTTTGGAAATGCTGCACTGTTCTGCGGTCTTGCTCTCATTCCCCCTAAACAAGCTGTGACCTTCTCATCTGCAGTCTCTGAATCATTTTCACCTGCACGATCTGTCTAGCACAGTGCTGTTTCTGGAGGATGCTCTCACACCACTGTGGTCTCCACTGACGCTGTGTGTACAACACATTTACCCAAGAGTTTCAAAGCTGGTTTGGCCCTACACACATATCTGGCAGCGACGGTCCAGGGTTCCCCGGTCCCCACTGCATTTCATTTGATTGGTCACTGTCAAACGCCCCATTAGACGAGCTCCTTGTCAGTCAGCACTTGGCACAGAGTAGATACTAGATAAATGTTCAATGAAAGAATGATTTGTTTTACTGTATTTCTTAGAGAAATATGCAGGATTATTTCAATGTCCCATGTTTGAAAAATAACTAATAACGTGGCTAGTTTTATTTTCCCCCAAGAGTTGTGGCTACTGTAGACACTGCTGAGAGTTTATTAATTATCTACAACGTGCTTCCACTTACTCCTACGTGCTGGGTCCTTGGCATGAATTGTTATTTAATTATCGCAATTATCTTAAGTGTTTGATCTTCATATTGCAGAGAAGACAGATGTCACTGAGACAGGTCAGGAAGGCTGATCAGGAAGGCCTAGTATCGCCAACCATTTCTGGCAGAGCTGAGTTTGTACTCAGGTCTCCCTGACGGAGCCTAAATGCACTCCTCTCTACACCACACATATACGCCCCATGCACACGGGAAAACAGCATAGAAGTTAGCTGATTTTTTCTAGTAATCATATATTTTATTGCGGTAATATATATAACACAAAATTTACCGTTTCAACCTTTTTTCATGCGTGCAGTTCAGTGGCATTAAGCACGTTCACATTGTTGTGCGACCATCACCACCATCCATCTCCAGAACTTTTCCATCTTCCCCAACTGAGACTTTTCACCCATTAACCCCTAACTCTCCATTCCTCCCCCACCCAGACCCGCGGAACCACCCTTCTACTTTCTGTCTCTATGAATTGAACTACCCTAGGTCCCTCATATAAGTGGAATCGTACAGAATTTGCCACTAATTTTTCTTTTTTTTTTTTTTGGCAGCACCGTGTGGCATGCAGGATCTTAGTTTCCCAGCCAGGGATCACACCCGTGCCCACTGCAGTGGAAGCACTGAGTCTTATCCACTGGACCGCCAGGGAAGTCCCTAACTTTTAAATTTTTTCCACTTGGAAAAAATATCACTGTAACGTTCTTATACCAGCACAACACTGTTTGCAGGTTAATTAAAGTTGCTTGAAGGGAACTGGCTTTAACCTGAAAATAAACCCAGCCCCCAGCGAGCAAGAAGAAATTTGCCCACATAGTACCAGTGCCACAGAAAGGTCACTGCAGAAATGAGAAATCTGGGTAAGTCAGCATGGCAGCTTAACATCACGGGTCTTTTGATGATTGAAACCTGCATATATGTCCCAAATAATTCCCCCCCCCTTTCAAACTGCTTTTCTGTTAATGTGTGAAAACAGCACAACTTGAGGGAAATGTAATCCACATGTTTTGGTGCATTTACACTTATATGCTCTTGAGACTTGAAACGGCCTAACAATATATTTTCTGATGGCTTTTTTTTCATAGAAACACAATAATAGACTGAAAACCAAACTTAATCTCCAAAGGACGGAGGCTCAAATCAAAGTTTAAATTCTTGAATTTTAACATTCTTTTTTTTTTTTTTTTTTTT
>NW_020175837.1:673257-824711 GCF_003031525.2 Neophocaena asiaeorientalis asiaeorientalis | reverse complement strand
GGCCCAGCCACTCCGCGGCATGTGGGATCTTCCCAGACCAGGGCACGAACCCGTGTCCCCTGCATCGGCAGGCGGACTCTCAACCACTGCACCACCAGGGAAGCCCTTAACATTCTTAAATAAATTTCCAAGCTCCTCTTTAAATGAAACATTTAAAATATGTTAATCAGCCTTTAGACTAGAGACTAAAGTTGTAAGATAAAAAACTCAATAACTGGCTCAACCTTCCTTTTGGGCTCAACTTCAGGGGACAGTAGGAAATAGGAAAAAGAGGACAGATTTCAGAGATACTCAGATCTGGGTTCCCATTGGTGCTGCAATACTTAGCAAGTCTCAATTTTCTCAACTGTAAAATGGACGCAATAATGTATGGCTTACTGAATTTTCCTAGAGATTAAACAAATCGTAGGCATAAAGGGCTCAGAGAGAGACAGAGAGAGAAGACTACTCAACATATGTTCACTTACAGTCCCTTGTTTCAAATTTGAATATTCCACGGCAATGAAGCTATTAAAATCTATTCACAAAATACCTTATATGCAGTACTGTAAATTACATTTTTCCTTTAAACTGAAAGGATGCAAAAATCAATGTCATCAAAGCAAGACAAGGCACTAAAAGGTGAAGTCAGTTACTTAAGTTCACGTACCAACTTGAAGGCCCAGCAACCAAGAGAATGCAGTTTATGAAGAGTTTATGGGAGGTAAACTGTTGAGGATATTCTGTAAGTCTATGTGGGGTAGGATTTCTCTAGCTTTTCGTGGCTGCAGCATCTTGTTGATGCTTTTATCTCACTATACTCTCTTCTGAAATCCCCCAAATGTCTTGTACTACCTTATTTTTCATTTTTAATCTAATTAAAATCAGGTTTTCTCTTAATTGCTTCAAAAGCATATGGCTTCTTGCCATAACCTGGAGTATAGGGTTCATTGGAACACTTTCAACAGACACAGGGTTCTGAGTAGTTTTGACTAACGGGTCACCCACCCTGAGAGTCACATGGCCACCGTGACTTACATGATGGCTCTCATGAAGGACAAGTTGGGAAGCATTTCAAGGCCCCTCATCCCTCCCCCTCTAGGCAGTGTCCTAATCGTACGCAAAGGATGAGCCCAGGGACACGGTGACTGCTAATGCCATACCAGATAAAGATATGACTATAGGGGGATACGGTCCCAAAAAAGTCGGTGCAGAGCTAACACAGAGAAGACAGCATTCACTCCTGCCGAAAAGGAGATAAGCAATGAATTTCAAGACCCAGCTCAATGCCAAATAAATCCTCAAGGTTTGCAGGTGATGGCATAAGTGCGATATTGCACATGACCCCCTGGTTAGGTTAAAATATCTGAAGGTTCTTATTTAACCCTTTTACTACCATTTCTTCACCTCCACCAACACTTATTAATATTTACAGTACAGTGTGTGCCTCGTCAAAATTAAACTATAATCCTTTGATATAAGAAGATAGCTAACTCTACTGATATTTCCTCTGGCTAAGTCTTCTTAACAGGAGTAAATCTTGACACCTTAAGGAACCACACTTAAAGAAAACAATTTTCCCCTGGGATGCAGCCCACTTGTCATCTCTTCATGGACCACAGAGTCCCTGCCTGGCAATGCTGGAGGACAGCAAAGCCATTCCTCTCAGAGAGGACTAAAATGACCCCTTCTCCGACCCTAAATAAACCCGGCAATGAGGTCAAGCAACTCCTCCCGGCTGAACCCCACTTGGAGGCAAAGTTAATGTCACTTCCTAATTATCCAAGTTAACTCCACAACACGGAAGTCCAAACTGGAAGATAATTTCAAGCCTTTTGTATTTAGCTATTACATAGTACCCGATTCTACTTCTCCAGCCAGTTCACATGCCTAATTACATTTAATTAATTTATTCTTTAAAGATCTAGCACAAAGTCACTATTTAAATAAGATCCAGAAAAAGACTTCTCTGGGTACCCAATGAAAGCTGGCAGCAGCAAATATAGCAAGGACTCAAGAATTGATCCCAGAAAATGCCTGATCCACCTTTTAAGACAAAAATGACAAGAAATGCTTTACCATCGTTGAGACTTCCACTCTTCCGGTGCTTCCTGTGGCTTTTTATTTTTGTTTTTATTTTGCTTTGATTTCTATGTTTGGGGTGACATTCAGTGGTCTACTCAGATGATATCAAATACACCTCTAACCTCAGGGGTCATTCTGCATAGTGATACTTGAGAAAACACCCCAAACAATGTAGAAGTCCAATTAAGTATGCACCCAGGAAAATTCTTTAGCCATATTTAGAAATATGAATTTCTAATAGTGAAAACAACTCTGCACCCCAGAACTTCACTGATAACTCAGGACTGATTTGGAACATGAGTTTCTGGCCTTTTGGACAGATGCACTTATCTTAGCGCCTCAGTTGATGAAGATGGTTGAAGAGGAACAACTGAGATCTTGGCCACCTTCCCAGTCCCGAGTAACAGGAACATGAATTCCCTGAGCATGAAAGCCCAGCTCTCACGGAATATTTCTTCCTCATGGCACAGATAAGCATCGTTGATGGAGATCCCTAAGTCATATCAGCGATGGTAACTTGCCTCTTAGGGCTTCTCCAGTTCCTGATGGAAAGACATTCCTGGGGATGCTATTCCCTCCTCCTGTTTCCTCCCTGCTCTCCTAGGAAGGAAAGTCACTCTGGCTGTTCATTTCTCACTGAACGGTAACAATGTCTACAACCCCGCCTCACCGGAACGGGATTTCCAGGGAAGGCTGCAGGCACTCTGTCAAATCACCTGAGAATATGCTGATTTATTTAACTCTCAGGGCATTGCCGTAGGTTAAGGGTTTAATCAAGTTAAAAATAATTGAGGACTTTGGGAAGTACCATGGCTAGTCTATTTGAAAATCCACTTCCCTGCCAGCTCTCTCTCATTCTGTTGACAGACTATAGACCCTTCTTTTCATCTCTTTCCTCTTTTTTACCGCTTAGCCTGGTCCCTGAAGGAGTATGCTCTTTCTAGAACATAGATTATGCACTATACACAATGTGAAAACTTTGCACACTCTTCCTGTTGTCATCTGAAAGATTTTTCTACCTGGAAGGAATAACTTATCTCACCTTTCACTCTCAGATTGGTTTTACTTAAAATTCCTTATGAGAATCAACATATTTAAACTTTACAGAGGAAGACAAGCTGAAACTTTTGTGCCTCTTTAATTTGCCTTTTTCCCTAGTAAGATTTGTGACAGCTTTCCCCATTGCTGTTATCCATTACTGAAATTTAACTAAACTTTGAGGATTTGTGATTTCAGAAGCATCATCTAATTTTCTATGTAAAGGGGAAAAAAAGCTAAAAGTAACGGGGAAAGCTGAAGGCGTGTATAGCACAGAGAGGAAGATCTGCAACCATGCCAGAGACTAGGTGGTGACTCCATTTAGTATATGTACTTCAAACTGGAAACAAACTAAGAAGTAAAATAGATCTCTTTCAGACAGCTTCCACAGGTAGTCAATCTGTTCATAAAAAAATGCATACTGCTTTAAATTGTCACAAATCATCTTTTCAGTTATTTTTCATCTAGTAGCTTTTTTATCCTAATCATCATCCAGAAAACGTCTGTTAGGTACTTCCTTGGTACAGAGGGTGCTGGTTAGAGTTTAAATGACAGCATCTTTGCCCTTCAGGAGCTTTACAAAAGAAAGGTGTCTTAGATCATCACTTATAAAAAGTCTTGCAAAACATGTGGAAATACAGTATGTTAGATAATCAAATAAAGAAGTACATTCAGCTTCTTAGAAAGTCACTATAAAAATCCAAATATCAATATTCGAATACTTTGTTTTGAGCTACATTAATTCATAGCGGTGACTGTTCTTCCTGTATCCAACGCTCACTAGCTAAAAATTGTTGCAGGTTCCAAATACAAATATTAAAATACTGTGGGGAAAAACTTAAGAAAAGTTTTATTTAAAAGAACTTAGAGCTGCTTTCTGAAAACACAGATCAAGGGACCAGCAGGCAAGGGTAATTCAATTTAAAATCATTTTGCACGATAGAAGACGGCTTCCCTCTCACAGCCCTGACACACTCACCACTCAAATACTTCCCAGAAGTGCTGCTGGAATCAAATGACCACCGTGCACATTTACGGGGAGGTATTGGTAAAAGGTTATGGTGAGAAACTAGAGGTATGCATCAAACTCTATTTCAGTGACATCCTTTGAAGTTTGGAACTCAGCACCAAGGCTGTTCTGGCACCTACACAGTACACGGAAGGACAACGTGTTCCTTTCTGGCTAAAAGGCCAATAGCCAGCGGTATTATAAGAAGATGCAACTAGTGAATGGCTCAGTGGAAAGTGGCAGTCCTTTGGAAGGTGATAACTAGTGTAAGATCTTCCCACTAAAATCACAAATAACATGATGTTTATATGATGGTCCATCTCTTATGGAGGAAATGTGGTATGACCTTTAATGTCCTTCTTCACCTCCGTAATTAACAAATGAGAATTTTATTAATTTCACAGTTTAAAATTCAGGTCATTAGGGCTTCCCTGGTGGCACAGTGGTTGAGAGTCCGCCTGCCGATGCAGGGGACGCGGGTTCGTGCCCCGGTCCGGGAAAATCCCACATGCTGCGGAGCGGCTGGGCCTGTGAGCCATGGCCGCTGAGCCTGCGCGTCCGGAGCCTGTGCTCCGCAACGGGAGAGGCCACAACAGTGAGAGGCCCACATACCGCAAAAAAAAAAAAAAAAAAAAATTCAGGTCATTAGAAGTTTTAATAAAAATTTTCAATGGAGTTAGAAGCATTTTAGAAATTACACCTAAAAGCAGTCAGTGAGAACACCTGCCAAACCACGTTTGAGATTCCTCCCAATTTCCTCCTCTGGGTCCCACTTCACCCCCAGATAGTAGAGACCTGAGACCTCAGCACAGATCTCCTTTACATTTTGATCTGTTTGTAATGTGACCATTAGCTCTATCTGAGGTCTTATTCTCCTGGCCTCTGGCTACGGCTACCTCTCCAGGGTCATCTCCATTCCTGCCCTTTCTCAGCTCCTCCAGCACCACGCTCAGCACCTCCCCGTCCCTCCCTCAGCCCACACCAGTTTGGCCCAGCTGACAACTGGTCGTAGGTCACGTGTCTGCTTACATTTCATTCTCAGGGACACCTTTGCTGATCCCACGCTCTAGGTGAGGCCTCCCTCATCTGCGCTTTCAGGCCATCCTGCTGTTGCCTCTGGTTCTCCACGGAAACGCCCATCTCACTTTTCTGAATTTATTATTCAGAATAACAAAAAAATTTCCTGGCAAACTGTAAGCTCCATGAGTGACTGGGCCCGTCCTGGGTACAGCCCTAACACCAGAGCTTCATATAACGTATGGGACACGGTAGGTTTAGTGAGTTAAGTTGTGTGTGTGAGTGTGGGTGTGTTTAAGGTTTCAGCACTCAACCAGGTTACCTTAGTTAATTATGAGCAAATTAGTAGACTGTGCCCACTGTGCTGACACTTCTGTCACTAAACGAATGGTGAGCTAAAACTACTGACTACTCCACTCACCAGGGACTCACAGAACAGCAGATTACTTAAGCTGGGCAAAGAGATATGATGCATCTTCTCATTTATACTCCAATTAATAACTAGTTTTCTTTGTATCTTTCTACCTTTAACTGTAAAACAGGATTTAAAGGTCGAATGAGAGAGTAGTTTAATAAACAAGAATGAAAGAATGATAGTATTAGCAGAACTACATTTCATATTTAGAGATAATTCATGACTATTAACTAGTTTGCATGTTTTAACTATGACACGTATATACACAAATGAAATTTCTGTCTTAACTGTTTACTAGAGATTGGAGGTGGTGGGAAACGATATGAAAAGGGAGCATGTTACAATAGATATAAATTAATAAAGGAGATAGTTTGGACTATACTACTTCATTTATTATTTTAATATTGGTAATGGTTACAAATATTGGAACAATGTATTAAGTGCTGACAATAATTATTTAAGTAGCAAAAAGAAATTTTGAAGAGGTAAATAATTTCCCATTCCTGTTCAAAGTGTCTTCAACATTGGTGGACGAGCACCTTTAAGGTTTTAATCAATTAGCACTCTCCTATACAGGAATTCTAATGTGAGAATCTGAGGGAATGCTGTGGATTTATACATCTCTAAAAAAGGTGCCATAAATACTGTTCTCCAAGAGACGAATTTCTCATAATGACTAAGACGGAAAATCCTTCAGGCAAATTAGTGCAACGTGTAGAAAATTCAGTACTGTTCACAAGAGATTCATTAATAACAAAGGTAATATAAGTAAGTAGTTTTAATTATGATTTTCACTGTAAATATAAAGATGCAGACATATATGTAAATCAGCAGAACTACATTTAATGAATCCAAAAATGTGTGTCCACTGGCTAACTAGAAAACAGTGCAGCATAAACACCACTTTTAACTAAACCCACCTGTCCTGTTTTGGCAGATTCGCCTCACTGAGGCATTGTGGGAGAATCTGAGTTATTTCTACAGCATTCATGAGGTTCCCAATGAGTACATTCCTTACCAAAAAAGGCGGAACTATCATCCGTAAATAATATCAATGAAAAGGACAAACCACAGGAAAATTTTAAATTATTTACTGATAAATTCTCTTTGCATTTAATATGTCATCCTGTCTGAGTGGTCTCTTACTGGGATACACTGAATTAGGAGATACAATAGCAACTTCTTATCTTATGTCTATGAGCAGAATTGTCTCTCCCCTTCATGGGGAGTCCGGATGTGCTGCCCTCTAAAGACACTCAGATACTAATTCCAAAAACAATCTAAACACATCCATTTCATCTCAAATCTGAGACTTCCTTTGTTGGTAATTCTATAGAGAGACTATAAGGTCAGTCAAAAAGATAGATATACCAAAAAGATGCCTAAGCCCTATAAAAATTAAAGAAACAAAAATAAAAATTTCCAAAAGGAGATTAAAAAGAGATTGCTGTAGACCTGAGAATTATATTGTAGTAAATTGAATTTTGGGCCCTAGTTATTTACCCCTCCCTCTGCCCATGCCTTCACCATGTAATTTTACAGTTTCTCTTAAAAAGAGAGATATATTTTCCCCAACCCCATATAGCCTAACACTTGCTTTGGCCAATGAGTTGTGGGCAGAAGGGTCTGTTAGTTCTGCAAAAGCTCTTAAGTGGCATTGGGGTTTCTGTTTGCCTTCTTGCTCTTCTGGCATTGCCATGAGAAGAAATGAGAGGCACATGGAGCAGAACTGGGCCTAACTCACACTGGAGCCAAGTCCAGCCATACCTGCATCTAGAAGCAAAGCCACCCAGGCAAGTCCAGCCTCGATTAGTCATCTACCATCCAATCCACATGCATGGAATAAATAAATGCTTATGCTTGAATGTTACTGAGATTTTTGTGGTTATTTGTTACACAGCATTATTGTGAGAATAGCTAACTGATACACATACACTAAAGTGAGCAAAAGAGGTATGCATTCTCCTTTAGGAGTCTGAAACAATATTTCCTTCTTGATTGTTTATTTATTTACCAAGGAAAGTCAGTAAATGCACATCTGACTGATAGAGAGTTACATCCAATGAGTTCATTCTAGGTTGGCCTCTGACTTACTTTTATCCTTACTATCATGCTAATAACTGTTATTAACTTTCAAGTGTTTATCTTATTCTCTCATGTGTTGGGGATATCAATGTGGTATGACCTCATCTGTAAACTTGTGGAATTAAATTAGATCGGTGTTTCTTGAATTATTCTTTAGGGACCCATGGTTCCAAAGAGGTGTTTGGAGGAGTATAGCATGATGAAAGCAGGGGAAAAAAGGTAAAGAGTTGGAGTGCTAACTTATCATTTGCAAAATTCGACTTTGATCTGTTTTAGATAGTTAGATTTCATTTGAGAAATCAGTTCCACTGTTTAAAAATTAAAGTCAAAAACTACTGGACAAAATGCTTTTTAAAGTCTTCTCATACTGAAAGCACTATGATCACATTTTTTTGCTTTGACTACCCCCTTCTCTTTCTCGCTATTACCATGTCCTTAATTTCAGATGCCGACTGTAACCTGAAGTCTTGTAATAACTTCCTAACTTGACTCCCTGCTGTAAGTTACAAGTTGTGTCATTTCACTCCTCTGCTTAAAACTAGAGTAAAACTAAACCTAGTGGGGCCTTGAGGCTCTGCTTCTCTCTTCAGTCTCCATTCCTGCCCCTCTTCCTTCACTACTTATTTATTCATTATTTAATTTTTAATTTTTTAATTTTTTTATCTTTATTGGAGTATAATTGCTTTATAATGTTGTGTTAGTTTCTGCTGTACAACAAACAAAGTGAATCAGCTATGTGTATACATATATCCCCATATTCCCTCCCTCCTGAGCCTCCCTCCCACCCTCCTTATCCCACCCCTCTAAGGTGGTCACAAAGCATCAAGCTGATCTCCCTGTGCTATGCAACAGCTTCCCACTGTTGCATTTTACATTTTACATTTGGTAGTGTATATATGTCAATGCTACTCTCTCACTTTGTCCCAGCTTCCCCTTCCCCTCCATGTCCTCAAGCCCGTTCTCTACATCTGCATCTTTATTCCTGCCCTGCCACTAGGTTCATCAGTACCGTTTTTTTAGATTCTATATATGTGAGTTAGCATACGGTATTTGTTTTTCTCTTTCTGACTTACTTAACTGTGTATGCCAGACTCTAGGCCCATCCACATCATTACAAATAACTCAATTTCGTTCATTTTTTATGGCTGAGTAATCCTCCATTGTATATATGTGCCATGTCTTCTTTATCCGTTCATCTGTCTATGGACACTTAGGTTGCTTCCATGTCCTGGCTCTTGTACAGAGAGCAGCAACGAACATTGGGGTACATGACTCTTTTTGAATTTTGAGAAAATTTGAATTTTCTCAGGGTATATGCCCAGCAGTGGGATTGCTGGGTCATATGGTAGTTCTATTTTTATGTTTTTAAGGAACCTCCAAACTGTTCTCCACAGTGGCTGCACTAATTTACATTCCCACCAACAGTGTAGGAGGGTTCCCTTTTCTCCACACCCTCTCCAGCATTTACTGTTTGTAGATATTTTGATGATGGCCATTCTGACCAGCGAGAGATGATACCTCATTGTGGTTTTGCATGTCTCTGAGTGATGTTGAGCATCTTTTCATGTGTTTGTTGGCCATCTGTATGTCTTCTTTGGAGAAATCTTTCCTCACTTTCCGTTCTCGTTTAAAGCATACCCAGCTCTTTCCCACCTCAGAGCCTTCTCATAAGCTGGTCCCTCTGCTCGAATGCTCTTCCCCTATTCTTCAATGTCAACTTCTAACTCTCCTTCAATTCTCAGTGTCCAAGTCATCCTCTCAGAGAGGCTTTTTCTGATCAACCTAAACTATCACAGGTCCCTCTGTCCCTGTTACTCTCTACGAAGCACACTGTTCATACCCCTTCTTGGCACGTATCATGACTCACAGTTACAGAAACATTTGTTGGTTGCTTTTACTATATGACTTTCCATTGAGTATGAGCTTCATGTGGCCAAGGGCCAAGTTGCCTGGTTTATTTTTGCATTCCCAGGACCCAGAGCCTGGCACATAGTACATACTCAATAATATAAATGAATAAATGACTTTCTTAGCTTTTATCAACATGCTTTTTTCCCACTACTTTTCTATACCATATAGCATTTCCCTGTTAACATGTGATCCCAGTTTCTGATATGCTTATACCTGCTCTCTCTCTTAGTTACCTCCCTTAATTCATGTATAACGTTCCTTATACTCCTGAATATCAGAACTTTCTCCTTCAATTTGCTTTATTCATCATACTTCCTTCCTCTCATTCTTTTTGTTGGCCAGTGGCCATGATCTGATCTGTTCTAGGACATTATTATCCAGCTGATCCCCAATCTTACAATTAGGTTATACCCACAACCAACTTAACAATAGCAGTTATTCAAGAAATGAGATCTGATACCTACAGAAGTAAATACTTATGTCATTTGACAGATGTGACTGAGGGATTTGGGAAATACCCAAATTTCAAGCAAGGCGACCAGGATATAGTTTCAGGAAAACAATGACCAAAGTTATATTCTAACTGATTTCCTTATTCTCTGTCAAAAGAAGAGGAAAAAAAATGTGTATGATTTGTGTATAGCCTAGAAAATAGGGATGCGATGGACAAGAATGTGGAGTGTCTTTCTAGCAATGACCAGAGTAGAGACAGCAGATGTGAGGAATGGTAATGTCACGATCACTAGAGAAGTGCAGTCTGTTGGGGCCAGTAGGTCGATCATAAGCTCTCACTACAGTTTGGATGCTCTGACAGTCAGGCCTGAGGTTTCTCCCTAGAAGTGAAAAACCTGGCACTTTGGCTTAAGGCCAAAATGTCTTCAGTGAGTTTGTTTGGTATGAGTCAAGTTACAAAAATTCAATATATTCTGAGTTTACTGAAAACATTTAGTTTCTTGATCGACAAAGCTAAGATCAATACCTTAAACCACAGTTCAGAAAAAAAAAAAAGAAAAAAAAAAATGCCCTGGCCTGAGCAGTCAGTAGCCTTGCTTGGACACCACCTCTATGATGCCTGCCTTTCTTTCTCATTCTCATACAAACCAAGCGTAACTTCAGAACATTTTCCATATCTATCGCCATCTATCTGTTGGCCATAAAGCACTTGTGTGAGTACGTGATTCCACAGAATGGAGTTAGGTAATACAAGCATTTTTTTGTCACCCAGACAGAGTGAAGACACAAGTCCACAGCCTCAGCAAACACGCTTGTGGGTGTGATTCTAGGGTTCCCATTTTACCCAAAATGAAAAGTTTAGATAATGTCTTGAACAAGTTGTTTGGAGGGTCATCAACTACTTGCAGTGATCAGCACAGGGGACAAGTTCATGAAGGAAGGAGTTAAGAAAAATAAAAATTTTCAAACCTGGGACTGATATCTTCCCCACAGTCGGATGTTTCATCTCCATAACGAGGCCATTGTGCAACACCTTAAAATGTAAAAACAGAGAGAAAAATAACTTACAAAGTAAAATGATCTTCAATCTCAAGGAATATGCAAAGCCACCTGTTTAATCCATTGAAGAAAGATATTGCAAAACAGATTTGTTTTAACATCTTTATTGGAGTATAATTGCTTTACAATGTTGTGTTAGTTGCTGCTGTATAACAAAGTGAATCAGCTATATGTATACATATATCTCCATAACCCCTCCCTCTTGCGTCTCCCTCCCACCCTCCCTATCCCACCCCTCTAGGTGCTCACAAAGCACCGAGCTGATCTCCCCATGCAATACAGCTGCTTCCCACTAGCTACCTATTTTTCATTTGGTAGATGTATGTCCATGCTACTCTCTCACTTGAAATGTTACTTTGAAAGTAAATATTTGAGGTTAAAATGTTTCCATCTTATATTAAACCCAGTGAAGCCAAAAAGAATTAGAAGACTCAAGGGCTAGCAAACTTGACTTTTATAAAGTCTTCCCACCCTTAAAAATGTTATTTGCTCCTAAATATAGGGTATGATTTTCCCCCTTTCATCTATGCTTGATCCTCTGAATATTAAAGCTCAGCCTTTGCCTGCATGACCTCATAGCAGGATTGGGCCAAGGTCAACTGCAGAAGGACAGGATGGGAGGAACCAGGAACTGGAGCCCTGGACGTTTATTCAGCGGAAGGGGTGGGGAGTCAGTCCAGTTTGAAAGGTGAATCAGAGTATCCAGAAGGCCCAGTGACTGCGGGAAGTAGACAGATCAGAGCTGCTGTGACAAGCAATGAGCAGAGACAGCTGACAGGGAGTACAGCGTAGGACCAGGTCAGAGGCCTGAGCAGGATACTGAAACCAGAGATGTTCTCAGTGGTAACAAGGCCTTACTCATAAGGCTAGGTTTCATAACTAGGACTCCACTACCCTGGAGTCAGGGGGATGGAGACAACTGAGAAAACAAAAAGCCAGGAACCCCATCCTAGAGGGCTGATTCGATCTCATGCATTGGACCAAGATAGGTATTTGGTGTCCCATCAAGAACACAAGGTAGACTTGACCTCGGGGTTAAGACTCAAGGCAGTTACTAGGACAGGGACATTCTAGCAGAGCCCAACCAACAGAAATGTGACTTGATGCTGAATTGCTTGGCTACGGAAACAGAGCTACTTAAATCCTTGGCACCGTAGTTTAAATCCTTTAAACTACATAAATCCTTGTCTGTAGTTTTTCCCAGGGGGTGGGCAGGAAAAGAAAAACTGCCAGAGATCAAGTGCCCTCCAGCTGTAGGTAAAGGATGAGATGAGGGTATGGAACTAGATTCTAGAACATAAAACATGAATTACTGGAGGCAAAGTGTTCTGTCATACGCAAAGGAAAATGCTACAAAGTTGTCTTCTTTTGTTAATTTAGTTTTTAACAACTGGAGGCTACCTGAGTATACTGTTTCAAAGAACCCCCAAATTCAGTTTTTTATTACTATTACTGGATCTTCAGTGAGACACATATGGGTGACTTACATATGAATAGTGCTTCACCTGCACTATCTACCAAATGCAGAGCTTCTCTCTTCCTGTTCCACACAAGGAAGTATTTCAGTGGCCCTGTGAACTTGTGGACCACAATTTCATGCTAATATCCCAAAGAGTAGCAGTAGTAATGGTTCTCTAGCATTTTGAGCCTCAGGTAAAAGCAAGATCTGCACATGCCTATCCTTATCATAATCTTTCCACAGAGCAAAAGAGCATGAAATAAATAAACCAATAAAAATGTTTTCTCACTTGGAATACTCAAGGAGAGAGGACACATTTCTTGGCTTTCATCTATTTCCAGTGAGCTTATTGGTCACGTTACGGAATACGCCATCCATACGACAACCTCCTGGATGACTTTTTAAGGGTAGAACTATAACTCTGCTACGGCTAAATATCCTGGCTTCCACTGTTTCCTTTGGGAATGGTCGCCACTTTAGGGGTGATGCTCTTTACACGACCATGTCAAACCTCCCCATTAAGGGTGATGCCACACCATAAGGAGATCTTTCCAGGGGTGCCTTGCCTTTCTTTTGGAATTGCCAGTTTTGCACCCAAGAGCTGGCCAGAGAAAATTCTTGCCGGTGTTTGAGCTGTGCTCTAATTTAATTCTGGTGTGCCTCATTCTCAGCACCCGCCCAGCACAGCCTCCGCCTTCGTGGGGGTGAGGGCTAAAAGCCAACGCGAGGTGCTAAATCTCAGTTCTACTGAGGACAGGAACAAAAATACCACACTAAATTTCACTCGAAACAATTATCTGCACACTGAATCATTCTTCTCTTCTCGTATCTCTGTTGCCCTCCTGACTACCTCTTTGTAATAACGCTGCAGTGCTACTCACAAAAGACAAAAGTGAGTGTTCTCAGCTAAATATAACTTAACTGATAGTGTTAAAATTAATTAACGCTGAATTTTAATCATGTAGCAAACGTTAAGTGTCAAACGTGAAGGGGTAGTTGTTAAAGGTCAAGGGACATACGTCAAAGTTTGTAAAGCAAAAGCTAGCAGTTGATTGAAGTTTTTCATGGAAGCAGCTTAAGGAGTGTAGTTCCTTCAGCTCTAACCCTCACTGCTGTCTACAGGTGACAATCCCAATATGAAACTTTCTTATCTAACTGGATCAATTCCTTTGCATTGACAATTCAGTTTTAAGCAGAAATGCAAATTCTTCTTACGCTTGAAAGGAAGGTAACTGCAGCCTCTCATTTGCTGTAGTATTTTATACAATTACGAGGCAAATGGGCTAGTCTGAGCTCCCATCTTCAGAAAGAATTGACTTATCTCCCTGCTTGGTTGCCACCCACCTTTTTATGTGAAGTCTGAGGTCCACCAAATTCCATTGGCTTTCTTCGTGAATCAGGTCAGATTATCTCAGAACAACTGAGGCTGTGGCACTGCTGTCCCTGGAAACCCTGCCTGATGACTCGGAACCTTGGAAAACTCTCCAGCCTTGTTTGTGGGGCAAGTCCTACTCTGCTTCGTAACATATTCAAGAATCTCAGAACCCAGGCAGTCTGTCTGGATTTTCACATAACTCTCTCCCGCTGCACTTCAGGCCTGTGTCGCATCCTAACTTCACCGGAAATGCAGGAACTGCCACTTGTCACCGTTTGTACGACATTTCTTTGGGAATAGTTACTAAATGTTTCCCTTTCCTTTCCTCATCCAAGTGCAACGCCCCATTCTCTACTACCTTAACCAAGAAATTCAAATGTAGAGTGCTTCTTTTTCTGACCACTAACAACGGAATGGGGACCTCAGCCTTAGGGACCTCAAACTGCCATTTTCCTTGAAGGGAATTTCATGTCTGGATCTGCAGTCTGGCCATTCAGGATATTCTTTGTTTCATAATTAGTTATTTTAAAATAAGGCAAGGGGCCTTCCCAAGAACTCTGATGTGGATTTTGTCCTTCTCTTACTTATTTTATCCTCCTTCGATCTTTCATGGATTGGTAGCTCTTCTAAATTTCATTTCTTCTTGAAATTTCAAAAGCCTATTCTTGACAAGAATAGAATTGTAGACACTGCACCCATCTCTCCAGCACAGTATCAGGCCTATTTAAAATAAGGTCTCTCTTCTTCAAGAGTTTAACAGATTGACAGCCTAATGACAGAGTCAAATGGTAATGTATTAATGATGGGGGGGAAGAGAAAAATGTATACCTTAAAGCAATGTGGGAAATAAAATTTGAAGGGGAAGTGAGAAAGTCTTTTTATGAAGTCCTATGGCAGGAATGGCAGCAAAAAGTCTGTAATACAGCAGTAGCAAGAAAAAAAACGTTGAAAAAAACAAAAATCAATACTCACTATATAAGCAGTGAAAATCTCTACGGAAAGCAAGAGATCTGAGTCCAGAGTAGAATTAGCAAGCCATATTCAAATAAAAAGAGTGCCAGCATTAAAAGATGGACACAAATGATATGGGTGAAGACCTTACCAAAAATCAATGGGGACTTCCCTGGTGGCGCAATGGTTAGGAATCTGCCTGCCAGTGCAGGGGACACAGGTTCCACCCCTGGTCCGGGGAGATCCCACATGCCGCGGAGTAACTAAGCCCATGCGCCACAACTACTGAGCCTGCACTCTAGAGCCCGCGCACCACAACTACTGAGCCCGTGCACCACAACTACTGAAGCCCACGTGCTCTAGGGCCCGTACTCTGCAACAAGAGAAGCCACCACAAGTGAGAAGCTCGCGCACCACAATGAAGAGTAAGCCCACGCTCGCCACAACTAGAGAAAGCCCGCACACAGCAACAAAGACCCAACATGCCAAAAAAAAAAATCAATGTAATACCCTCAATGACATTAACAATGAGGCATAAAAGATAATCCATCTATCCATTCGCTATGAATAGAGACATGACCTATCCATTCAATTTGACAAACATCATAGAGCACCTACATACTAGATGATATGGAAGGGCAGAGACTAAAAAAGATGAATGAACTGGCATTCAAAGTGCCTATAACTGGAAGGTAGGCGATGAGACTTGAGCCGATTTTTATAACAGTGTACGTTCCATAATGAAGGAGTAATATCCAATGAGCAAAAAGTAAGTAACTCTGTCTACCTTGGAGGAAGCTGAGGTTGTAAGTCAAGAGGTCGGTAAAAGTCACAGAACAAAGAAGATACTGAAATAAAACATTAGGTTGACAATTACAATGATAAATATAATAATGGCGGCTATCACTCAACAAAACTCCTTAAGGGTCAGGCACTGTGTTAGGAGCTAAAGAGTTACCTCTTAGTGAGACGATTAACTAGACTAGGTAGAATTACTATCACCTGCATTTCCACTGATAAAGTGATGGAAGCCTAAAGAGGTTAAATACTTGCCCAAGGTTTCATAATTAATAAGTGGCTGACCTTGGATTATAATTTAGGTGTATCTGATCCTAAACTCTTAGCCAGATGGACACTTAGTAAAAGAAAAAAATAGACGAGCATAATTTGATTTACCATTAAAATAACTAGCTAATGTGGTCAATTCTGTAAAACAAATCAGTCAGTTCATTGCGGGGAGGGGACAGGTAATCCGCCAAATGGCTGGCTTTGCACCATGCAGCCCAATTAATTAATGAACTGAAGTGTTCCCTTCTAGGTAGCCAAGGATAGTCTGGCTCCCACAGAAATAAAGGCTGTGGAAAGAGGAAGGATTTTGGTCCCAGCCTAGCGCAGATGTTGAAGGGGACAGACCTAGAGGGTGACCTTGGGCAAGACACAAGTTCTCTGAGGCTCAGAACCCTCCTCAGTCAAAAGGGGGCAATGATACCTGTATCTCAGGCATTTGTAAGGATTAAGTGAGATGAGGACTGTAGAGCGGTGAGCACGGTGCCTTGGACAGAGTAAGCTCAAAATAAATGGCAACTGTTTATCATTACTGAAAGACTAGGTTAAACTCTGGCTCCACCAAGGATGAGCTGTGTGGCTTTGGGACACATTCACTCATGCAACAAACAAACGTTAAATGTATTAACGGTCATGATTAATAATAAGTATTAAATGCATATGAATGTGCTGGACATTGTTAAGTGCTAAGGAAAAGAAAAACTGGGTCACAGAACAAGCAAGGTCCTTGCCCTCAAAAAGCTTATAGGCTGTAAGGGAGACTTCTGAATTAAATGATACACACTGGTCTATTATTATGACATAATATCTGTTTAGTTCTCTGTTATATTTCCAGTGCCTTGAACATTATCTGGCACTATCTGGTAGACGCTCAATAGTATTTTGTAGGATCTACTGAATTAAATTTATTTATTTATTTGTTTGTTTGTTTAATTAAGTAGCAAGTAGCTCCTCCTGGTTTCTTCATTATATGGGTGGGGGAGTTGTAGGGAGTTCTGTTTTAAGCTTTTAATAAATACCTAAAGTTCTCAAGACACAGAACTATTTTACTGGGCTTCCAAAATATATTCACTTTTAAGAACTTAGTTTTTAAGTCCCCTTGTTGCCCTGCAATTCCCTCAGTTTCCTAAAGCTTTCCAGGTGATGTTGAATCTGTCCTAGATACTGCGCATTCCAGAGGCCATGTTGAAGAAGCTCTGCAAGGATCATGGCCATTAACCATGAAGAAAACCCAAAAAGGGTGACCTATGAATTCAGCAGAAACAACGGGCACGCACATTACACATGTACAGTCCATCTGCCACACTTGAAGACAGTAATCATAGCATTCTTATTCGTTGGGAAAACTCAAAAAACCATTTTCAAAATATGCAGTAGCATCTTAGGAAGCAAAAGAAGCACTGCAGTAATCTCATTCACTGGATAGTATATTTTATCAATGTAGTCATTCCTTTAGCTCAACAGAAAATAACCTTGGAATAATACTTGGAAAGTTACATAATCAAAGGCATAACTTACAATTAACAAATTCAAAGTTAATTCAACTGTTACTGAAAACTTTGACTACAAAAAATGCAAAAAGAACATATAAATTCATTAAAGAACTGACATGTAATCTCCTAACTTTACTTACATAATGGAAATCAGATTTAAATGCTGACATTTTCGGGTTTCTTATTTCTTTTGAAACAACTACTGTAACCTTTTTCCTGGTGCTAATAATGCACATGACTCAGACTTTTCCTTCTTTTCTCTAATTAAAAACATGAAAACTAATCATCCAAAGGTATTATAATATATATTATTGTTTGAGTGCTAACAAAATGAACACCCGTGCACCCAACACCCAGCTTAAGACACAGAACATCACCAAAATGTTTAAAGCCCCAAGTTTGTCCCAGTCCCTCCCTCCTCTATCACCAAATAATCACTCTCCTAAATTTTTTATCATTTCCTTACTTTTAAAATATTTGTACTCCATATTCATTTTCTCTAACAATTTAGTGCTTGTTTCCACCTATTTATAACATGTATATCAGTGAAATCGTGAGTATGTATTCTTCTCTGATTTGCTTTTTCTCTTCAACATTGTTAGTGAGATTCATCTATTTTGAAGCTTGTGGCCATGGGCCAATTATGGCCATTAATGTAAAGTATACTATTATACAAATGTACCGTAATGTATTAATTCATTCTGCTCTTAACGTTGTTTCCAGTTATTTCACCATGACAAGCAATGCTGCTATTAACCCATCTCTTCACGCAACATACACCTAGAGCTAGAATGGCTAAGACTTAGAGCACATGCATCTCAACTTGTTAGGTAATTTCAACTTATTTTTCTAATTGGTTTACCAACCATTCCCACCAGCAATGAATATTATTTTCAGTTGCTTTACATCCTTAGCAAAACTTGATATCATCAGAGTTTTTAGATTTTGCCAGTCTAATCACTGTGAAATATTATCTTATTGAGGCTTTAGATTTTATTTTCTTGATTACCAGTAAGGTTGAGTATATTTTCCCTGCTTAATAGCTATTTATATTTCTTCAGTGAAATGCTTGTTCAAGTCATTTGCGTGTTTTTCTATTGGCTTAATTATTTTTTTCTCATAGATTCATAGAGTTCTTTACATATCCCAGTTATGAATCCCTCACTGGAACATAAATTGAAAATATTACGGCTTTATTTCTCACTCACTTGCTGATGAAAGAAATCAAAGGGGACTTAAATAAATGGAGAACCATACCGTGTTCTTGGACTGGAAGACTCAAGGCAGTAAAGATGTCAGTTCTCCTCAGATTTATCTATAGGTTTATGCAATTCTTACCAAAATCCCAGCAAAGTTTTCTGTGTATATAAAGAAGCTTATTCTAAAATTTATTTGGAAAGACACAGGACCCAGAATAGCTTAAATAAGAATAAAGTGAAAGGGAATCAGTCTACCTGATATTAAGGTATACTATATAGTTGCTATATACTTTAAGAGTATGGTATTGGCACAGGGATAAACACACAAATCAATGGAACAGAATAGATGTCAGACACATAACCACACAAATATGCCCAAATAATACCTGACAAAGGTGTAAAGGAAGAAGGATAGA
Source organism: Neophocaena asiaeorientalis asiaeorientalis (assembly GCF_003031525.2). NCBI lineage: Eukaryota > Metazoa > Chordata > Mammalia > Artiodactyla > Phocoenidae > Neophocaena > Neophocaena asiaeorientalis. The sequence continues at coordinate 805,702 of NW_020175837.1, read as the reverse complement.
CTCCTCAACAAGTGGTATTGGAACAATTAGGAAGAAAAAAAGCAAAAAAACACCCCAACCTAAATCTCATCTCATAACTCATACAAAAGTTAACTCAAAGTGGATCGTGGACTTCATTGAATAATTTAAAACTATAAAATTTAGAAAAGAATCTTTGGTATTGCTCTACAAAAGATCATGTTAAGGGGATGAAAAAAGCTAAGACCAGGAGAAATATTTGTAAGCAATATATCTGATAAAGGACTGATATCTGAATATATATATAAAGAATTCTTACAACCTAAGAGTAAAAAGCAATCTAATTAGAAAACAGGCAAAAGACATAAACAGACATTTCACTAAAGAGGCTATACTGATGGTAAATAAGCACATGAAGAGATGTTCAATCTCATTAACCATTAGAGAGTTGCAAATTAAAAGCACAAGGAGATATTACTATACATCTATCAGAATGGCCACGATTTTTTAAAGTGACAGCAAATATTGGCAAAGAGAAACTGGATCACTCATACATTTCTGGTGAGAATGTAAAATGGGATAGTCATTGTGGAAAACAGCTTGGCAGTGTTTTAAAAAGTAAACGTGCAGCTGCATACAACCCAGCAGTTGCATTCCTGAGCATTTCTCCTTGATAAAGTCAAAGTTATGTTCATACAAAAAAACTGCACTTCAATGTTCATAGAGCTTTATTTGTAATAGCCAAAAATTGGAAACAACACAGATGTCCTTCAACCAGTGAATCATTAAGCCAACTGCAGTACATCCATAGTATGAAATACTCGCAGACGATGAAAAGGAACAGACTATTGACTCATACAGCAACCTGTATGAATCTTGAGGGAATTATGCTGAGTGAAAATGGCCAGCCCCCAAGGGTTACATAGTATATAATTCCATTTACATAGCATTCTTGAAATCATAAAATTCTAGAAATAGAGAATAGATTAGTAGTCAAGGTTAGAGAAGAGATGGGAGTGGAGGAGAGGAAGGGGGGTGTGGCTTTAAAAAGGCAACAAGAGGGATTCTTGTGATGGAACTGTTCTGTATCTTGACTGTATCAATGTCAATATCCTGGTTGGGATGTTGTAAGATAGTTTTGCAAGATGTTACCCTTCCCGGAACCAGGGTAAAAGGTGCATGAGATCTCTCTGTATTATTTCTTACAACTGCATGAGAATCTACAATTTTCTCAAAATAAAAAGTTTTATTTTCAGATGTTTTAAATTTGGATTTCCATAGGTTGTTTTTTGAAAAACTGAATTGAATTTTGTGTATAACATGAAAAGGAATTTGATTTCATTTTTTCCCTTAGAACAATTCTGAGCAGTCCTTCTTTTCCTTCTGCAATACTAGCTGTGCTGCAGATCATTTCTACACGATGGGCTCTTTGTCCTGTCCTAAGGGTCTGTTTGTCTGCCGCACTGCCGACACCACACTGACTAAATCACTGTAGATTTATCGTAAGTACCAGTGTTTCATTTGTCAAGGTCCTCACCCAACCCCTGCCTTATCCTTTGTCTTCAGGGGTTCCTGGCCCTTTACTCTTCTCTATAAATTTTAACGTCAACCTGTCAAATTCCAGGAAAACCCCATTGGGCAGAAATAATAACCTTAAAATGTTAATGTTACTGTACTCCCCATTAAACATTTACTTTAATAATTTCCATTTATTTAAGTCATTTTTAATATTTGTATAAAGTATAAGCATTTTTCCATAAAGGATTTACACATTTTTCATTAGCTTTATCCCTAACAAAAACAATCTATTTTAGCTGATATGGTAAAATGAATCATTTTTTAATAGAAAACTTTGTTTATTGCTAGCATATAGAAATGAAATTAACTTTAAAATTTTGATTTTATATCTGGCAAACACTCTTGTTTTTTTTCTTTTTTTTTGGCTGCTTTGGGTCTTCATTGCTACGTGCAGGCTTTCTCTAGTTGCTGAGAGCCGGGGCTACTCTTCATTGCAGTGTGCAGGCTTCTCACTGCGGTGGCTTCTCTTGTTGCGGAGCACAGGCTCTAGGCATGTGGGCTTCAGTAGTTGCAGCACACAGGCTCAGTAGTTGCGGCACGTGGGCCCTAGAGTGCACGGGCTTCAGTAGTTGTGGCTCACGAGCTCTAGAGCACAGGCTCAGTAGTCGTGGCACACAGGCTTAGTTGCTCTGTGGCACGTGGGATCTTCCCAGACCAGGGATGGAACACATGTCCCCTGCATTGGCGGGTGGATTCTTAACCACTGAACCACCAGGGAAGTCCTAAACACTCTTATTAATTTGTAGATTCTGTTAGGTTTTCTATAAAATTAATTATATTATCTCTGAATAATTATAGTTTTGGTTTTCCATTCTAATTCTTATACCTTTTATTTGATTTTTTTATATTGCTGGCTAGGATTTCCAGTAAATTGGTGGAGTCTTAGTAGAAAGCATTTTTATCTTTTTCCCAGTTTTAAAGGAAATACACTTAATGTTTCATCATTATGTTTGCACCAAGGTATTGTAGGCACACTTTATTAGGTTAAGAAATCTATTCCTAGTTTGTTGAAAACCTGTATCATAGATGTTGACTTTTATAAAATTATCTTAATCCATTTATTAAGAGGATCATATAATTTTTCTCCATTAATCTGTTAACATGAGGAATTAACTAATTTTCTAATATTGAACCAAACTTACATTTCAAGAACAAACTAATTTTTGAGTTCTGTTTGCTAAGGTTTTGTTTAAAATTTTCTTGTATCTATTGCCATGAGATTGGCCTGCAATTTTCCTTCCTTGTATTGACCTTGTTTAATTTTACTATCAAGAGAAACTTTAATTCATAAAGGGAGCTACAGTAATCCTCCTTTTCCTATTTTCTGAAAGTGTTTATGTAAGATTGGAATTAACTGGTCCTTCCTTCAATACCTGGTGGAAACTTACCTACAAACCACCTGCAACTGGTGTTTTATTAGTGAGAATTTTTTTTTATTATCAATGTCTTCTTTTAATCATACAGGGCAATTCAAATGTTCTATTTTTTCTCGAATAAGTTTCAATAATACATATTTTGCAAGCATTTTACCACTCCACTAACTTGTCAAATTTACTGTCTTAAAATTGTTTATTACTTGTCATATAATTTTAGAATTCTTATATCTTCCTGGTGAATTGAAATTTGTATTATTATGCAGTTACTTGTTGCAGAATAATGCATTTTTTTATACATCTTTATTGGAGTATAACTGCTTCACAATGCTGTTAGTTTCTGTTGTACAAGGTTAATCAGCCATATGTATACATATATCCCCATATCCCCTCCCTCTTGAGCCTCACTGCCACCCTCCCTATCCCACCCCTCTAGGTCATCGCAGAGCACTGAGCTTGTCTCCCTGTGCTATATGCTGCTTCCCACTAGCTATCTACTTTACATTGGGTAGTGTGTATATGGCGATGCTACTCTCACTTTCCCCAGCTTCCCCCTGCACCCCCACCATGTCCTCAAGTCCATTCTCTACATCTGCATCTTTATTCCTGCCCTGCCACTAGGTTCATCAGTACCATTTTTTTTTTAGATTCCATATAAGTAGTGTTTTAAAGTTATACTAGCTTAATTTTGGTTTCTATCTTCTTCATATATCATTTTATGCCTATACAGTCAACCTTTCTAAGTTTTAGGTGTGTCTCTTGAAAATAGAAAAATCACAGTCTTTATCTTATTTTTTGTCTTTTAACTGGAGGATTTCACACATTTACATGAATTGAGATTACTAAAATGTTTGAATTCATTTCTAGCATCTTAGTGCCTCCATCTGTCCCACCGTTAAAAGAAAAGTCCCATTTTGCCTTGTTTGAGATTGATTGAGATTTCCCACATTTCCTAGTTTGAAGATATATATCTATACTTTCACTATTCTTTTCCTCTAGAAATTTTAACATGCATATTTAACTCAACAAAACAGAAATCTGACCAACACCAATCCAGTTATCCTCATGCCAAATTACGTGCCAGTTGTTCTCAGATTTTCGCAGTTCCTGGTATGTCTCAGTAATTTTTTCACAATGCTCCTAGGCAAAAAAGAAGAACCTTTTGTTTTGTTTATTAAGTGATTATGTCAAAAAAACTTAACACATATTTGTGTCCTAATAAGTTAGTAGCCATTTGAAAAAAGCAACAGACATAAATTGAAAGGAAAGGCACGGCACAACTTCTCAGACATCGGAATAAAATTGAATACTTTCACTCTCATTTCTTGTTTCATATTGATTTTATCTTGGTACTTTTTTTTCACAGAAACATCCATCCAAAAACCCAGTTTCAAAAAGAAATAATGTAATCAAAAGGAACGTAGTACAATTCAACACTGAAACCATAAACTGCCTTGAGCTGGCATTCCATGCTGTACAACAGATATTGCTGTGTCCCTTAGAAAATGTTAACATCTTCTGGTACCCCTGTGCATTTATAGGGATGCCACAGGTGCCTCAGCATATAGACTGGGAACAACAAGTATATGCTATTGTTCAAAATTTTGGTTCTATCTCTTTTTTTAATTCAAAAATTAGACAGTATTAATATTGTTTTCAATGTTTTTAACTAACATCATGTCTACCAGATTTTTTGCTCATTTTTTTTTTTAAATCATAGGACTTCCTTCCATGGTTGCGTTCCCTCTTCCTGTAGGATAGTCACTAGAATTTCCGTAGTCATCTGTTTAGAGTAAATTCCCTTGGTTTTTATCTTCTTAGAAGTTACATTATTTTGCTCTCATTCTGAAAGATAGCTCTACTGGTTACACATTTCTAAGCTGACAGTTTTTTTCCTTTGGCACCTTGATGATATTATTCCACAGTCATGTGGTTTTCATCATTGTTTCAAGAAGTCGGCTGTTGGTCTAACTGCCATTCCTTTGTACATACAGATCTACCTCGACCTAACGAGGCAGTTATGTCCTGATAAAGTCACCATAAGTCACAAATGCACTTAATACACCTAACCTACCAAGCATCACAGCTGAGCCTCACCTACCTTAAACATGCTCAGAACGCTTATGTTAGCCTACAGTTGGGCAAAATCTTCTAACATATTGCCAATTTTATAATATAGGGTTGAATGTTTCATGTAACTTATTGAATACTGAAAGTGAAATACAGAATGGTTGCCTGGGTACAGAATGGTTTTAAGCCTCTTGGTTGTTCACCCTCGAGATCTAGTGGCTGACTGGGAGCTGACTGCTGCCGTGGCCCTGAATCACAAGAGAGTATCTACTGCACATCACTGGCCCAAGAAAAGTTCAAAAATGCAAAATTCAAAGTACATTTTCTATTGAATGCCTATCACTTTCATACCATCATAAACTGAAAAATCTTAAGTCTAACCCTAGTAAGTTGAGGACAAGTCTGTAAGCTGGTTCCCCAGCCCCCGTTCCCCTCCCCCCATGGCTCTGGGTAATTGAAAAGTCTTCTCTATGTTTTTGGTTTTCTACCATCTTTCTAGGCCTCAATTGCTTTTTCATTTAATCTAATTTTTATGTAATCAATTGTGCCTTCAATACTTCATGAATCTGAGGAATTAGGTCTTCAAAAGTTCTGGAATTAAAGCAGAAACTAACACACCATTGTAAAGCAATTATACCCCAATAAAGATGTTTTTTAAAAAAAAAGTTTATCTTCAATAAATGATTAACTTCCCCCCCCCCCCAAAAAAAAAGTTCTGGAAAAATCTCAACTATGATCAAATACTGCCTCTACCTATATACTCTCTATCTTCTCCTGGAACTCCAATCAGATATATATTAGCTAGATATCAGACTTGATCACTCTTATACTTGCTCTCTCTTCTTTGTCTCTCTGGGCTGAGTTCTAATTAACCTATTCATATCTATGTACCAGATCACAAATTCTCTCTTATGCTGTGTCTAATCTACCATTTAATGTGTCTGCTGTTCAGCTATGCTTTATCCAGAGATGATTTGCATTTGTTTCATCCAAGTGAAGCACCAGCAAAATGGGACCACATTAAATTAAACTTCATGCTTATAGATTTAGACGTCCTGAATGGAATTAATTCCTGCCTTTTATATGCAGGATGCTACTAGGTATGTGGCTAGGACATCTCATGAGAGATTTTTTTCTCTCCATCTCTCCTGCAGAAGCCAAAGTCAAACAGGCCAGAATCCCTAGTTTCCCTCTTCAGTTTTCCACACAGGTTTTAAATTTATTTTGTTGTTGTTGTTTTTCTCACCTAGTTCACCCACTGAGAATGCTGACTTCTGGATGTCCAAGTTTTATTCCGAAGTCCAACTCCCCACCTAGTGTGTGATTCAGGATTTCTGTCCTAGCCCCATTTCTTACGACCCAGGAATTTCAAGTTCTAAGCCCACAGGTATCAGTTAGTATACACTTCCATGCAGGTGTGTCTTCTAATGACTTCTGTACCAGCAGGTTTTCTCTGCTCACATACTCCTCCACTCTGACAGAAACAGAGTTTCTTATGATGTCATCATGTCTTCTCTAAGCTATACTTTTCAGGCTTAATTTGCTACTCCAAACTTTCCCAATATTAATTAGCCTGGGGAATAAGAAAAATAACTATTAAATGAAAGAGAATATAATAGAATCTAGTGAAATATAAAGGTGATTTATGAACTTTAAAGTCAGGATATTAGAAGTCCAGACTTACGTCATGTATTTTTTATTTTTTGGCTGCACCTCGAGGCGTGCAGGGATCTTAGTTCCCCGACCAGGGATCGAACTCGTGCCCCCTGCAGTGGAAGCATGGAGTCTTAACCACTGGATCTCCAGGGAAGTCCCCAGACTTACATCCTCCTTGGCACTGGGACGTTTAATGAAATTATCCCAGAACCAGTTGCTATAAACTTTGGTGAAAGTTGAGAAAGTATTCTTTTCCCTCCAGCACAGGGGCCTGCAAAGCCCTATAAAAGGAACCATTCCAAGAGGTGATCAGCAGGGTGATTGTGTGTGCTGTCTTCACTTAGCATGAACCAAATAATTCCTTCTTTTTTAGGAATTATTCAACTGCCCCCTGGGAAAAGTGAGTTTTGATTAGTTCTAAGAACATGTCAGGAGGTTGTGAATGTATCATCTTTCTTGCTGGATTTAGTCCTCTGCTCCCAGGACACTCTAAAGATGCTAGGCAAAGTTTGGGTGTCCAGCCTAGGATGCATACATAACCTGATCTACTTTATTTAGTGAAATAGTTCTTGATCTTATTCAATATCGTGCAAGTAAACATTTTTCTTCTTAATATCCATTAGTTGATCAAGAAATCATCCCTTAAATGTGAATCACTGCCAACCACTCTCCTCTTTCAGAGAACAAAGTAACAAAAGAGTGTGAGAAGGGAAAAAGCCAGTTGGATGAAAATATAGCATGACCATAAAAAATTATGTGGACCCTCTGAGTGGGCAGAGTTTTCTAAGTGACATGTCAAGGCTAGACAGTGTAAGCAGCATGAATGTAAAGAAAGGACAGGGTTGAGTGTGAGGAAATAGCCCTGCCTACCTCATACGGGGCAATGTGCATGCCCTGTCTCATTTTATCCAAACAGAAGCCGAGTGACATGGGTGTTATTTTCTCCATTTCTTAGATGAAGAGACAGACTTGGAAAGGTAAAATGACTTGATTAAGATCATAAATAAAGCGAAAAAGTGGCACACCCATGTCTCTCTGACGGCAGAGCCCACACTCTTTCTACCACATTACGCTGTCTCTTAAGTGTTCAACACCACTTCTCACTACAGTAAGATTCTAGTGCTCCTGATCTGGGTGCCACACAGATATAAGGGGAAGGAATCACTGGGGACACCAAATATTCCAAATGATTAAGCAATTTGTCATTTCTTCTGTTGGCTTGAGTGCCACCTAGAAGCTTGGATACAGTAAGATGCAAGTAATATCTTATTGGGGGCTTCCTTTCTGCCTCCTTGATGGTAGTGTGTTGTAAACTCTACTTGGGATCTAGTGACAATAAGACATCTCCTTATTTGGAGTTGTAACGTGTTCCCTTAGTAAGTCCCCAGGAATATGAAGGACAGCAGGGTGTAACAAAGCATCAGCTTCCTTAACAATCTCTTCTTTAATAAAGTCATGCGTGCCAAATGTGTTTAAGACTCGTTATCACTCTTTACACAGTATGATGTAAGTTTAGCCAGGAAAGGTTTTCAGCATCAGGAAACCACAGAGGAAATGATGTGGCACACACGATATCTAAACAGCCACAAAGCAGAACACCAGTAGATAAATGTGATTATCCAGTCCTCTACCATGAGGAAGCAATATCGTGTGTTTACTTTATGTCAGACGTTCCAGAGAACCATAGCCACCCAAGAGGCAATCAAGTGACAGTCCTATGGCTCCAGAAAGATCATGGGTGCTGCACACCACATCCTCCTTGTACCTGATTCATCAATCACAAAATCAGCTCAGGTTCAGAAAACAACAGAACTGTTATGATAATTAGCATGTCTCTAAGCACAAACCACTGAGGTGGTGGTTCTAAAATTCACTGAATTCTGTGTTTTCATTTTATATTTTGGTTTGGTTTTCGCAGGAACTTGTGTTGGTGGGGAAATCTCTTGCTTGCTGCAGGCGGATGCGCGTTTGCTGTAGGGCAAGAGATGAGGAGAACTATTTTAGGAAGGAGCCTGGATGGCTATGGGTGGGGGAGCTGATACTGATCCCTGTGAGAAGGGTCACTGATAACTTTGTGGGCAATTGACCCTTGGAATACACCAAGAGATTTTTATCATCCAGAAAGGGCTGAGTCATACACACACACACACACACACACACACACACACACACACACACACACGTCAAGAGATGAGGAGAACTATTTTAGGAAGGAGCCTGGATGGCTGTGGGTGGGGGAGCTGATACTGATCCCTGTGAGAAGGGTCACTGATAACTTTGTGGGCAATTGACCCTTGGAATACACCAAGAGATTTTTATCATCCAGAAAGGGCTGAGTCATACACACACACACACACACACACACACACACACACACATATGTATATATATATATATATATATAATTTTGGCTTGAATTAGTTGGAGTGTGGGATGGAGGGGTAGGGATGGTCATACACAGAAACTAAAACAGAAGAGACATGAACCCATTTGAGAGTTAGGCCTGAGCCCCTTTCAGACACATTTGTTTTCCCAGCTGACTTTTTGCATCCAGTGGCTCCTAATTTCAATCACACATTATCAACCTGCCTCACAGGCACATTTTCCAGCCTGGATAGTCACAGCACTGTCACATCTCAATGGAGCAGCCAGAAAAGTGGTTCTTGCCTCTGCTTTGCTTAACTTGAGTATCATGGGAAACACTGTCTAATAATTCTAGCTGTGTGATCCATCTTCCTATTTATAACCTGGCTTTATCTTTTGGAATTGACACTTGACACTACTATCCCGATTTGGTCGTTTTGCTTCTGCTCACAACGAAGACTTTCCTTCAAGCTGAGCCCTGTGGTCAAATACACATCTTGTTTTTAGCCCAGTCCTTGAAACAAACCTTACGTTGTATGTAGTAGCCACTCAAAGATATCGAGTCCTAATGCCTGGAACTTGTAAATGTTACCTTATTTGGAAAAAAAGAGTCTTTGCAGATGTGATTAAATGAAGGATTTTTAAATGGCAAGATTACCCTGGATTATCCAGGAGGGCCCCAAATGCTATCACAAGTGTCCTTGTAAGAGAGAGGCAAGAGGAGACAACACCAACACACCTACGAGGAGGTGGCAATGTGACCAGAGAAGCTGAAAATGCAGTGAAGTGGCCACAAGCCAAAGAACACCTGGAGCCGCCAGAAGCTGGGAGAGGCAGGGGAAGATTCTCCCCTACAGCTGTCAGAGGGCCTGGGGTTTGTGCCAAACACCTTGGACCTAGAACTGTGAAAGAATAAATATCTTGCTTTAAGCCCCCCGGTTTGTGGTAATCTGATACAACAGCCCTAAAATACATAGTACCTTATCTCTTGAGTTAATCCAGATACACCGTCAGGAGCTAGAATTCTCAGTTTAGTTCATGCACCCCAATCTAAACATCAAAATTCTGCCTGATCTTTATAAATCTCATTTATAAAGCCAAATGGGACTCAGAGTTTCTACATAAAGGAGACAGGAATATTGTGAGCAGCATGCAGCCATGCTTCAATCAACTAGATGGTATTTGACTGAAATTATTTTCATGAAGGAGTATTTTTTAATCCTATTTTTGCACACTTTTGGTGCTAGCTTTGCCACTTTCAATAACCCGAGAGAAACTTAAACCTACATACTAGTTCCACATCAAATATTTCTTTCTTCCACTTCAGTGGTTTGTTTATGCAAATTACCTGACCTCAGGTACAGGCTGGTGCTTCGTGGGGGGATGTGCACCGTATAAACGAAGATACTTACTATCCTCACTATTTTGGTTCATTTGTAGGACGCAGTTATTTTCTGATGACTCGCAAATATTGCCTTCCTCAAGTTTTTCCTCAGTGTGTGAAGGCACGATTTGAGATGACTGTATAAGATATTTATAAAGTCTTAGACAGCTTCTGGCACACAGTAAGCATTCAATACACTTAGCTGTAATTATTATTATTGTTGCTAGTATTTTGTTATATAAAGCCTCCTTAATGAAGCCGTCTCCCTTGGGTAACAAACCCACGAAATGGACGTACAGAACTGCACTCTAGTGAAACAGCTATATTCTGAGGTGTCGTATTTTACTTACATAAGGTACAAAAATATATATATTCAAAGAAGTTGTAAAGCCCCCTTTTTTCCCATAGGTGAGGCCTTCAGGAAACTCCTCTTTTCTTTAAGGTGCATTTAATCCTAAACAAATATACTTAATAGGAGAAAAGCCATGCTAGTTAAACATAAGCAATAAGATACTATATGCCTAAAGCAACAATGAAATACCATATTTTATTGGCAACCTCTGTAAATATGTATATTCTTTTTTTTTTTTTTTTGCGGTACGCGGGCCTCTCACTGTTGTGGCCTCCCGCTATTGTGGCCTCTCGCGTTGCGGAGGACAGGCTCCGGACGCGCAGGCTCAGCGGCCATGGCCCACGGGCCCAGCCGCTCCGCGGCATGTGGGATCCTCCCAGACCGGGGCACGAACCCGCGTCCCCTGCACGGCAGGCGGACTCCCAATCACTGCGCCACCAGGGAAGCCCAATATGTATATTCTTAAACAAGGAGGTACCTTTCAAGGGTGAAAGGAGACACATAATTTTTACCTTGAAGGTAGAGATCTAAATGTATGTATCTTTTTGAGAAGGTTTTAGTACATATATATATGAAGAACTTAAAAAAATACACCATTTGACCAAGTAATCCTAAATTCTGTGCCTCTGTTCTAAAGAAACAGTTTTTTAAAAGGAAAAAAACCTTACACGTAAAAATGTTCACCTCAGCACATTGTAGCATTATCAAATTGGTAATAACCTAAATTTTCAAATACAGAATAATAAATAACAATACAAATATATAGGCAGCTATTAAAATTATGTTCACAAAATTGTTTAATGACACAGGAAAGCTAAAAATTCAGGATACAAATTTGTATGAAGAGAGTCCCAAATATTAAGGGAAAAAAAAGAATGAAAGGAAATATACCTCACTTATTTTGTACACAAGTGTCTAGAACCTCAGCATTCCTAGGGTATGCAAAATTATCTCTCTGCCTATTGTAATGAAATATTTCATCTTTATGACTCATGCAGAACTAGATAAAAAGGTTATATTAAATTTATAGTGACACTGTCAAGAATCAAAGTTTGAAAACCTCAGTTCTCACCTGAACAGACTAATTTGGAAGAAACCACACCTATGTGGAAGAATATGGTATTTCTTGCTGAGCCCCAGCACAGCCATCAGATATGAAAGGCATAACTGAATGTTTTCAATGGAATGGTCTACATTTGTCAAAGTACGAGTGTAGGATGAAAAAGAACTCTAAAGGCCCTTGGGACTCACCTAAATGAAAAGTGCTTACAAAAGAGGAGAGCAGTCCAGTGGGCCAGATTCTATTGCTGAAGATGAAGAAGGTTGCCTGGAAAATAGTTTCCAGAATGTTGCAGCTTTATATCCACTGAGACTTTGCATTCTGGGAACTAGATTTTGCATTCAAAAATGAATTCATATCTCTTGGATAAGCCAAAGAATAACTTCCAGGGGACAGCAATAATAAATTTCCTACTAAAGAAATCATGGCATGGAAAAGTATACTTGCGAAAGGCAAAAAGAATCTCAAAGGTCATGAAATCCTCGTATGGAAAGTTACTGCCTTAGCTAACAGTGAGCAAAGGAGTCACTAACAATAACATGATACCATCCTACTAATCTATTATTCAGTATTTGACAGCCCACGGGGGCCTCACCTGTTTCTCCAAACACAATATACACAGTCAGTGCAGCCCTTCAATCACACATACTGCTCTGTCTCAAGAGCTTTGCGTAAGCACCTCATCCATCTTTCACCTGCCATGCAAGTGTTGTGCCTTGTTTATATATCATTCTTTGTTTTCTTAGTGCACAGGCTTTTGGCTGTAAGCATTAAACCCTCCCCTGATGATCAAACTTGTTCCTCGCATGGAAATGCCTATTCCAAGCAGCACCTGTGGAGTCCATTATAGTGTGTACCACCATGGTGGTGGCAAGCCAACCCAACGCCAAGGTCCTCCAGAAAAAGACCCTGGCAACTCAGCTGGTAGATTACTGCATGGTTGTGGAGCCTCAGCTTCTCTTTTACCTCGCTCTAAAGGTAATCTCACTCCACGAACTATTATCCTGGAATATAAGATGTTGACCTTTACAGACATCTAAAAAAGAGTTTAGTAACTGGGGCGTGCAGATTAGTCTGTATTAGGTAACAATTGCCAGTATTTAATAAGTGCTTACTGTGTGCCATGCATTTTGCATGGATTATTTCCTTTCACTGTCTGTTAGCCCCATTTTACAGACCAAGAAACTGAGGTACAGAGTCTATGTAATTTGTGAATGTCACCCAGCCAGTTTAAATGGCAGAGCTGGGATATGAATTGAGCGCGCCTGTGCCAGAGCCAAAGCTGCCAACCTCTGTTCTATACTGTCTTCCACTTACTGCCTTCCTGACTATAAAGTTTGCTATTATTTTTCACCAGGAGTTGCTTGCTGCCCCTCTCTGTAAAGTTCTATACTCTCCTTGCTCCCTCTGGGGGGTTCCTTGCCTAAAAAATTTATTGTCACAAATCAACACTGTCAAAGGGTTTGAGGTAGTAGAAAATGGAGGAAAATCCAATTTCTCCATGGCAAGAGTCTGGGACTTCCATCAAGAGCACAGCAATTCTGAGAACTAGAGACCTGGATTAAGTCTGTGGAGAAATAGGATTGTAAGGTAGGTATGAACGATTAATTATAGGAGTCAAGCGATTATCTCTAGGAGAGAGCATATCAGCCAAGCGCTAGGACAGAAAGTTTTGGTAAATTCTAATAGTTAAAAGAGAGAGAAGAAACAAATGGAAAGGCTTGGAAAGGCTGTGGGAAAGGACATGTCTCTACCCCATCGTCTTCCATGACTCTTAGTGTGTCATACTGGTCACCTACTTAATAGGTAGGATTTTAATCTAGAAGAAAATACTTTTACAAAGAAAAGTCTAAAGAGACTAGATCTTAATTATTCTCACCACACACACAAAAAGAAATGATAATTATGTGACGTGTTAGAGGTGTTAGCTAACACTACAATGGCAATCATAGTGTCATATATAAATGCACCAAATCAACATGTAGTACATCTTAAATAAATGTTATATGTCAAATATATTTCAATTAAAAATGAAAATAAATAAAACAAGATCAGATTTTTTTAAAAAAGAAAAGAAAAAAGTGAGCAAGCAGGAACTCAAAAGATTAAAACTGGGTAAGACTTCTAAGCTGGTCCCTCTCTACCAGGACAGAAAATGAATTGTATCATTTAGATATTAGCATTCTAAGAAGAAAGTTTCAGATAATACATAGCTGTAACAGAATACTCTAAAGAAAGGTCTCCCATTTTTTGATCATCCATTCATTCATTTACTCATTTACTCCTTCATCTACTTAGGCTGAAGTGTGCTCTTGACCAGTGCTTCAAACCCTAGCATGCATAAGATCCCCTGGAGAGCTGGTTTAGAAGATTTACATTTCTGACACTACCTTCCTAACACGCTCCCAGGTGATGCTGTTGTTGCCAGAACACACCTTGAGTAGCAAAACTCTATATAACTGCATGAGAAGACCACTGGATGTGCACATCCTGGGAGGGGAAACAAGGCCAGGCTGCAGTGATTGGGGGAAACCGGAGCTGGAAGGAGTCCACAACAGCTCCCATCCGAGAAGGCACTGCTCTAGTCAAGCACTTCTCTCAACCACTCTAAGTCCTTTTAGAGTTTTAACAGGGCTGTAAAAATGGGCTACTGGCAAATGCAGCCAAAGGCGTTTTTATCATGGCAGAATAGATGTTTAAAAGGATTTTCCTTTTGTTTTCTCAAACCTTAAATAAAATGAGTTTGTTAATGTTTTATCTGTTTCCAATTTGTGTTTTTTATAAATAAAGGATATCGAGTTGATTCCAATAGAAATCTGGCTTTCATGCATATGAGAGAAACATACATATGTTTTGTATGTATAAATTTATATATACATATATATACATATACTCTGTATAACATGTCACATGCATAATAAACATATATATTACACATCCAATACATATTCAAACTGCATTGTACTGACTTCAGAGGAGAGATTAGTAAACTACTTGCTGTACTTGGATCTCAGATTCCAAGCCATTGCATTCAGCCAGCCCCAGATCTTCTTAATAGGAGAGAGGAAGGACCAAGTATGCCACATAGACACAAATAGGCTCAGATGTGGCAAAAGCCATCTGTGTCATGTCCTCCCACTTGCTAGCGCTCCCATGTGAACAAATCCTCCTTGTATGTTTTGATTTCTCAGGTTAAGAGAACAACATAGTCAATCATGTGCTCCTTTTTTTGCCTCAGTTGAGAGTTAAGTCTAGTCTCAAGTGATCTCATCCCAGGCCCTGGCCCATGGAATAAAGATCGTTTCATTTTCTTTGCATGGTGTCTGGTCTTTTTCTTATTTTAATTTTGTTTTGTGGCCCATGTGTTTTGTTACCAACTGCCTTGAATCCTTTAAGGAAACAGAATGGAAATACATAAATATTGATGCATTTATTCATTCACCAACAGCTGCTAAGTGTCTATTAAGCGATAGGTACTGGGAATGAAGAGGGGGAAGATCTCCTAACATGAAAATGCAAAGAGAAAATAGACGATTGCAATGTGTAGTGGTTAAGGCATCAATATCCTCAATGTATGTCTCAAGTAATGGGATATAGTGTGTTATTCAATAAAAGGAAAATCAGTTATTATATTATTTAACTGAAGGAACACGGTCAAATAAATGTAGACTTCCACATGTGAGATTTTTAGAACTAGAAGCCAAGCATCTTTTAGGAACACCTAGTTTTCTCTGTCTTCGTTGGCATGATAGATCATTGAGCACCATTTTTATAAAATGCACAAAACTATTAAAATGAATATGCCTATGATCTCTGTAGTTCCCGCTCTGAGCCAAGAAACTTCAAAATGCTGATCTTCTAGGAAAGAGGATTAAATTATCCGTTTGGTCTGTTTGGACCAGTTTCCCAAGTGATAGATGTAAAGTAGTATCTTTCAGGGATTTGCGATTTGTTTTAGGTCAGCTTGAGGAGGCTTTAAAAATGCTAAGAGGATTTTTGATTGTTTTGTTTTGCTTTTTGTGTCTAGGGCCAACCTAATCACAGCTGGTTTAAGCAAGGCCAACTTAATCATTGCTTGTTTAAGCAAGGCTAACCTAATCACCACTGGTTTAAGTAAGGCTAACACCAAAGCCCCTCAGGAACAGACACACTAGCTGTCTCTGTCTGCACTCATCCGCCAGGAATCTTACACATTTGATTCACACTTGTACTCTGCTGCATTGTTCTCATGCCCAAGCCTGTGCATTCTAGTATGCTGAAAACCGCATGGAGACTTGGATTCACTTTTTCCTTAACTTTCATTTGTCTCATTCATCAGATGAAGGAATCAATAAATAAATCACTGAGTCTTGCCCATCATTCATTGGCTGTCAATCCAGGAAGAAGCAACTCTATGTGGTTGGTCACTAAGAGTGACATTGTGAGCCCAGGTGTCTCTCCTCTAATGCTACTGGCTGAAATGAAGCCATCGTCAAGGTTTATATACAAAATAAAGGGTGAGCCCTCCCCAAATCTGACTTACTTTCCTCATGAAGTTAATTCCTTGTAAGGAGAAACTCTTGCCTTGGCAGGACAGTTGCACATAGCCTGCGTTCCAGACTCACCAGCTGTACAAGGGGTGAAACTTCTGTGCTCAGGGTTGTGGGGAACAGAACACTCTCTGGCCCTTTGCCACACCCTGGCCCAGGACCTTCACAGCACCCATACTTCAACTCATCAGATCCAAGAGAGACCTGCTCTGCTCCTGCCTCCAGAAGGGGACCGTGAGCATCTTAAGAAAATGCAGATTCATCAGAGCTCTTTCAGGGCCACTATATCTTGAGTGGAGAAACACGTGGTGTTAGAATGGTCCTTCCATCTTCTGTCTCTGTGGATGCGACTCCAAAACAACCAGTGGAAAAGTGAAATTTTCATGCAATTGGTTTGACTGCTTGGTTGAAATTGACTATATTTGGTCTAAAACTGACTGTTTTCTCATTGAATGAGCCAACATTCCCAAGGAGCATTTAAATGAGCTCTGTCGTCACAGCATGGGAATGGCTGAGCCCTGCACCAAGGTCTATTTTCACTTGATTATATGTGTACTTATTATACAAAAATAGAGCAAAAGTATGATTCTGCCAAGAGACTCTCCTACATTATAGTATAAGAGTGAGCTACGATTTCTTTAAATTGAAGAGCTGCATGCTTGTTTTCACAGCTGTCAGCCTTCTTTCTGTTTAATTTTTTTCCCAATTGGTGTTATTCATTGTGGTTAATATTTAGGAGAATTTACTGGTAGCAAAATGTGCTTGTTGGCAACCCAAAAAGAGGAAGTCCTCTACTCTGTCAATTTGTGGTGGATGGAATTGTTCATATAAAATAAAAATTGACTGGGAAAATGACCCTAAACACAGGCCAGCTTTCTTTGTATTTAAGTGGATAGGTTTTCTTGGTCATAGGCTTCTACAAGGCCTGCTTTCATCCTGGAACAGAATTATATATGCAGTTCTAAAATCTCTCATGAAAGGACAGTCTTGAAATGCTTCCAACTCTAGAAGTCTCATTGGGAATCGTATTTTCTACTTCAAGCTACGCAGAACAAAAATTCAAAGGCTTCCACCCCTTCACAGATTGTACACATATGCCTAAACAGTAATAAGAAACTTGATCCCCACTGTACCAACTGCAAACCAGAGGACACTCCTCTGAGGCGAAGAATGTCCAGGTTACAGGAATGGAATGAAGCCGGTGAAGAAAATGGTCAGTTATGGAATGTTCTGTGCATAAGTATGTCCATTAACTAAGAAATGAACTGAAATTACTAATGGATTTCATAATGGCCACCAAGCAGCTGCCAGTTGGCTGTAGCTTGGTGACAGATGGTAGTGACTGATCTGGACTAGATGTGACCTAGAGATAGTCCATCATTTATTAAATTGTAGTCCCAAATAAATTCCCTGCATTGCAGCATTTCACCATTATGTCTCACAGTGAGATGCACTGATAGCATTCCTTATCTGCCACCGCTGTTGCAGACAGCAAACTATTCAAATGGCTTCCATGTAACACTCAGTAAAGAAAGTCCATAATGCCTCTCAAGAGATGGAGAAAAAAATGCAGCTTGAATGAGTGCCACCTGAGCGAGGTGCAGGATAAAATGAAAGCACCGTTTTGTGCTAATCTGGTTTGTTACCTTCCAGCACCAAGATTTACCCCTCAGCTTTTGTTTTCTTAATCAAAGCGTTCTCATTTACACAGCAACTGACAGGTAGTGACTGTTTAGGTTCTGCTTTCACCCATCAACACATCCTCAGAGTGAAGAAAGCTGCTGCAGACCGGCTCCAGGACCTGCCTATTTAGGGCTCTTGCATAAACAGTCACTCAAGTGGGCACATCAAAAGCCCCAATTACTCTCACCAGACTCACTGTTGGAGTATTTGGGAAAATGAACCTTAGCTGTGCTTTTGGAAGCTCAAGTTCATAAAGACCAGGAGGGAAAAAATTTCTATTGCTATAAATCCAGGTAGAACCTAGAAAGACACAGAGAAAATACAGGTCTGTTTTAAAATCTTTTACGGAACATGTGATAGACCTTCCTTTGTGTTGTCAAAACACCATGTAGCTTCTTGTTCCATTTCAAAGATGACAGGTAAAAGAAGAGCTTTAATATAAGATATATGCATTCAAGAAGCAAAATGTAAAATAGATAAGTGGTATTTGGTCACAGTAAGGTTACGTTTTACTTGTTTCAAAGAAAGAGAATACTACTATTAACAAAGCTTATCCTTAACATATCACCCTAATCCTTTTATTAAAAAAAAAACAAAACAAAAAAAAAACCTTCTTGCTTAGCTGGAAGAAGCCTGAGTAATAAATGCTATAGTCTCTGTTCTCACACGTGTCCACTGAAAGGCCCCAAATGGTAGAGAGGAATAAACAGGGATCCCTCAAAGATTTGGGGGAAAATCCTACAGCGGCTGACCATGGATAAAATTTCTTTGTAATCTCACACTTTACCCTAAAACTGTATTCAAATTTTGCATTTGACTCTACTGCATATCCATTTTTCTATGGATTAAAAAAATACTATTTAACATTGCCTCACTACATAAAATTAATGCTCCAAGCAGCTGTGACATCTTTATCCTATAGCCTTGTGAACTCCTGCCACATCCTCTTGTACCTCTGGATATTTCTGTGCCAAACTTTGACAAACAGAGATCTAACCCGAGTTGCTCAGTTGATAGATAATACTTGAGCCCCAAGAGTTTGTGACTTAACCAAGTCACAGGACTCGAAAATCACATGAGATTAAGTGACTTGCCCAAGGTCACACACAGCAGTGGAGAGACTGGAATCTAGATTTACGACTGTCACACCAGCATTGCATGTGCCTTGTGTGGTAACCAAAGGCTGCCTCGGACATTTCATCTGAGCTTGTGTGTCCTTGCACTAGAACTCCATGCCTTCCTATTTCAGGAGCTTGATTGCCTCTTGCCTCAACTTACCCATCAGGTTTTCTTATTTATCCCAATTCTCCCTCTGTATTCACCCAATTCTCAATCTTATTCTGCTTTCAGGTTTTCTGTTGTGGTCTTTGGTAACTCTTTGCCTGACCCAGTTTTCAGCTTTGCTGTTCTTGAATCGGTGGCTTGTAGAGGTCCCATACATCTCGAGGCCCCCTGACACATGGCTCTTCAGGGCTAGCTCCAGCTGGGTATGTTAACAAAGGGACCAAAGCGAGAACAACAAGAGGAACCAAAAGCTCCCAAGGGAGATCAGAAATGGAGAAATCGCCTGGATGCAAACACCAGACAGCTAGAGCAGCAGAAGAGTTCATGATGATGATGGTGATGATGATGGCGACGGTGACAGATGAAGCAAAGAGCCTGGAACAGACTGGGAAATAGACTGGGATACAGAGGACTGGAGAACAGGGAAGGGAAAGAATTGCCAGACAGTCTCAGAAAGAACAGCATGAGCAAAGGCCCACATGCCAGAGAGCAGGGTACAGCCAATGCCCTAATGGAAGCCCTGCCTGGTAGAAGGCAGAATGGGATGGAGTCAGTGGGGCAAGACGAGCTTAGGAGGCTGACAAGTGCCAGATCATGTATGGCTTTGTAGGCTGTGTTAGGGAGCTTGGACATTATCCTAAGGACGATGAAGGGATATTAAAAAGTTTAAACATGCAGTAACTCAGTAAAATTTGCATTTTAGGAATGCTGCCTAGGAATTCTCAAGATCAACTTTAATTGCTGAAGGAACCATATTCAATCACCTTTTCAAAGTGGTCTCCTTTCATATCAATGGGTTGTTTTTTTCTTTAAAATTTTATATTATATAGTCTTTGAGAAGGAAGGAATATTTTTGTAGTCTCTAATATTATAAGAATTTGTTCCCAGAGTTTGTGGCAATAGTGTGGAGAGTGGCTCAAACACAAGTATGTGGAATCCATTTCAATAAGTATTACTTAAAACACTCAAAGTTCTTTCACCGAAAAAAAATGTCACTGCAGAATCACTTAAAAGTGTTTACGTAGGGCTTCCCTGGTGGCGCAGTGGTTGAGAGTCCACCTGCCGATGCAGGGGACACGGGTTCGTGCCCGGGTCTGGGAGGATCCCACATGCCACGGAGCGGCTGGGCCCGTGAGCCATGGCCGCTGAGCCTGCGCGTCCGGAGCCTGTGCTCCACAACGGGAGAGGCCACAACAGTGAGAGGCCTGCGTACCGCAAAAAAAAAAAAAAAAAAAAAAAAAAAAGTTTACGTATATACCTAAATCTCCAAACTGCAGATAGCAATTTTAAATAGAAGACCAAAAGCTGTACTATTATTAACCAGTCAGAAAACCTAGCAGTTCATTTATCAGAGAAAAAAAGTGTATAAATGCTTGACAGATGAAGGCAATAGCCATAATGTTATGACTTTATTTGAATTACATTATATAGACAAAGCATGCTGACCCATCGGCCTCAAGTTACTACCCGGTTACCTATGGTAACAGATATTTTCCTCATTACTTAATAATACCAAATCTCAAATAAGTATCACAACATGAAAAACAGATGTTAAAATGTGACACTCAAAGTCAGGTTACATCAAATACTTGTTAATTTTTAAGTGCCTGGTTACTTCCCAAGAATTGTTTCTGAAAGTTTTCACAAGAGTTTGTTGGATTTGGTTGCAGGGGTTAGAGTCTTAATACGTACAAAAGACACAAATACGAACCTGACTTGTTATTAATCAAAGTAGCAATAAAAC
The DNA here is from genome assembly GCF_003031525.2 of Neophocaena asiaeorientalis asiaeorientalis. Classification (NCBI taxonomy): domain Eukaryota; kingdom Metazoa; phylum Chordata; class Mammalia; order Artiodactyla; family Phocoenidae; genus Neophocaena; species Neophocaena asiaeorientalis. The sequence goes on along the minus strand of NW_020175837.1, from coordinate 784,667 downwards.
AGGGAGAAACTAGTTTTTATACCAGAAGGCTCACTACTTTGCATGCAATATGATTTTAAACAAATGACTGAAATCAAGGGCATAGTTTATATTTTTAGTTCTATAACTTTCATTTGTATTCTTCCGTTAATATTTCAAATAATTTTAAATTATTAAAGGCATGACTCTTATTTTAAACAGAAAATAACTTTTCATTATTATATAGTTATAGATGAGTTTTCAAAATATATAAATAAAAAAGAGGATATAATCAAAATATATAAATAAAATCAAAATATATAAAAAAGAGGAAAATAGAATTTTCCTTATGGCACCACCCTCAGTAACCACCTCAAATACAAAGTTAGTTTCAGAGTTTTTTTCTCTGTATTCACATATATATTTCTTTTTCTTGGAGAAATGGAATCAAACCAGCAAAGATCTTTCGATGCCAATTAATCTTCATCAACAGCATCATTTTTAATGACTGAAACAGTGCCCTGATGTAGATATGCTATAGTTTGTTTAACTAATCACTGATTCCTGAACACAAATCATTCCAGTGTTTTGGTTTTATAAACATTATGGCAATGAACAAATATGTAGCTTAATCTTTCTACACATTCTTCATTATTTCCTCAGCATAAATTCCAAGAAGTAAAATCTGTGGGTGAAAAGGATGCATGTTTTAAAAACTTTGGTACATAACTGCTAAATTGCAGCCAGAAAGATTGTACTGTTACCTTCCCACTGGAGGTGAGGAAATGACATTTTTCTGTCATGTTGTTTTTTTTCTAGTTTGCTACCATACTTTCTTGATCCCAAGAGGCACATTTTCTCATCCTTAAAAACAAGTCACATTTTACAATTGATGGCATATCATATTTGTTAATTCTGTTTTTTATTTTTTCCCTTTCTGGTGATACTTATAGTGTTGTATCATATTATCAATGTCTTAAGTGTCACAAAATTTAGTATTTGCCTTTATATGTGTGGCTAGGTTTAACAGATACACAGAAGATTTTAGTTTTTATATAGTCCAATAGTGTCTTCATTAGCTGTCATGCTCATGATTTCTCTGATTTTGTGTAATAGTCACCTGTGTTTCCTCCTGTTATTATATTTTGTATTTACATCTTTAATAAACTTGAAAATTACTTTTTCACAAATGAATTAGCCAATTACCCCAATGTTTACTGAATAAATCATTTTTGCTCATATATCACCAACCTTTTTCTATTTGAATATTAATAATTCCTATTATTTCAGTGTCTCAAACACAACCATTTAATAGATTTTCATTGGTTGATTAATTAAATTTGTAGAAACAATTTGTAGAGGTTGCTCTAGGTTCAGGTTTTGAACTCACATTTTAGGGCTTCTGAAGGGACTCTGGTTTTAGGGGTCAAAAGCCAATCGGGGGCTGCCCTGGTGGCACAGTGGTTGAGGGTCCGCCTGCTGATGCAGGGGACGCGGGTTCGTGCCCCGGTCCGGGAAGATCCCACATGGAGCGGAGCGGCTGGGCACGTGAGCCATGGCCACTGAACCTGCGCGTCCGGAGCCTGTGCTCCGCAACGGGAGAGGCCACAGCGGTGAGAGGCCCGCGTACCGCAAAAAAAAAAAAGCCAATCGGCCATTTTGACTCCCTGACCTATCACTGCTTCACTCACATAATATATAATAGGACCCAGCAAACTGAAAACTAGTGTTCCTCCTTGTTGGCATCCATTCTTCTGGCCAACCGGAGTCAGTCAGGAGGGCTTACTGTGCAGTGCTGGAAAGTCTCTGCTTTCAGTACTCAACAAAACTCCACAGGAATGGATCGAGAGCCCACCAGGGCAACACGCTAAAGTCGGAACACACCCCTCACTCTGATCAGCAGCTGCATTCACAAGTTCATCTTTTACAATGCCTGCATCCAGGCAGTGCACTCAACTAATTTTTGATGAGCAGCTGTTCTGTGCCTTGAATTAATGACAGGCAGAGAGGTCTGAAAATGTTTCTCAGAGACCAGCCAATAAAGTGCTATAAAATGCAGTCCTTAGTTTACTAATGTACAGTGGGAGAACAAAGGAGAAGGGAGGAGAACAGAAAAACCACATGGAAGAGGAATCTGAAGAATCAGAGAAATCTGAAGATGTAGAGTGGGGATATGAGAGCTTGGAACACCTTAACATGTAGATATGGGGTCTGTATCAGCAGGCTGTTTGGTTGAGGAAACTGCAAGCAGACCTGTGGGCTTGGGCATTGAAATGACAGTGAGGGTTAGGGTTAAGTTGGGGGAAACTGAAAAAGAATCAGACAGAAGATACTGTGAAGAGGTGAAATTAGGACTTGACAACTGATTGAATATGGAAAGGAAGGGACAGAGAGAAGTCTGGGCAGATTATCCATTTAGTAGCTTGTATGCTTGAGAACATGCTTGTACCCATCCACTGAGACAGAAAACACAGGAGGAGGGTCAAAGGTACACTCAGTGTTAGACGTGTTGAGTTTGAGCCGCTGAGGCAGATATATCGTAGTAGCTATGCTCAGCTCACAGTTGGGTTATCTGGAGCTCAGGAGAGAGTAATCACATCCAACTGTAAATCACTTTAGCTCATTTGCTTTCCTAGTGGGAGCACCCTTGAGAAATGAGAGTTGAGCTTTTTTGCTTGTTTGTTTGTTTTGTGGGAAGCAGAACCCATGGATGGAGTAGACATTGGGTTCCCAAAAGGCAGGAGAGGGGAGGTCAGAAAACAGGAGAAGGGGCTTTAGGAAGGCAACAAAAGCAAGCCAACTGTTCTTTGCAATTGTGCAAATTAGGCCACAGATGCGAAATTTCCCCATCTCATCCCCCCCAACCATTAACACCTCTGTTGTGTTTGCTGTGCTGTCCATAAACTACTCATTCTTCGCTGTACAAACGAAATGAGTAAGTGCTCAAGAATGACCTGTTTGTACTAGGTTAGTCTGTTTTAAGAACAAGAGAGAGTTTTTTAAGATACTGTTTCAATAGTATTAAAAGTGTGATTTTCATAATCCAAGTCACACCCCTGTAATTCTTCTTTTTCAAGACAATCTTAGCTCCTGGCAGGTGGAAGGAGGAGGCATCTTCACAACTCAGTAGGTGTACAGACCTGTGATTTGCGACCCAATTTCTGGAATATGATATAACTCCTCTGTGAATTCGATTTTTCTCCCGTTAAAGTAAAGAGTCAGAAGTAACGCTATCCAGGGTGGGAGTTTCAATTGATAAGTTGCCTTCACGAAAGGAGGAAAGGATGGATGGGAGCTGTGCAAGTATTACACATACATATTAGTTTTATATATTATCCTGTGCAGTTTGACTTGTAAAAATTCAAAGATTTTCTCGCTTCCTCCAGGGTGTTACAATCGGCTTTAAACAGGTCCAGAGTTAAATTTGCTTCTGAGAACAAGTGTTAATGTCACTTAATTGATAACAGCCAATGTGAACCTTATTATTTAAGACCTATGCATTACTAAATGGTTACATTAAATAATGGAGAAGAACTTTAAAAAAAAAAACAAAGAAAACCCACACAAGCACATGGTTTTCATTTGGGGAGTTAGGGCTGGAGAAAGGCTCAGCTCTGAGGCTGACTTCATGGCTTCGGGCAAAACTGGGAGATTAAACAGAAACTACAGCAGAGCCATAGCTCTCGGTTTTCAGAGACACTGAACACAGTATATGACAAATCTCAGGAAATCTTTTGTCTTTTTGGAGTGGGGGGAGAGTGAGTAGCTGTATTTCTTTTTTGTTTTCTTTTGTTTTCAATAATTAATGTTAGCTAAACAGTTTCACCATGGGAAGTGAAATAAAGTTTGAAATATTTCTTAGTTTAATAACTTTGGAGAGTTTTCTACTGGCAAAAGGGAGGTGGATGCCATATTACATCCCCTTATGTGGTCAAAATGCCCCCCTTCCGAAACAGGAAAGAGAATATGAAGAAAAATATAAAGCATGAGGGTCGGGGGAGAGGTAGGGGTTTGAGAAGGTGTGGAGCTGGAGTTTGAAGGAATAAGTGTTTGAAAGAATGATTCAAACATTTCTGTACACAACTGACACTTCCCAGAAAAATATTCAAACTGACCACTGCTAGATACCTAAGTCCAGAGCAGGACCACATGTGCTACAGGATATTAAAGACCAAACAAAGGTGAACACAAAATAAGAGGTTGCTGTGGGTCTAGACCACCTCTGTAGGACCTGCAAGGAGGTAGCAAAAATTAGCTTTATAACTCTTAACAGCCACCAATGAAATGTTGGCAAATGATGGCCTTTATTATAATAATACCCTCTGGCCATGTAAAAGTCCTCTTTCCCTCAAGCTTAATAAGAGAAGTTTAAATAAGACAACTAAGAAAAGAGGAAAGGTTTGTTATACCTGCTGGGTTCAGAGGCTGGGGCTGAGGAAGCGCTAACAGAGCAGGTGCAGGGAAGGCACTGTCTGAGCTAAGGGACCCGTGGTCAGATTGTCTGGGTGGGAGACTCTGAGAGTAATTCATGACAGCACATCATGAGAGGGTCAGCTGTGAGCTGTCTCCAGGCCCAGAGGGTCTACACCAGATCATCCAACACCAGTCAAGTGAGGCCTTTTCTGCCCTACTCTCTCCTTGGGTCCCTCTCCTGGCAAGAATGAGGGTCAGGGGATAAATGACAGGTGAGGAAAGGCAACCGAAGCCAGCCATGCGTCCCTCTTCTGTCCCCCACCCCAGTGGACTTCTGAATCAAAGTGGGCCAGGGCTAGGGGGGATATAAGAGTTATCATTTTAAAATAAGTTCAGAGATATTATTATTCCACTGTAATTGACACAGGAATTACATTTTAGATGAATCTTGTGATTGCAAGCAATGTGGGAGACTTCTTACTAGCAGATCACTGAAAAAGTGATGGGATCTTCCCAAGATGCAATGGCAGGAAAACCCAAGGGTTTAAAAAGCACAGAGGTGTGACACCTGCTCCTAAGTTTAACTCTAGGGAGATGTGAGGCCTGCAAATGCCAAGGGCTCCACTGGGTCAGAGCCTCCATCCTGTGAATGAGGCACATTCAGAGGCTCAGTGTTGAAACTGCGATTCAACATACTTTTTTGCAAGGATACCATATAACTAGAAGTTATAATAAATAGAAGAAAAACAAACATACTTACATTTTAGTATATGGCCAGAATTTCTCTACAAGTAAGAGTTGCATACTCAAACCAGGTTTTATATGATCCTAAATTCTCTATTTTTCTCTACATAGGCAATTGGTAGTTTTCCTTCCACACTGCTTTATGCTATGGGGGCTTTTACATAACATCCTACCACAAATTAGGAGGAGAAATCAACTGACTTAGGCTACACAATGTCATATACACACTGCTTTCCAGTTCTGGCTGAGGAAAAGCAATATGCTTTACTTAACTAGAAAATATAGCTGATCTGTTCTTATAAAATTACTTGTGGCTAAAAGGAGGTAGGTTATATTTTTCACCAGACCTCACTAACCTCCTTCTCTCTTAGTATCCCCCCCTTTATCAAAGAGCATATCCTAAAAGTTACAAGATGATTGTCTAGCAATCAGTATAAAATAATTTGAATACTCAATCATTGATGCATCATGTCAAATCCCTATTTACCAGGCAAAGTAGCTATAGTCTATAAAATTGGCGTGGACTTGAATGTTTGTCCCCCCACCCCACCCCCAAGATTCCCATGTTGAAATCCTAACCTCCAATGTGGTGGTATTAGGAGGTGGGGCCTTTGGGAGATGACTGTGTCATGAGAGTGGAGCCCGTGTGCGGGAGATTAGTGCCCTTATAAGAAGAGATACGGGAGAGCGGCTTCCTTACTCTGCTCTCTCTGCCATGTGAGGATACAAAGAGATGACCCTCTGCAAACTAGGCAGTGAGTCCAACCAGACACGGGATCTGCCAGTACCTTGATCTTGGACTTCCAGCCTCCAGAACTGTGAGAAATAAATGCCCGTTGTTTAAGCCACCTAGTCTGTGGCGTTTTTGTTACAGAAGCCTGAGCTAAGACGTTCACATAGAGGGCAACAAAGTCAAAGTCAATTTCAAGTGCCAGCTCCTCCCCTTGAGACTGGGCCACCTTGGAGGTCAGGCAGGCTTGCTGAGGCTGTGTCCTCCCTTCCACGTGGGCCTCTCTTACTGTAGGGCCATGGTAAGGACCCCCGCCATATGGTGAGGACTACCTATATGTAAACCAGGAACCTCCCCTGCACACGTCAAGGTCTGAGTCCCTTCAGGGTAAGTGAGAAAGACGAGATTGGATATTGTGCCCAAAGGGTTCACAAGCTTCCCATCTCGTTGGGGATACAAAGAGACATTTAAACAACATACAGATAAAAACTGAATTCACAAAACAGTGTCAATTCCAATGAGTGGCTCAAAGAGTTAGTGCCAGGATTCCACAGGAGGAAGTGAAGGATGTGAGCAGAAGTGTTCGGGTTTCAAACGATGCGGGTGCAGAACTTGGGGAGGGGGTTGAACTGGCAAAGAGGAACAGGCATGGGAAGGTTTAATATGGACGTTGCAAACTGGTGGCTCAGTTGTAAGATCTCACAACAAAATCTGATTTCGAGCTTTTCTTCTAAACACAGAGGCTGAGTCTGAGTTGCCCCCAGAAGAGGAGGTGTGCCACCCTCTAGCTCCCCACAGCAGTCTCCGGCTGAGCTTCTCCCACCCTTCGGCCTCCCCTTACCAGTGGTCCCTGACTGACCCTTGTAGGTACCTGGGATTGCTATTCTCTGAGTCAGAAATGTCACTGACCTTGTTAAACGGTGATCCTAACCTGACTGAACATCAACCTACCCAGGCGACCACCAGCTACTTCCTCTTCCTTTCTGGACCCCATTCCACTGGCAGGAACTCATATTCTAACACCTCAAGGGGTGCGTTCCGCACTCTGAACACAGAGAAACTATAGGCAAAGCTTGAATTTATTTTAGATGGCATCTTTGCAAACAAAAATTCTTAAAGGAAATTTTCTTAAATTAAGATCCTACCGAAAAAGAGAACCAAATGATAATAAAACCTCTGAGGAGGAGGAGGGCTGAATTTTCAATAAATTGATGATTATTAGCTAGGCTTCCCCACTCCAATAAAAGTATCTAGTTTCAGAATCTTTTATTTTTCCTGGACTAGAAAGTTTTTCTTATCCTTTTTTCTTCAAGCATGATTTTAGAAATCTCTTTTAATCTCTCTCTCTCTCTCTCTCTCTCTCTCTCTCACACACACACACACACACACACACACACAAATCCCTAAAATCATTCCTTTTATCAAGATCTAGAGGAATGTAGCATAAAACATTAAGCCTCACCCCCTTCGGTGCCCCTTACTCATCAGCTATAAAATAGAGGCTGGCACTGTATCTTATTCTTCCCATAAACTGTGAGATGGATCACAAGTAATTTGTTCCTAAGGCCTGTAGAATAAAAATGTACTAATAACTTGTTTCTATATAAATAAACAAAAGCAAATTTAAGATTATGTGTGTAGTAATGTGTTTCTGTCTTGCATTCGACAACACTTTCTGGAATGGGAAAGAGGTGTCCCTCCTTACAGCTAACACTCAGAGAGTGTTTTATAACTCACGGAGAGATGGCAGTTAACAGTGAGAAGTAAAACTTTGAAGAGAGGAACAATATCTACAAATTATTTTGTAGAAAGTTTGCTGAATGTGAGGTAGTGGACATACACCCCTACCCCTTCTTCAAGAAAATTTCAGTAAAGATTTATATGACTTCCAATGCCTTTTGGAGTTAAGATTTGGGTTTCTTTGTCTCAGGATGACTTCAAGGAAATCTTCAATGTGATACATTCTCAAAGTTGTTCTCCCATCCCTGACTAGCATCAGCAAAACCTGGGAACTTGGCCCCACCCCAGATATGTATCAGAAATTCTTGGATGGGGCCCAGCAATATGTATGTTAAGTAGCCCTCCAAACGATTTAGATGCATGCTGAAGTCTGAGAACTACTGCTACAACCTAGAGCGAGTAGCCATTATGGAGGATCCGTGTGTAGTGGAGACACTGGTGTCCACCCATACAGACTCCCTTGACCAGCCAGTGCACCCATCCTCTGGCTGCTTTGAGGACTAAAGCTGAGCACTTACTCCTGTGACTTCTTCCAGGGATTTACCCATGGCTGACAGAATGAGGAGAGATGGCTGGGAAGCCACCTACCCGCCACCCTCACCCCTGGGGCAGCCAGTGACCAACTGACATAAGAAACTGAAGCTGGACCCTTTGAAGGGCAGGACAGCTCATGCCTGTGAGTCCTGTGCTTCAGGCCAAAGCTAGACTTTACCTAAGACCACACCCTTCTCCTCCCCTATCCTGACCTCTTCACTCTCTCACAGGGTTTTCCTAAAGACTACTGCCTCATTAAATCAGTGCACCCAAATCCCTTTCTCACATTCCGCTTCTAGGGAACCAGACTAAGACATTATTAATAGTTTTAATGATTAGAAGTGATTGCAAAGCTTTTCTTAGGGCCATGACAGGTGGGAGTAGTTATCATTTGGTGAGGAGAGGAATGCCTAAATAGGAGATACCCATAGGAGTCTAAGTAAAGTGTTGACTAGACAAGACTGAGATGAAGACAACATCTTCCAGGCAAGTTTACTTACCTAATTAATCATTTACTTACTTTTTTAAAATATTTATTTATTATTTATTTGTTTATTTATTTTTGGCTGCATCGGGTCTTAGTTGCGGCGCACGACTTTATTGTAGCGCACAGGCTTCTCTCTAGTTGTAGCGCACAGCTTAGTAGTTGTGGCTCGCGGGCTCTAGAGCGCAGGCTCAGTAGTTGTGGCACATGGGCTTAGTTGCCCCGCGGCATGTGGGATCTTAGCTCCCTGACCAGGGATCGAACCCATGTCCCCTGCACTGGAAGGAGGATTCTTTACCACTGGACCACTGGATCACTAGAGAAGACCCTAATCATTTACCTCTTTAATTCAGTGAGAGCTCTGAAGGGCCCTCCAAGATGTGCACACTCTAGGCAAATCTCCTTCCTTCTTTACCACAAGCTGGAATGGAAAGGAAGGATTTACGAAGGCATTGAGTCTCAGTCATCCAGACTGAGTTAGGAACAGGACATCATTAAAGTACTTTCTGTGCTTTAATGACCCAGGAAGCGTTTCAGTCCTGGTCCCCCATGATGACATTAGCTTGCTCATATTTCATAAAACAGCTCCCTGGTTCCTATCATTGTGTGGATACTGTGAAGTTCTGGGAAGTTTCACTGAGACCAAGTCCTATTCTCTAAAGCCACAATGTAAGGAACAATTTATTTCCATCTCATTTTATTCAAAGTACATAAATATTATTAAACAATACCATGAAAGAAGACATTTGATATCATCTATGCTAAAAGCTAAAAATTTCTACTTCACTTTTTGCTTCCAATAACATCTATTCTTTGCTAAAATTTTACTGTCAGTTTTTAAATGCATGGAAAAAAGATTTCATTTACAATTTATAATTCAGAGAGTTTTAACAGAGGAAGTCAACTCTTCAGAAAGGAACAAAACCCCACCAGAGCTTACTTAGAAACAATATTTAAGGCTTACATCCATGGAGATTTCTAATACTTCTCTTTTAAGTGGAATTCAATTTTCCCATTTGTAAGCATCCTGGTGTTGGTGGTTGTGGAGTATGTGCCTGTGCTCAGGTGGTTTAGGGAAAATGAGAAGAATGAAGGTGCTGGTTTTAAAATTAAACCTGAATCTTTCACATGCCTTAAGGATCGTGTCCAAAAAGAAATTGCTTTCCTTGAGACCAAAGGTACTATCTCACCATTCAAATGCAAAGCACCAGAGGTTTATTTATACCTTCTCCATGATTTGTTTCCCAGATTTAGCTTTCTACAAGCACTTCCTTCAGGAAAACACACACTTTTCCTTTCTTGCAGGCCAATTTCCTGTAGGAGCGCCTCTTTAGGAAATGGTAATCACAGGATCATTCCTGTGTTTTATAGTGGCAACTTAGAAGCAAAACACTCACATATGCATATACAAAACACCTCCCAAAACAAAATGAGGATGAAGCATGAAAAAAGAGAATAAAGATATTTTCTTCTTTTCCTAAACTGCCTTTTTTTTTTTTTTTAAGAGGAGTTATTGCAGTATTTTCATAGCTTACACTGGGATTTCAAATCTATACCCTTCATTTAAAGGCAGATTCTTCCTATAGTGTGAGACAGATTCATGTAAATCTGAGTCACTAGTAGAGTTTGGTTCAAAGAAGCTCTACCTTAGGCAATTACAGAATACCCAGGGCTGCTCTTGGTGCTGGTGTGTTCCAAGGTAAAGATGAACAATGAGGGTGAGTAGTTTTCTAGGTGTCAGAGCTGTGTCATGACCACAATCTTTGTAACAACTCTCTTAAGGAATAGGACTGCTCATCTGACCCGAGTGAGAGTCTCTGGGGCTGTATCCACAAAAGGAAAAAGAGCGGGCAGCAAGGGTTACATAGCCTAGCTTTCTGAACACAAAGCTACCATACAAAGCTATCTTGTAAACCCCTGACAGTGCTGTGGTTTCCTCTAGATTAAGCCTTAGCAAGGTCCCGAGAGACAGCTGCCCACTGGGGGTGGTCTCGGGAACAAGGCAAGCTGTCCTGCTGTTGAACGGATATTACTACCAATAGAAGAAGCTACTGCCATGAAAACACCACCCAGGGAGGAAAGAGGAAGTTTCTGATTATTGATTGCTACAGACTGAATGCATGTGTCCCCCCCAAATTCATTTCAAAACCTAATCCTCAGTGTGATGGTATATAGAGGTAGGGCCTTTGGGAGGTGGTTAAGTCATGAGGGTGGAGCCCTCAGGAATGGGATTAGTGCACTTATAAAAGAGGGCCTAAAGAGCTTCTTCTCCCCTTCTGCCCTGTAAGGACAGTGAAACCATGGCAGTCTATGAACCAAGAAGTGGGCCCTCACCAGACACTGAATCCGCTGGTGCCTTGATCTTGGACTTCTTAGCTTCTAGAACTGTGAGAAATAATCTCTGTTATTTATAAGATACCCAGTTTACATTATTTTTGTTATAGCAGCCTAAATGGATTAAGACATTGATCAACAACTTCAACCTCACTCTTATAACAACCATATTTTCCTTCAATTCTAAGACTCTATCATTCTGACCTTTCAAGAGGGAATAGGAAATACCATCAAGATTGAAGGCACTTACCAATATAAATAAATAAAGACATATTTGCCATAAATAAAGAAAATATTATATTGTTGGAAATCATAATGATCATAAAAATATTAGACTACATTGAGCCCTTCCTAGGCTATATATCCAAAGGCAACAAAAGGAAAAATAAACAAATGGGGCTACAAAAGGAAAAATAAACAAGGGGGGGCTACATCAAACTAAAAAGGTTCAGCAAAGGAAACTATCAACAAAACGAAAAGGCAACCTATGGAATGGGAGAAAATATTTGCAAGTCACATATCTGATAAGGAGTTAATATCCAAAATATATAAAGAACCCATACAACTCAACAGCAAAACAAACAAAGAAAACAACAATTTGATTCAAAAATGAGCAAAAGATCTGAACAGATATTTTGCCAAAGAAGACATACAGATGGCCAACAGGTACGTGAAAAGATGCTCAACATCACTAATCACCAGGGAAATGCAAATCAAAACCACAATGAGATATCATTTCATATCTGTTAGAATGGCTATTATCAGAAAGATAAGAAATAACAAGTGTTGGCAAGGATGTGAAGAAAAGGGAACCCCTGTGCACTGTTGGGGGGAATGTAAATTGGTGCAGCCACTATGGAAAACATTATGAAAGTTCCTTAAAAAATTAAAAATAAAATGACCATATGATCCAGCAATTTCACTTCTGGGCATTTATCCAGAGAAAATGAAAACACTAAATTGAAAAGATATATGCACCTCCACGTTCATTGCAGCATTATTTACAATAGTCAAAATATGGAAACAAGTTAAGTGTTGATGGATAAATGGCTAAAGAAGTTGTGGTATACCTCTTGCACTGCTGCTGGGAATGTAAATTGATACAGCCACTATGGAGAACAGTATGAGGTTCCTTGAAAAAGTAAAACTAGAACTACCATGTGACCCAGCAATCCCACTACTGGGCATATACCCTGAGAAAACCATAATTCAAAAAGAGTCATGTACCACAACGTTCATTGCAGCACTATTTACAATAGTCAGGACATGGAAGCAACCTAAGTGTCCATTGACAGACAAATGGATAAAGAAGATGTGGCACGTATATACAATGGAATATTACTCAGCCATAAAAAGGAACAAAAGAGTTATTTGTAGCGAGGTGGATAGACCTAGAGTCTGTCATACAGAGTGAAGTCAGTCAGAAAGAGAAGAACAAATACCATATGCTAACACATATATACGGAATCTTAAAAAAAAAAAAACAGGTTCTGAAGAACCTAGGGGCAGGACAGGAATGCAGATGTAGACAACGGACTTGAGGACATGGGGAGGGGGAAGGGTAAGCTGGGACGAAGTGAGACAGTGGCATGGACATATATACACTACCAAACGTAAAACAGGTAGCTAGTGGGAAGCAGCCGCATAGCACAGGGAGATCAGCTCGGTGCTTTGTGACCGCCTGGAGGGGTGGGATAGGGAGGGTGGGAGGGAGACGCAAGAGGGAGGGGATATGGGGATGTATGTGTATGTACAGCTGATTCACTTTGTTATAAAGCAGAAAGTAACACAACAATGTAAAGCAATTATACTCCAATAAAGATGTAAAAAAAGAAGTTGTGGTATATATACAATGGAATATTATTCAGCCATAAGAAAGAAGGAAATCCTGCCATTTGCGACAACATAGATGGCCTTCGAGGGCATATGCTAAGTGAAATAAGTCAAACAGAGAAAGACAAATACCATATGATCTCACATGTGGAATCTTAGAAAACAAATGAACAAACAAAAAACAAGCTCATAGATACAGAGAACAGATTGGTGGTTGCCAAAGGTGGGGTGGCAAAAATGGGTAAAGGGATTCAAAAGGACCAACTTCCGGTTATAAAACAAATGTCATGGGGCTGTAATGTGCAGCATGGTGACTGTAGTTAACAATACTGTGTTGCATATTTGACAGTTGCTATGAGAATAGATCTTCACAGTTCTCATCACAAGAAAAACAATCTGCAGCTATGTACGGTGACAGATGTTACCTGGACGTATTGTGGTGACCCTCTCACAATATGTACAGATATTGAATCATTATGGGATACATCTGAAACTAATACAATGTTGTATGTCATTTACACTTCAATAAAAAGAGAGAATAAAAAGAATTACATGTAAATAAATAAATAAATAAATGAAATACATTGCCTCCTTTAACCTTCATAAAAATTATAACCTTGAGGCAGATAAAAGTTTTCTCATTTTACAGATGAGGAAGTTGAGGCTGAAGAAAAATGAAGGAAATTAAGAAAAGTGATGGACCCTTGAGTTTTGTGACTCTGAACTCATGTCCAGTCCCTTCTGAGTTTCTGAGATGTGCTACCCTAAAAGGGAGACACCAGTAGGTGCAGCAGGTGGTCCAGCCCTCCCCGCTGTACCAATGAGACTCATGGATAAATTCAAAGAAATAAAGACAATCATTTCACAACAATAGCACAGTTAAGTAGCCCAAGACCCTGATGTAAGCTCTGTTGTTTCTCATGGCATAAAAATCAAATCCGACTTCTGCCATGACCCAAATTGTAGGAGGTAGTGTAGTAAATTGGAAGAACAATTGCCCTGAGCTCTGAAAGATCTGGGGTTTATAATCATTCAGTGCTGGAATATAAGGGTGAAATTTCTAATTAGTGTCAAATGATCATCTATAAAATAAATGGTTCTGAGAAAATTTGAAATTAGAAGATAGATTCCCTACCTCTCAATAACACCAAAATAAATTCCAGATGAATCAAAACATTTTGAATAAAAATGAAAGCATAAAAAGCTTTGTGATGATGGAATAATTTTGCATCTTGATTGGAGTGATCAGTACATGAATCTATACATGTGATAAAGTGGCACAGAATTATGCACACACATTGTACCAATTCCTGATGTTAATAGTGTGCTATAATTATGTAAAATGTAACCTTTGGGGGAAATTGGGTGAAAGGTACACAGGACTCCTCTGTACTATTTTTAAAACTTCTGGTGAAGCTCTGTCTCAAAAAAGAAAACAAAAATAAAAATAAAAATTGAACATAATCATAAAAGAAATAGAATAAGGTAAAACTGAGTGGCTGAACTTGATGTGGGCAAGGAAGAATTCATTTTTTTAATTGATAAATTTAACCATATAAAAATTGGAAATTTCTGAATGTCCAAAAATACGAACTGGAAAGGCAAACATTAAGATGTTTTCCCCATAGCTGACAAATGAGAGTTTAGAAGTATTAATATGATTTGTATAGTGGTTAAAAGTGTGGACTCTGGAGCCAGACCGCTAGGGTTAAAATTATGACTCTTATCACTTGATAGCTGTGCGACTTTAAGAAAGTTACCCTCACTGCCCTTCAACTTTACCATCTGTGAAATAGTATCTGGAACACAGTATCTGAATAGTATCTGGAACACAGTAACACGTGCAGTATTAGCTGAGTTAGTTGTTGTTGTTATAACAGATACAATTCAGTACAAAAAAAACATAAATCCTTCTGTGATGCCAGGCTCTCTGCTATTCAGGATCTGGCTGGCTAAACTCATTCTGCATAAGACTGGACAGACTGTCCTGACAGAACGAAATCCTCAGGCTGAGTCAGGCCTGGACATTGATCCCAAGAGCTGATGATCTGTATTAAGTGACCTCTCCCCTGTGGTCACCTGTGAGCTGGATCTCTTCTCTCTTCGATGTGTCCACCTCCGTGGTTATGCGCCCACTTCTCTTCTCGTGCTGTGCCTCTAGTCCACTGTAATTTCGTTAACAGGATAATTGTAAGAGGCCCCTGGTGTCAATAACCAGTGTCGTAACCCGCACACTCCCATACATTAGCTCTGTTAACCCTCACAGCGTCCTTAGGTAGATATTACTACTATCTCCATTTAGAGAAAAGATGGTAACTCACAGAAGTCACTGACTTGATCAAGATCACACAGCCAGCAAGTAGTAGCACCTAAGCTCAAAACCACTTTTTTCTAGCATGGGCTTTTGGACAACCTTCTTGACTCCTGACTTTTTTCTTGCTGTTTCTTGTCAGTGTTCCAAACAGTAGTACACACCATACAAGTCTCATCTGGACAAGTCATCTGCTCCTATAGTTGGGACACACTCTATACAGGAATACACATTGCTTTCCGTGCTCTTACGATGTTTTAGAGCTCTGTCTCCCCAGATAGATTGGAGGCTCACAGAATACAGGGACCACGTGTTGACATTATCTGGTACCCACTCAAAACAATTAGTGCCGTGGCCTGTAACTTCAGATCGTCAGCCCCCAAATCTGGAACAGTGTTTTAAAAAGATGATCCATGTTTCTGTTTGAGAAACTCTTGTGTGTATGAATGACCACCTGGGATTATGAGTATGGAAGCCTGAGTGTCAGGTAGCCTGATACCAAGAAAGAGGAAGAGGATTTGCTTTATTGCCAGCTCTTGGGACCAAGAACAAACTTTTGTAAAATCACTATTAAGTGTGACCTTGGGCAAGTGGATAAACTTTACTGGATCTCTCTTTGCGCAATGTAAAAGGAATCTATCACTTTGCAGGAAATCTACTCTATAAGATGGTACCTCCAATCCTTCCAATTGCCAAATAAATTTGAGTATCTATAGAGAGAAAGGGGAAGGTGGGAGGAGAAGAGGGCTCAAAAAACACATTCTGAGGGAATGCTATGGACCAATGTAGAGCTTCACCTGTGCTGAGCTCTCCAGGGCAAAATTATTTGAAAGAACCACGTCAGTTGGACCCAGGCAATAACCACCACGCATAGAGGAGAAAGGCCGACACAGGTATACGTACACATATTCCCCCCCCCACACACATACAGAATGTATACTTCTCCTGTTACAATACTCGATGTGGATATCATTTAGATGCTTTTCCTTGGGATAATAAAAGCGGGTACAGGAATGTTAGAATGCCTGTTATGCGCACAGAACAGAACCAACCTCTAGTCAAAATCTTCTTGCACAGCATGTGGGATGATTTAAGAGTAGCATGGTTTTTGACTGTAAAAGAATTCCATGTTCAGCTCTGGTTTATAAGTGAGGGCCCTGCAGGATAAGAAAGCAGCCCAGAAAAATGCATTTCAGTGATCTTTTATTGAGCTGGAAATCCCACACTGGAGCTAGCAGGGTATTAATAAGAACGAACACCTCACCCCACAGTTCTCTCAACCCCAAAAGCAGGAAACAAGACTAAATTTGATAAATTACTATGAAACTGAAAGCAGCTTTACAGTAGGCTGACCCTTAAAATAGAAGGTTAAAGTGAGGTGGACTCAGTGCCTTTAAAATACGCATAAATCTAATGTACCAACACCACACGCTCGACACTGCTGATCACACAGGAGGAAAATGAGGATGGACGCCCATCAGCCAAGAAGCTGAGAAGGTAATTTGAAGCTCTTAGAGGTAATGAATAATGATTTAACTTGGCTGTCTTGACTTTGATGTTTTTATGGAAAAAGTCACATGAAAATGTGTTTTCTACTCCATTATTTCCCTCCTCTGAAACCGTGCCAAGTTTCTTTCACATTAGAAAAAAATACCTCAACAGAATGAAAGGTTAGAAACTTGATTTTAAATTTCTCCTTACTTGTTCTAACAGCCTGCCTGCCCATCCAGCCCAAGTACTAAGATGCAAAAGAGACCGATCTGGTCATTGATAATTATCTCTTTATCGCCACCTAGGCAATCAGAGGCAAGCCAGCTGCCTTCTAGCTGCCCTGCGTCCTGCAGAATCCTCTGGCCTTTGGTGGCGGTGAGGGCTATTTGGGGAAGCTAGTCCTTGGCTGGATTTAAAGAAAGCTAATGACAAAGAGAGAGTCGCATCCTGTGATGATGTAGCCCAGGTGGATCTCACACTAATCTCTGAGTTTCTTCTGCATTTTGACTGCTTCACCTTGGCAAGCCTGTGTCAGCTAAGGGTTATAACTGCCCAGAGGTACAGTAGGGGCTCTGAACCCGAGGCTGAGTTTCTAGAACATCTCCCACTAACTCACTGCTTGGCTCCAGGCCACACATAAATTCTTCTACAGGTCAGTTTCCTCTGCTGCAAGGTAGAGGGAAGCTCCCACTTACCTACTTCACAGAGCTCCTCAGGGGAGATACAACGAATCTAAGTGGCAGACCATGCTACATTTTTAGAATTGCTCTGAAGATTCTCAAGAGTCGAAAACACACAGCTACTAAACGCAGCTCACGAGATGAAATATGGTAGAATGCAGATCTGGAAATTCACCTTCTACCGATGCTGAAATGGCTCGAGGGCTTTGAACAGCTCCTTCAATCTCTATGTATCTCTCTATTTCCCTAAATAAACTGTGGCATTTTTCAGATGCTCATCTGGAAAATGTTCTGCATACAGCTGGCGTATAATCAGTGTTTTCCAGGATACCTGTCTTTCCAAAAGCAGGTAGCAGCTACCTCTCTGAAAAGTACAGTTCCTCTCTCCGGAGCAGCCAGCCTGCCCCGCAGTGCTCTTCACAGCTGCCCACACCTCTGAACACTGGAGTGAGCGGGGGATGAGCTCAGCTTTCACATGTGGCTGGAGTGGCTGAGATACCAGTACCCTGCCACACTCACGTCCTAGGACAAGTTCAGCCAAAGCCACATTGAAAGGTGGTTGCTTAATGTCGGCAGAACTTTTCAGGAGGCACCAAATGAGGGTGCGTGGGTAGGGGAGTGGGCAACTGTGTCATAAATTGAAAAATCCGAACACACGTTTCCTGTCCTCATATTTAAAATCTCTGAGGGAAGAGGAAGCTGGCCTCAGGGGCCTGGGGCTTTCCTGAAGCAACTATCCAAGGAAAGAATGATAAAAAAAGAACCACAGTTTTAGCAGGACCACTACCAACCAAACCAAAGAGGGGCAAGAGAAGGCTCCCCCTCAACCCCAACCTTTGCTTATAATTTTCAGACAGGGTCTGCCCTAGGAAGCTCCTCAGAAGAGACGTGAGGTTCGGTTTAGTTTCTGGGATACTTCTTTTCCTCAATAACTGACTACAGTGGTACCTGGTCTTCTCATGCTCCCACTATAGATCCATTTAAGAAGCTCAATAAGAATCAATGGGGACTTCCCTGGCAGTCCAGCAGGTAAGGTTTTGCCTTCCAATGCAGGGGGTGTGGGTTCGATCCCTGGTCGGGGAGCTAAGATCCCACATGCCTCGCGGCCAAAAAACACCCAAAATACAGAAGCAGTATTGTAACAAATTCAATAAAGACTTTAAAACCGGTCCACATTAAAAAAAAAAAATCTTAAAAAAAAAAAGAATCAATGACTTCATTTTGCCTCACACACCTCCTAGTGATTCTAACAAAATGTCCTGCCTGCTCAGCAAGCATCCCTTGCTATCTCAAATCAGGAAAGAAACTGATTCAAACGGAGGCTATAACTTAGACATAAAACCATCAATATAGTCAATGAACACATTTCTTTCACTTGATTTCCAGGACAAGGGAAAGTCATGAAGCATTGCCTCTGAGATCTGTCAATTCTCAGTCACAACAAAAATACGAATAATTGATTTGAAGCAGAACAACTGGAAAACTGTCCAAAATCCTCAGACAGCATGACTGGCCTATTTCCTTCAGCATTCCAACTTACTCAAGCACTAGTCTGTTGGGAAGGTTTCCCACAATGAATACCCTGCATAGATTCAATGCTTCATTTCTCATTTCAAGATCACTTAAGTCCTGCAATATAAGATTCTACTCAAGTAAGGCCTGAAAAACCCATCAGTTAAGAAAAAGCTAAGTTCTCCTTAATGCTTTAAGAGTCTCCAGTCCTAAGATGGGACCGGAGACGTGAGTGCAGGCCCACTTAGCTAAAGCACGTACGCGGCGTAATTTAAAACGCAGCGTGTAAGGAGGCCCTTCAGGAGGCTCCAAGCATCTTCAGAGTTCCAGGAACTGTATTGGACTCACAAAATTTAGAATCGTCCACCCACACCATCTTCTTCTCGTCCTTGTTCCACCCTCCTCTGTGAATCGAGAGACACGTGCAGCTGCCCACAGCAATCACAAAGATTTCTCCAATGAAGCAAATCCCAGCAAAAAATGATAAAAAAAAAAAAAATTCCAGGAACACTCCCAGAATTTAGTGGTTCAGGGGTTAAATCAAATAGCCTGGGTTCCAATCCTGATTCTGCTGACACTTAAACAATGAAGAGCATGTAAGCACCCTTTATATATTTCCAGTTTGATAACATGAAGCAACATATGTGACCTTCATAACAAACCTCTGAGCGAGAAGGGGAGTCTCTGGCATCCCGAGCTGACAGATGAGCAAGGTCTGCATGACTTGTCAAAGGTCCTATTTCTATCTCGGAAGAGCTGTTGGCACACACAGCCTTCTTGCTGGGTGTCCGTCCCGTGTGGCCTGAGCTCTCTGTCTCCCCAGGTCACTACTGCTCTCACCTGCACACACATACCTACTCACTCTCCACCCTCCGCACCCCTAGAAGCTGGTCTCACCACACCAGGCGCTGTCACTCAGTCATTTGTGTACTTATCTTGTGTTCCTAAAGGTTGGAGACTTCGTTGAGGACAGGGAAACTGTGAGGCCCATCTTTGATGGTCAGAAGAGGTGGTACCACATCTTGTATGCAGCATGTGCCCCATAAATATTTGGTAAATTGAGCCAAATGTAACCAATCTGATAAAACTGCAAAACACGTCAATTTTGTGCATCCCATATCCTGTAACCTCTCGTTCTCAACCTCAACTCCTATCTATCAAAACCTACTCAGAGATCTTTCAAACACATTAAAAATACTGTGTGACTGAGAAGAACTTAAAATGTTGTACACCACTGTAGATAATGAACTTGAATATAAATGGATGTGGCTCTACTAATTCCAGGCATAGCCTCAAAGTCAGGGACGGCTTGGAAGTGTTAGGGCTTTCCCAGCAGGCCAGAAATCGCACTGAGAACACAGTGGCACTTCATTCAGCCTGTGCCAAAATCACAGGCATCTACAGTCACCCACCTTGGTTTTCTTCATCTATGAGTTGAAAAGTATGAGTCACAAACTGTTGGAAGTATTTTTAACTCACCAATTATTTGGATAGTAAAATGTAGTGCTTCAACCCTCACTGAATGCTAGAGCCAATCTCAGCAACCAATTAGACAGAGTTGACTTTGAAATCAAAGTAGAAGTCCAAGCAACAACGAGTAAACTATTTAAAAATATGATGTTGATATCCTGAAATGTGTAACTCAAAGCATCTGTGAAAGCTCCACACAAATCACGGGGAGTAACTGCTTCTCTTTTTTTTCTTTTTTAACATCTTTATTGGAATATAATTGCTTTACAATGGTGTGTTAGTTTCAGCTGTATAACAAAGTGAATCAGCTATACGTGTAGATATATCCCCATATCTCCTCCCTCTTGCGTCTAGTCTCCCTCCCACCCTCCCTATTCCACCCCTCTAGTTGGACACAAAGCACCGAGCTGATCTCCCTGTGCTATGCGGCTGCTTCCCACTAGCTATCTATTTGACATTTGGTAGTGTATATATGTCCATGCCACTCTCTCACTTCGTCCCAGCTTACCCTTCCCCCTCCCCATGTCCGTGTTAGCATACGATATTGGTTTTTCTCTTTCTGACTGACTTCACTCTGTATGACAGACTCTAGGTCCATCCACGTTTTTATGTCTGAGTAATATTCCATTGTATACATGTGCCACATCTTCTTTATCCATTCATCTGTCGATGGACACTTAGGTTGCTTCCATGTCCTGGCTATTGTAAATAGAGCTGCAATGAACATTGTGGTACATGACTTTTTGAATTATGGTTTTCTCAGGGTATATGCCCAGTAGTGGGATTGCTGGGTCATATGGTAGTTCTATTTTTAGTTTTTTAAGGAATCTCCATACAACATCAACAAAACAAACAACCCAATCCAAAACTGGGCAGAAGACCTAAATAGACATTTCTCCAAAGAAGACATACAGATTGCCAAGAAACACATGAAAGGATGCTCAACATCACTAATCATAAGAGAAATGCAAGTCAAAACTACAGTGAGGTATCACCTCACACCAGTCACAATGGCCATCATAAAATGTCTACAAACAATAAATGCTGGAGAGGGTGTGGAGAAGAGGGAACCTTCTTGCACTGTTGCTGGGAATATAAATTGATGCAGCCCCTATGCTTCTTCCTCTTTGATGTGGACCATGTGAACAGGCCCAGTCCTGAAGGAGGCAACACCCTGAGCTCCTTCTCAGCCCTGAGCTTGTGTTCCAGTTACAAATGGACTCGCTAAGGTGTCTGCATACCATCCTGAAGATTCCCAAGACTCAGATCAAGGCAAGTCCACCCTCTAGCCTCAGCCTTTCTGCTTACACTCTGAGCCATCCATCCTGCCCCTGCCACCTCCTCCCTGGCACCTCCAGCAGCCTCGGTTCAGGCCGCCAGAACCTGCGACTCTCATCGCAGCGGCCTCTGAGCCACCAGCACCCGTGCCCCAGCCATGCCGCACTGGCCGGCATCTCCTCTGTCTCCACCTCCGGGACTCATTCACGCTGCACCTCCCCTGGAACCCCCACCCCAGCAATTCCCACTCCTCCTTCAAGGCTCAGCTCACACAACCTGCAAGTCTCTACTGACGCCACAAGGCTGAGTTGGAATCCCTTCCTCTCTGTTTTCTGAAAATCCTGGACATATACCAAGCACAGCATTTATGACGCTGACTAGTACTTCCTCTTAAGTTCTCTACCTTGTGTCCTCGGAGATCCTGCAAGGGTCCGGCACATTGTGAGCACCAAGGAAAGAACTCGTTGGCTGACTGATTAATCGAATGAATTGTCAGCAATAAGGTGCAGTCTCAGCCATCACCTCGGACCACCGGGAAGAAACGGCCGAAAGTTGTTTGAGATGTTCCTCTTCCTCAGTGCCTAACACAGAGCCTGGTGCACGTTATCTGTTAGTCAAAGGAAACTGAACCACATAATTCTTGCCTTGCCTTCTTCATTCATTCGACCATCGTTACTGATCACCTACTAGATACGTGTATTTCACTAGGCACTGTGGAAGCAACAGCCAGGTCAGCCAAGGGTCTAGAGGTGTGATGGATTCATAGAGAAGTCATAGAGGTCGAAGTGAAATGCCAAGTATTCTCTGCAGGGGAAATAAGGATGATTTAGCTACAGAGATGAGTTTTGAGGCAGATCTTAGATGATGAGTACAGGAATATACACTTTTTCTGAGCCTTTTAGCTGTGTGTGTGTGTGTGTGTGTGTGTGTGTGTGTGTGTGGTCAGTGTGTGCGCGCACACGCGTGTATTTTGGATATCTGCTACTACCATCCGCAAAGTACCCTGGTATGAATATTTATGCAAATGTTAATTACACGCTATAATCTAAAACTCCCCTTGTTTATCTTCTGCCAACACAATGTCCTTTTGCATGTCTAACATTTTAGCTGTTCTTCAGATGACAGTTGTTTTACATTCCACAGACCCTGGTTCACCATCCCTGAACTGCTTCCTCTCCAGAGCCCTGTTAATCTCTCATGTTTATTATCATTTTTTCAGCTGCAGTCATTGTGGACAGTAGTGTTTTCCCTACAGTAATAAATATTCATGTATTTATGAAGTAATGAAGAGTTGATGTCAAGTCCGCAGCGAATGAAACACAACATTAGATCGATTAGCATTCTCACACCTTCCTAGAGACTCAATTGCTTCAGACAAGAGGCCGAAAGTTTGGAGGCTTTGATAATGACTACAGGATGGGAAGAAAAATAAAAGTTACAGTTGGCTAGTTAATGCTCTGGGTGTCATTTCTATTTCACAATAGGAAATGGGTAGGAAGTCTTTTCATCTTATTTAATTTATCCTTTGGAGACTGAGATGGTCTACTTACCCCAAACACAAGATATAGTCTGGGTTGTGAGAACTAGAGTCCTGCTAGGAAATGAGGAGTTGCCTGCAATGCGGACTCCTAGTTTGAACTCAGACCCATACCTCTGACCTCAGACCTCCACTCAAAGGCACCTACTGGCTCAGAGACAGCTACTGTAGGGACACAAGTGTACGTTTCTGTTTCTACGATTCCTGTCTGATGGTGTGTGAAGATTAATGCAGAGTTCGTTTAAGAGAGCTTTGAAATATTAACAGATATTTGCTGGACATGGGTGCATCCAGGTGCGCACCGTGTACTAAGCAGATGTTCATTAGACGTATGATATTCGACAGAAAAAAGAAAAGAAGAATGAGGATGGCTTGATGGAGCAGTGGTGGTATAGGGTGGTAGATAAATACTTTGTACTTGGAAAAGATTTGTAGTCCTAGCTCTGCCACCTACTAGCTTGCTGACCTTTGGAAATCTACTCAACCTCTCCAGGCCTTAGTTTCATCATGTCCTTAATGCAATGCTTCTTACCTGGGGGCAGTTTTGCGGGGGCCATTTGAGTGCACATGGCAATTTCAACCCCCTTCAGTAATACCTCATAAGTACTCATCTTATGGCCAATGTTGACCTTAATCTCTCCTGAAACCAAGACTCAGATCATGAAACAAAGGGGTGGTCAGCACAAATGTGTGCTGATTTTCAAGCCAAAGCCACTAGAACTGACCACGTGACTCATTAGCGTTGGACCATCCTACCCCACAAAATATTTCTAGGCATATGGTCCAGATTCTTCCTGCTACTGCTTGAGGCCAGGTGCTAATTTTATCTTAGAAAGTGCAGCACCATTTCCTAGGCAGTGATATCTTCTGAAAGGAGAGATCTGGCCACTGAACAATTCTGGTCAAGAATTGTTTTATGTCTTCTTTGGTTTGTTTGTTTAACAAGACCAAAAGAGGACAAATTCTCATCTTTCTCACTGACTTAACCAAGGGCAAGGCTCTAGATAGAGACCAGCAAGAACAATGTGGAAATTGTTCACTCACACTGTGAATCATTTTCAGACAATTCCCAGAAAATCTGGGATAAGTTAGGTGTAAGAGAGATAGATGACAGTATGTGGACAACTTTATTTATGAATGTTAATAAAATTTCTATTGCAAAGGAAATACTAGAGACAAAACTGAAAAGCCCTACATTGAGAAGTGAAGCTTATTCCAGCCTGACTCTGAGAGGCAAGCAAGCCAAAGACCGATTCATTAAGTGCCAAGTTCAAGAGAGGGATGGCAGGCTACAGCCACAGCTGGAGAAGTTCTCCTCTGCAGGGTTTTGCCAAGAGCCTGATCACATGCTTTGCAAATCACGACAGATATGTAGGGCAGCCCTGACACCCTCGCTGAACTTCCCCCACGTCAGATTTTTGCAGCATGGAAACAAGTTGGTAGGTTTTGGATGAAAGGCAATCTTCCTCATTCACACTTGGGGCCTCTGACAGAAACTTTCAAAAATGCAGAACAACAGTGGCAGCTTGTCAAATTCAAGATTTTAATTCTTACAACATCTGGAGATCCCTTTTGAGGACAATGGCTGATACAACCAGAATGGACTTGAACTTATATAAATATGCGCCCCAAGAAATATCCAGATCCCTGTTGGTTATACGATGGATACTGACACCTCTGATTTGTTTGAGCTGTGGGAACGTTTTCCAAAAGTATGATGAGAACACAGCAGGGTGATGTTTTTGTGATGGTTTGATATACTGACTTCTATCTCCCACAGGTTGGGATAAAATCATTTTAAAACAGTTAACTGAAAGAAGTACCACTCCTTAGAACCTTCCAGGTGATGGAAAGAGTTAACTTTTAACTGCGTACGTGTAACTGGGATTTGTGAAGAAGTGAATATCAGTTAAAGTGGCATCAAGGTTAAGATGAGAGTTTCAAAATTCTAATACTGAGGAATACGCTGAACATTAAAAAGGTTTTCTTTAGCTAGCTAATCTTTATTCCATGATTATACCTTCCAGCAAATGTGCCCAATGCTCTACACTCCTTGGTAATCAAAGAGTATGACTACTGAAATCCAAAGGTCTGTGTTCAAATCCCAGCTCTGATACTTGTGTGACTTTGGGAAACTTATCTAACCTCTCTGGCCCTCAGCTTCCTCGTTGGCTAAATGGAGATGATAATGGTATCTGCCTTATGTGGTCATTGTTTTAAAAATTAAATGAGTGAATTCATGTAAAGCATTTTGAAAGAGCAGGACCTGATATGTTTTAAGAGTTCTGTCAATTCTAGCCCTCGTTATCTAATGTCATCTTCACACAGATTTCATGAGGTAAGCACTATCATCTCTCATCTCACAGATGATGAAAGTGAGGATTTGATAGGTAAATATAGTTGCCTTCTGTCAGAGGCCCCAAGTGTGAGTTCTTGAAATCTCTCTCTCAAAGCTCAAGCTTGCAAGCACTCACTCTATAATATATTTGGGAAAATAACTGTGAAGAGCAAGGGTTGGTCTTTCCTTCTAAAGGAAATAATAGTTGCTAAGGCAGAGATTAGGAACGTTCTTAGTTCAGAAAGTAGCTCTCCATAACCCTCCAGGGGCATCTACGATGCCTTTCCTCTCCCCAAAGCACTTATAATAGGATTGAAAAGGTTTGATTATAAAGACAAACCCTATCAAAACTCTTCTTCCTTCAATTTAACCAGGTCATTTCTTAACACTTAGTAAAAGCATGAATATCTGAACACCATTCTCCTCTTCTTCCCCAACAAACTTCTTGTCACAATTAAGTCTGTTGTCGGTAGAATTCTGCCAACTGAGTCAACTTCAGCTGACTTCTGGGTGAAGGCAAAGAGGCCTAGCAGGCTCTTGCAGAATTTTTAAATGAAGGTTAGTGTTGGTGCCTGAGCCCTATTTGTACCTGCCCTTCTTCTGGAACCCTCTCTCCTCTATCACTCTCCCTTCCACACCTCCTCCCTCCCCAATACACAACACCCATCCCCAATACACAACACCCATCCCCTATACACAACACCCATCCCCAATACACAACACCCATCCCCAATACAAGCTCTATGAATTGTTCTTGGGTTAACGAAAGTGTCCATTGTGGCAGCATAATCACAACATCGACAAATTTTTCAGCTCTATTTTTCTCATCCAGTTTCCCCTCAGTGAAGGTTCCCATTCTTAGTACACGTTAAAGAGACCTTTGGCATTTTCCGTGACTGTGCTGTGGAAGTCCATAAATCAGGACCTTCAAGCTTTCAAATTTTTGCTTTTGCTGTTCTTATTTCCTAGACCTGAAATATCTTTTTTTCCCTACCCTATCCTCCACCTCTTTGCCTTCTTAACCTGGCAAACTCCTACCCCTACTGTAAGGGGAAGACAAACGCCATGCTGTCACCGCAGTTTTCCTAGACCACGTGAACATCTGTGTCCCCTGCAAGGCAAAACTATGACCTTCTCTGCATTCTTCAATTACTCACAATCCTATAGCATTAACACACTGTTTCATAACCTTTCTCTGTTTAGCACCTAGTATAGTCTTGAGATATAATAAACACTCCGTAGGGTTTATTGAAAAAGACCCTTAAAGTGTGACTAAGATACATGAGGCAGAGACAGTATAATGAGAAAGAGTATAATTTTTGATATCAGAGAGATATAGGTTTAAATTCTGGTTCTACCACCTCATAGCTATGTGATGGCAAGACCTACCTCTATAAACCTCTGTTTCTTCATCTATGAAACAGACAGTAGAATTAAATAAGAAAGGGATATAAACATTTTTGCTGCATGGTGCCCACTCAAATTTTTGTGTCTCTCTTGGCTTTTGCGCACATTATCTTCTCTTTGTAATCCTCCTCCCATCCCCGCCCCCACCCCATTTCTTCTTCTTAGAACAGAGGAATGCCACTGTTAAAAGTTTGGATAAAGGGGAATTATAATGACATGTTATAGGAGAGTCCCTCCAAACAGAGTCCAGAAGGGAGAGATCCATCTGACTTGACTACCACAAACCTGATATCAGGGATGGTCCTAGTATGAAGATGAATGTAGTATTCTTAAGCCAGTGGACTTTAATGATTTCTGGCCCCACTGACAAAATCAAAATCATCACCATTATGGAGCAGACATAGCAGGATATCTTGGTTGGGCTCCATTAAATGTAATGCATCTAACATGGTTATTCTGACTCCACACTCACCAGAAACCTGGACCTGCCTTCTGGGGAGAATTATGGATCATAATGACTTTGCCTCTTTCCTATGGCTGTGATATTTCACCATCAGAAAGCAGCATGGCTTCTGATTATGATCTGGCTGTGAGGAGAAAATCTCTGGTCCTATTTCAATCCTAGAGACAAGAAAAAAAGTCTTTCACATAAATTAATCAGTTTTCTGGAGTCTACCACAGACGCATATACAGTGCATCTCAGCATGAGACAATACTGATTGACCTTAAACACAAAAATGACTTCTTACATCTTCAAGGAGAGTCTAGATCACTCTAGGACTTCATTAAACTTTGTTTTATTTCTCCTGTTCCTATGGACTCCATGTGTATTCGTTGAGATCCTCAGCACTCCAACAGAAGAGAGCCCCAAGCTCTGTTTTTCCTAGGTCCTCATCTTCTGCCCCCAAGAGGAAAAGTCGGAGAGCCAAATGCAAAAGACCCAAGTATATTTGGTCTTTATGGACTCTTGCCTTTGCCACTGGAGGAGAAACAGACCTTGTCAGTGACTTATGGTCAAAATGTTTAGGTCCTCCTAAAGACTCCAGCTTAAACATTTATATGAATGAATCTCTCTTACTCGTCCATTAATGTGACTTACAGCAAGACCTATGATAATGTAGCTTTTCAACAATTAATGTATAACCTAATCAGCCATTAGAAGTCAGCACTTAAGAAAGAGAATATTTGATTTATAGAGCGCATATAAAGGTGACTAGGAAGAAAGTCTAAAGTCTAAAACATTTTCTTGTTCTAAACTTTTTTGAACAGAAGTCAACTCATGTCACAAAAATGTTCATGTTCGTATATATGATGATACTGTAAATACAAGTTTTAAAAAGAGCTGTAAGGCAATAGTCGCAGACAACCAAATTGTAACCATTATGTTTACCATGTTAGCCTAAGTCCCAACCTCTACATGTTTTCGGCATCATTTTTTTGACTCAACAATAAGGGCACAAACGTGAATATTTTGTTGCTATTCCAAATGCATAAGAGAACAAATCCATTTATCTAAATATGAATTTGAAACTCTTTGGAGTATGGTGGCCATATGCACCAATCCTTAGAAAGTAAAAGCAAAATATTAATTTCCCTTTCTGTTGGAACACTTGAGGTTTCTGACATGAGGAACTGATCCTATTAAGTGGTAATTTACAGTGGCTATTTACTGCTTAAATGTGGAAAATCCACAGGGGTAAATCATGGGAATTAAGGAAGAGAGTACCGTGAGTAAAATAATATGCACAGCTAATCCTCATCATTCATTCTGTACCATTCTCCCCCATTCAATTCCCCATCCACTTCTTCACCTTCCACTCCATCCATCTGATTCCCTGACTACTCAATTAAATGAGAAATGCCTGGTGAAGTTTGCTACAAGAATCTGAGTTGCACCAACAGACTTGGTCTATTTATAAGAAATGAGCCTTCTGCCATGGTCTCCGAGAAAGATCCCTGCCTTTGCTGTATGAGGCCCTTCACAGAGTGAGAAGGAAAGAGCTATGGATCAAGGGAAATTTTTGTCTTTATGAAAGCCAGCAGGCCAGTAGCAGAAAGGCTCCATCTGAAATCTAAGACAGGTATTCCATTAAGTTTGTTAAATTATCTCATTAGGAAATCACTCATAATAATCTTCCTTGTCCTTTGAGAGTGACATTCTAAACAAACTATGCTGCTCTCTCTTTGCTTGGAAATGTATGATTTTTTTAAAAAAAATTCAGATGTCAAAGATAAAATACTGCCTCCCCATTATCTTCATTTTCCCCAGAACTTGAAGGTTCATCACTTGCCATTAATCGGACACTTAAATCTTCTCTAGAACAATGAGATGTCTGCTCTAGCAAAGACTTCTTTTTCAATTACTTGATAGGCCTAAAATGAGTAAACAGAGAGAAAAATGCAGGGCAGTGGAAACTGGAATACATATTGATTGATTTGTGGCTTTCTGAGCAAGTCTTAGTTATGTTTTCAAAGAAACACCAAGTTGAGTCTTTGCTTCATGGAATTATGTAAGTTTCTTCCTTTCCTTCATTCGCTGACAAATTATATACTCAGGCCCCACAGTCCTATAAGTCAGCCTTTAAATAAATCTATTTAATTTCAAAATTCCATAGTGGGACTTCAGAACGTTTATGCCCCCCCCCCAAAGTTTCGTTAAAATATGAGTAGAGAATTTAAATAATCTCATCCACAAATATATCATTTTAATTGATTTATATAATATAAATTATTATATGATAATATAATGTATATTATATACTATGTGTTACATATAAATTATTTTTTAACTAAAAAAGAATAAAATTTCATTATAGATTTGGAAAATGCATAAAATTTTTTTTAAAAAGGGAGTAGCTACTCATAATCTCTTTCCCAAACACAAAGAGTGTTAATATTTGAGTATATTTCCTTCCAAACTTTTTTATTTTGCATATTAATTTTACTATAATTGTGGTCAAAGTGTGCTAGAAACTTTGTATCTTACTATCTCCTCTTAAATATTATATACTTTAATGCTTTGATGATAATCTATTATTTAATACAACTATTTTGGGGCTTTGGGAGTTATTTTAAATTTTTTATTATTAATGGTATCTTGGAGACAAACATAATTTCAAGATAAATAGAAGTTCCATAGCAACTATTCCAGTGATTGGGATAGTTGTTGCTGTTTTTTAATTTATTGGGGCAAATCGGAACTCAGAAGCAAAATGGCTAGTAGGTCTTAAATCATCTCACTTTAGATGTCTGGCCACAGTGACCCTTTTTGGACCCTGCAGATTCAGCTGGAATTTTGGTAAAAGAGGGAGATTGGGTCTCTAATGCCATCTATTGCAATACAGACATAAGCAAGAAGCCTCAGTCTATGGGACCAAGATTCATTGTACCATGGAACTCCAAAGGTCTTTACTTACATAGCAGTAATATATACCCACCATAGCCTTAAGAATTCTTCTAAGATTTTTGCATTTCTATGATACCTTCTGGGTTAAGTCTTAACATCTCAAATGTTTAATAAACTTTATTGAGGGACAAATAGCTCCATATTACCAAATCAGTTCCTCAGTAAGTTGATGGACAAAAATGAAACAAAACAAAACAAAACAAACAAACAAAAACACTTCTGGGCCTGTAACTCCAAACATACACAAAAGAAATGGATAATTTATCTTCTCCACTTCCAAGTACAGCCACCTCCCCTCTGCTTGAGACTTGCTGACTTGTAGAATCTGGAAGATCCTCTGCGAAGGCCCTCAGAGGATCCTCATGGGAGAGTGCCAAAGAGCTTGACAAAAGTCTTGTGAAGTATGTGTGGGTAAAAATAATTGAAAGTAGAGGCTGATGCTTGCCTATCATCCAGTGATTACTGAAGGAGGGAGGTCTGTTGCAGTGGCCCATATCAACAGAACATGAAGCAATTGCAGTGTAGTATGGTGTTGGCTGGAAGAAGAAAGTGTAGGCACCCCCATTCCAGTTCCCCATGGGACTCTGAAGCTGTGGAAGAGGAACTCAGTTGTTGCTGAGCTGCTCAAGAAGGAACACAGAGGTTAGAGGAGCTGTGAGAGCTCTGGGGCTCCCAAGAGGACACCAAAAGAGAAACTAGGAGGCAATGCAGGTAGAACAAGGATTGGGGTGACATCAACTACTGGTACAGCTGGAGGGAAATGAATTTGCCACTGTGAGGGGGAGCTGGAGTAAAGTTGAAAGTCACCACAAGATATCACAACCACTACATGAGCAGAGTCCATCGGTCAGTGAAAGTAAGACAGAACCAGATATAAGAATACCTGCTCACAACCAATAAGTGTCCACTGATGTCATATCTCTGCTTTCCCATCTCTCCTCCTTCACCAATGGAGCCAGGCCTTGCCTGGAGAGGGACAATTAGACATGGTAGGTGGAACACACGCATGCTTACTATTACTCCCTTCTAATTCTCCACAAAAATGATCGTAAAGGAATTTTTTTAAAGGATAGACTTAGAAGGACAAAGAGAAAAGGAGAAAAGGGACATAAAGTAAGAGATGGTAGCAACACTGAGTAAGCTGAAAATGCAGTGGATGAGTGGTCATTAACTTAGAGATGGGAAAAAGCTAAAACTGTGGATTAGAGGGTGGGGTACAGTGAGAAACAAGCCAGGTTAAGCTGAAAACATCCAAATCCTGGAACTCAAGGCACCAGCAACCTCCAAAGAGTGGGGCTGTGGGGTAAAGCTGAAAGCAAGAGCATTTGTAGGTGGTTGACTCTTGGCTGCCCCTCCTCGTGCTTTCTGGAAAGGCTGAGCACCATCCACAGCTGAGGACAAAAGAGATAATCCATGCAGCAAACTAGGCAATTCAGTAAAAGGTCTGCACGGCCATCATGAGACTCTCCAGCCTCCTTCCCCCGCTTTGCTCATAGAACACGGACACCCAGGCTTAAACCCATAGGCAGAGATGTGTAAGATTTCTCTCTAGAGAACTGAACAGACCAAGGATCTAGATCTGTAGATGTTGATATGTGGAGCCCCTCAATGAAAAAGCCTTCTTATCAGCCTATGCTCAAGAAGCTACCCGTCAACAAGGCTTCCAGTCAGCTTTTTACTGTCACATTCTTCAAACTTATGGTTACCAGGGGATAAGGGGGAGAAGTGATAAACTGGGAGACTGGGATTGACATATACATACTACTTTATATAAAATAGATAACTAATAAGAACCTGCTGTATAGCACAGGGAACTCTGCTCAGTACTCTGTAATGGCCCATATAGGAAAAGAATCTTTAAAAAAAAAAAAAAAAAAAGAGGGGATATATGTATATGTATAACTGATTCACTTTGCTGTACACCTGAAACTAACACAATATTGTAAATCAACTGTACTCCAATAAAAATTTTTTTAAAAATAGATAGCCAATGCTGTCTTTCTATGCACCAAGCATCATTCCAAGCACATTTTAATTTTTTATGCAAATTAGTTCATTTAATGTTGTACGCATTTAATGTTTTGCACATATACAGATAAATTTATTTAATCATCATAAAAACTATAAAGTAAGTACCATTATCACCCTCATTTTTTCAAGTAGGAAACTGAGATATATAAAGACTAAAGTAACTTGCTCAAGGTTACAAGCTACAAGGTAGTATGGCCAGTTTCACAAACTTTCAATATGGACCCAGGGCCCATGCTTCCAATCTCTACAACATACTGCCCCCAAATGAAAGTAGGACAAAGTCAAGGAAAAAGGAAAAAAGGGAAACAATCCAAACAGGCAACAAGGGACCAGAAGAAAAGGGTAAATCAGTTATAACACACTTACTCAATTTACTCATTGCATACATTAAAAAACAAAAGAAAACAAACCAGAAAACCAAGATGTTTTCTTCATTCAATGAACAAGAGAATGTGGGAGCAGAAGATTCAATACATGTAAAAGAACTGTAGCATTAAAAGACAAAAACAGAAAACAGGAGAGAAAACGAAGACAATCTATCTAGAAAAGAACTGTGCTGATATAGTTATCAAA
Source organism: Neophocaena asiaeorientalis asiaeorientalis (assembly GCF_003031525.2). Classification (NCBI taxonomy): domain Eukaryota; kingdom Metazoa; phylum Chordata; class Mammalia; order Artiodactyla; family Phocoenidae; genus Neophocaena; species Neophocaena asiaeorientalis. Next base: position 751,863 of record NW_020175837.1, on the reverse strand, counting down.
GAAATATATAAGAAAACTTCCTGATTGAATGAGTTCATGAATATCCAACTAGCTTAATCAATGATAAAGGATTCACATTAAGAAATATCACTAAAAAGACAACCTACTGAATGGGAGAAAATACTTGCCAATGACATGGGTGATAACAGGTTAATACCCAAAATATATAAACAGCTCATACAACTCATTATCAAAAAAACAAAGAACCTGATTTAAAAATGAGCAGAAGAAATGAACAGACATTTTTCCAAAGAAGATATACAGATGGCCAACAGGCACATGGAAAGATACGCAACATCACTAATCATCAGAGAAAGGCAAATCAAAACCACAATGAGATATACCTCATACCTGTCAGAATGGCTATTATCAAAATGTCTACAAATAACAAATGTTGGAGAGGATGCGGAGAAGAGAGGACCCTCCTACACTGTAGCTGGGAATGTAACTTGGTGCAGCCACTATGGAGAACAGTATGGAGGTTCCTCAAAAAACTAAAAATAGAACTACCAGATGATCTAGAAATTCCACTTCTGAGTATATATCTGAAGAAAATAAAAACACTAACTCAAAAAGATATATTAATCCTTTATATTCATTATGCTAGTTGGATATTCACGAACTCATTCAATCTGGAATGCATATATCACTGCAGCACTATTTATAATAGCCAAGATATGGAAGCAACCTACGTGTCCATCAATAGATAAATGGACGAAGAAAATGTGGTGTATATATATACAGTGGAATATTACTCAGCCATAAAAAATATGAAATTCTGCCATTCGCAACAACATGGATGGACCTAGAGAGTATTAAGTTAGTGAAATAAGTCAGAGAAAGAAAAATACTCTGTATTATCACTTTTTGTGGAATCTAAAAAATGAAACGAATATATATAATGAAACAGACTTACAGATAGAGAGAACAAACCAGTGAAAGAGGGAAGTGCAGAGGGGCAGATAGGGCTGTGGGATGAAGAGATACAAACTGCTATGTATAAAATAGATAAGGAACAAGGCTATATTGTATAGCACAGGGAAACATAGCCATTGTTTTGTAATAAGGTTAGATGGAGTATAAACTATAAACGTACTGAATCACAGAGCTATACACCTGAAACTAATACAGTATTGTACATCAACTATACTTCAACTAAAATAAATAAATAAATGAAGCATTGAAAAAGAACAACATGGGAATGCATATATCTTTCCAATATCTTCTTTCACTTCCTTTAGATATATACCCAGAAGTAAAACTGCTGGATCATATGGTAGTTCTACTTTTAATTTTTTGAGGACCCTCCATACTGCTTTTCATAGTGGCTGCACCGCACCAATTTACATTCCCACTAACCATGCACAAGGGCTCCCTTTTCACCACATCCTCACCAACACTTGTTCTCTCGCATATTCTTGATGATAGCCATCCTAACAGGTGTGAAGTGATATTTCATCATGGTTTTGATTTACATTTCCCTGAGGATGAGTAATATTGAGCATCTTTTCATGACCTCTTTCTTAACTAGAATATCAAAACCATTTGGAATTTACACGGAGTAACTGGGAAATTGCTCTTGTTAAAATTTCCAATCACTGAAGAAGTCCAGGATTTTTTCTCAAGCAGAAAAATCATCTACAGTAAATTCTGAAAGAATAAATCATTGATATAAACTACTGACAAACTACAAAATAAAAAAGAATCCTATTTCCACCCCTGACATGTTACAAGGTCTAAACTCTGCTGAAATAATAACGGTAACAGAAATGGAATTGATTCTTTCAATTTTCACACTATATATTGACTCTTCATTTTCAGATCTTCTCCTTTTGGAGACATCAAAAAATCAGAATGAAATAATATGAGGTCTACATTCACAAAATGAACAAAGAATAAAAACTATTTCAAGCTAGATTAAAAAACATACAAAAAAAACAAAAACTTCCCTTCCTCCTCCCAGGGAGAGTAAAGGGATTTTTTTTTTTTTTCTCTTTTACCTCCGTTTTCTTTTTTTTTTTTTAAGAGAATTTATTTTTTATTTTTTTTATTTATTTATCTTTTGGCCACTCCATATGGCATGTGGGATCTTAGTTCCCTGATGAGGGATCTAACCCGTGCCCCCTGCAGTGGAAGCGTGGAGTCTTAACCATTGGACCACCAGGGAAGTCCCTGCCTCAGTTTTCTATGTAACTCCCTCAAGGTCCCCAGTACGTGGGGTGTACTATAGAGAGGGATCAGATGTTTTGAGGTTAATGTCTCAGAGGAGGTCTTCAGTTGTCCTTCGCTAGTGGAAAGGTGCACACACTTAAAGTTTTGCTTAAGTTTAAAGAAAATGCAAGGACTTTTCTAATGTAAGTGTGAATGTTACCTCATGTTGAATGGGTCACGGTAATAAACTGGACATGGTTCTTCATCTCATTAGTCATTACTGTCTCTAGAGCCGCACTTACTGTACTACTACTTTAGTACCAGACTGTCATCCCCAGATAGAATGACCTTGACTACACTGCCACGCATCCCAGATTTGGATCTGGGCACCACGGCCTCCATAACCAAAGGGAGCATACAAAATGCAGAATGGGAGATATGTGATTCCCGATCATAAATGTCAAAATGCCCTCCAGATCAGTTTACCAATGTGAAATATGGAATTTTTTCCCTATAAAACCTCATGAAACAAGGAGTGGTTATATCCTTTGTTGGAGGTGGGGAATATAATTACCTTTGACAATAGGATGTATCCTGGGGCTTTCAAAGCAAAACTATCATGCCTTTTACTTTTCTTTTACTTTTTTTTTGTGCGTGTGTGTGTGCAATCCTCTCTTAAACATTTGGTCTACAGATGGATAGACCTGTGATTTTAAATGGCCTAATGAGCCTCAGACAGACTTCTAAGTAACACTCATGAATAAGCCAAAGAGAGAGTCTCAGATGCTAACATTTACCGTACTAAGAACTTCTTTTCTGTTTGCAGATCTTTTTCCCTTTTAAAAAGTTAACACTTATTGAACATAATATATCCTGAATCTTTGGCAGGTGTTAAGCAGCTGACTTTAATTTTTTAAAGAACCAAATCCATCTATTACCAAACCAAAAAAAATTAGCTCTATTTATTTAGGTTATTTTGACAGTAAATCCTTCCTCTCCAGTCTGTCCTAGGAAAAGGATTGCATTTCTCTGTAAAAATAAACTTTCCGTGAAGATTAAGACACGAGCTCATGTGGACTTACTCCTTAAAAAACTGAAGGGTCCAAAATGTGACATTACATTTTCTTTTCTCTAACCCTTTAATTCAGGATGGAGGGACACAAATCAGCAATACTGGCTTAAAAATGAAATAGTATATCTTTCTATAATGGCACGAAATGCTATGGCATGGCAAGTGGCTTTAAGTTAAGGCATTGTCTAGACTGGATGTGAAATCCCCAACATGGGAGAACACTGCAGTAAGAAGGGATCAATCACAGGAGAGCAAATGAGATTTGGAAAAAGGAGGGGAAAATTAACAAAGACAAACTAAGTTTTAATTCGTGAAAGGTTTGACGTTGGACTCAGGACTCTACCCTAACATCTGGGTTGTTTTTTTTTTTATCATAAATTTGTCAATGTTTTTGCTATTTTACCAACTGGCTGTCTTCCGCTGTCTACACCAAAGTGTTCTCTGCCTTCAGTCACCAAAATAGGGACTAAGACAACAAAATAGGAACAGGTGCCTGGAGTACTACTCATTGTTAAAAAGGACCTTGGCGTCATTGAAGGGACTGGCATGATAAAGGCTGGTTGGTGAAGTGGGATGCAGACTTGTCCAGTTTTCCAATGAGTTGCTGCTCTGATATTATAACTTTCTTTTAAAGTATTCCAGCATGGACAGGTGATATATCCATGTGGGTTCATTTTCATCTATACCCTTGGGCTGGTCATCTGTGCTAATCAGGAGTACACACTCCAGGCTGGTTAGCTAGCATGGGAAACATCTTAATCAAAAGACAACTCCAGATACGATTATCACAAGAGAGTCCTCAGCTATCTCCAGATCTGATAAATACCAGGGGCTTTGTTCATTAGCATGACGGATATTTTTTTAAAAAATAGAAATATTCTTTAATCAATGAAATTAGAGGCAAGATGTGTGATAGAAATATTGTAATAGCATTTCTACCTTCCCATAAATGAGGTTTAGGAATCTGGTAAAAGCTCAATTGTCTAAACTCTTTAGAATGGTGGCCTTGGCTCTCCGAAGAAGTCTTGTGTCCAGCCTCTGATTTGAAAAAGCATTGGTCACCACCTTCTGGAACTACAGGCAGCTACCAAGTCAATCAGAAATCACCTATAATTTATGAATAACCAAATTGGCTAAGGTCCTTTAACAACAGTGGTCAAGAGATCTTCCTAAAAACCTGGGGCAAGTAAACCAAACTGGTTAGTGTAGGATTAATTGGATCAAAATACCTATATTTTCTTCATGTCAGAAAAAACATTTGTCTGCCCCTGTGTCTCATATAGATATACCATATGAGCAGATCACCCCTGGAAAAAATAAAAATAATTCACACCACTCACTCTGTGCTATTGCAGTGGAAATTTTTCTTATTATTTTGTTAAAAATCACCCAGTGATGTCTGGCTTTTTTCAGTGAATTTACTCAGGAAGGGAAAGAAGGATTTCCCATCAATACCCTGTTTGTAGATTGTTTTCTTTCATTTGGTGACTGGTAGTTCAGAAGGATTTTCCTGGTGAAGTAAGGAGGTATGGAAATTTTTTCTTGACAGCTAAATGTAACTCTAGATCAAGCCTTTTGTTTACTTCATCACACATTCATTCATTCCTGCTCATGGATAGGGAGCAAAGAAAGTGGTTAAAAAAAAAAAAAAAAAAAGGTCTTTGCCAATAAAACAGTGTGAAGCAGGAGATGAAATAGGAGCAGTACATTATATTTTTGCTGCTGTGGCAGCCTGTCTCCAAGATGGCAACTAATGATCCTTGCCTTGTGGTATTCATGCACTTGTGTGGTCTCCTCCCATATTTTGAGGGCTGACCTGCATCATCAATAGAACATTATAGAAATAATGGTGTGTGAACTGAGAGCAGATCATAAAAGATACTGCAGCTTCTGCTTTGACCTCTTGTAGCTTTTTCCCTGGGAAGCCAGTTGCCATGCCCTGGGGAGAGGCCTACTGGAGAGGAACAGAAAGCTACCACGAATAGCCTGCACCAATTTGCTGGCTGTGTTTCTGGATCATCTTGAAAGCAGACCATGCAACCCCAGTCAAACTTTCAGATGACTAGAGCCCAGGCCAACAAGTAACCACAAACTCATGAGAGACTCCCAAGGCAAAATCGCCCATCTAAGCTGCTCCTGAATTCCTGACCTACAGAAACCATTTATTTTGTTTAACGTCACTATATTTTGGAGTAATTTGTTACGTAGCAACAGATAACCAATACAGCTGCTAACCCAACAGTGTTTTTAACTCTATTTTCTTTTGACTGTCATATACTGTAGAGATTTTAAAAAGCAAGATGCTCATTTTCTTATTAGCCTCCCTTGTAGCTACAAGCAGCCCAGGAACCAATTTTGACCAATGAGACATAAGGAGAAGTCTACTAAGGTAGTTTTCTTATAAAAGGAACTGTTACAAAGGGAGAGTTCACTTACACAGCTTCCGTCCCCATGTTTCTGCTTTGAAAATAATGTCTTGAAGCTGAGGCAGCTTTCTTATAGCTGGGCTGCAGTAGGCATGAGAATGAAAAACTAATAGCAAAGGACTGTGGGGCAAACAGGAGAGAGCTTAGGTTCCCGATAACACTGCTGTCCAGGTGAACTAGTGCTGGCTACATCCTATCACCTTGGTAGGTGATTAAAATAAACCCTATTTTTATAGCACTACTAGCTGGGGTTTCTATTACTTGCAGCTGACAGCATTCCTAATTGATGCAGACTCTGAATCGAAGAGGGAGGGCTTTAAATAACAGACCCTAAAATGTTGAATTGGCTGATGAGAAGGGAGAGGACAACAGGCTATGAGATTCCAAGTATTCCTGTTTGGAAAGAGGATTACCTTGGTTATACAGTGATGAAGCATTTGTTTTAACTGTTGCCTGTTGGGATGCATACTGAAGAAAAGATGTAGTATTAGGGGAAAATGTAGAAAAGCTGGTTGTAATAGCTTATTTTTCCAAGCACCCTATTTCTTCATATTTCAGAATGTTTAGAAAACTCACATGGGGAGGTGAGTAACTTTTCTGGGCACTTTATGGCACGGCATGTCAAATAGTAAGAACTTTTACACACATACACACACACACACACTGAGTGGTCAGGTCCTTCTGATGGCTTTGGGTTTGTATGCTTGGTTTACATACAATCTTTGTATGAAACTAAATAGGCAACTTTAAAACATGAGGTATTTTTTTTCCTTTTGGCTTTCCTCTGTTTTGATAAATACCAGTCAAGTAAACTTTCTGTAAATTCTGATTTATACTTTTCCCATTTAGCCCATGAATGGGAAATAAAAATTGGCAGGCATAAGAGCTCATAAAACTTATTTCACTTTTTGATCTACAATAAAATAACAATCATTAGAAGAGTAATAGTGGGCTTCCCTGGTGGCACAGTGGTTAAGAATCCTCCTGCCAACGCAGGGGACGTGGGTTCGAGCCCTGGTCCGGGAAGATCCCACATGCCGCGGAGCAACTAAGCCCGTGAGCCACAACTACTGAGCCTGTGCTCTAGAGCCTGCAAGCCACAACTACAGAAGCCCGCGTGCCTAGAGTCCGTGCTCTGCAACAAGAGAATCCACTGCAATGAGAAGCCCGTGCACTGCAACGAAGAGTAGCCCCCATTCGCCACAACTAGAGAAAGCCCACGCACAGCAACGAAGAAAAGTAATAGTAACCATATATCAATCCTGTACTGTTTTAAAGCACATTATATGCATTATTTTATCCAATCTTCACAACAACTCTATAAGTTTTAACAGTCCTTTTTGCCAAATGAGAAAACTGAGGATGCTTACAAAGTAAGCCCAGCCATCGTGTGGCTCCAGACTTCTGCTCTTATCATTATGCTCTAATTCCTCCTAATGTTTCTGTTACTGTTAATTCTATTGCTTGAATATTTCTCAAGGTTGTCTCCTTCCCTGATGGCCTCCACCTCCTCACTGGTCTCCCTGGCTTTCCTCCAATCTGACTGCAGCCACAGATGTCTTTCTCGAGTCTATACTTGCTCATGTTTACACACTGTCGTTTAAAGAATTAAGTCAAAGCTCCTTGACAGGGCACTTCTGAGTTCTGTGTCACCCTTTACTTGCCCCCCAGCCTCTACTCTGCATTCCTCCCTGTTTTGACACCTCTTTATACCTCCTCTTAATACTCATTTGATGTCCTATCCATGCTGGGTTTCTCCCACTTACCTAAGCTTTTTCTGTCCTAGACTTTTGCAGTCAATGCTGCCTCTGCCTGGAGCACTTCCTCTGACTCTTTTGGTCTGAACTCTCACAGGCTTTTCCTCTTAGACATCACTTCTGAAGCACTGTGTGCGTCTATAAATTTCAGTCCTCACTGGCTTGTCTCTCTCTTAGCTTGAATGTATAAATAATTTTCACCACTGTGCTCCCGGTGTTCAATATAGGTTCAAGTCTTCATTCTTTTAAAAAAAAACCGCTTGTACCCTCATTTAAATAAAAATTGACCAAGACACAGCCCATTCTAAAGAGTGAACAATTGCTAAGGAACAAAAGTGAAGCTGTACTCCACCCATTAATTTATATTACAACTAGCACCATCTTATCAAAGTAAAGCTTTGTTGGCACACTGCGTGTTACCCACACATATAGACAACATTCTGCTAGTTTCACAGATACAGCAAAGATCTCAGGCACCTGGCCTAACTAAACTTGCACATTTAACTAGTCATTCTCCTTGTAAAATATACCAAATTTTCTACACAGGAGAATGTATGTGTATATAGCCAATGTACATTTTATACATGTATTATGGAACATATGGAATTACACATTAGAATATTCTATATATATAATTATATAGTCTCTCTATATAATTAATTATAATTATCTAACAGAACAGATTCCCTTTCAATGTTAGAGTTATGTCAGCCTAATTCATGTCCTCTATCACCTTCCTAAACTCTCTGAGTAGACCAGATTCAATCAAAACTTGCTTTCCCAATATTTAGCATCCCACTGCCACCTTCTACTCCATGGGTGAGAGAACACCTCCTCTTTGTCTAATAAATCACCAATTTAATTTTCTATACTTCTTACTATCACCAATACAGATTCTAATACTGCTATGTACTTAAATATTTCTTGAAAACTATCCCCGTATCAACACCCTCAAAAAAAAAATTAACCCGGATCTTCCCTTATCTATTTTTTAATGGTAGTCATTTTTTTAAATTTCCCTGTTTAAGATTTATTTTAATTTTTTATTTCCCATTGGATGAAGCTATTCTTTCTCAGAAATTCAAGCGTGTCCACAGAGGCCAGAATTTTGGGTCTCCATCCAACTTCTTTCCTTCTGTGCTTGATGGACATCCTCTGTGGCTATCAAATGGTTCACTATTATCTTTGGTTTTCGTAAGTGTTGGTCTTTTCTTACGTCTTCATGAGTATTTGAGTTAGGAAAGGGCATATCACAAAATGTAAATATGATGCCATTTTGAAATGAAAGGCCCTGCCTGTCCTTCAAGGATCTCTCCTTCTGCCGTAGGTGGCACTAACCAGCTGTATTTCTTGGAAGAGAAGTGACAAATTAGGCAACAGGGCACTTGGCACGGCAAGGTAAACAAAGTTTCCACAGACTAACTCCTGTGGTCAAAGTCTCCATTTTATGCAGTCACTCTGTATAGAACATTCACTCCTCCTAGGAAGAAATAGCATTCAGTACTTTAGTAACAAACTTGTTCTTTCAGAAAAAGAAAGAACAGCCTCACATTTTAAGCCTTTTACGTTTCTTCCCTTGATAATACAGTTTAATTTTTAACTACTCTTCCTCTCCAAACTAATTTCAGTAGAACTTTTGAAGTTTAAAAGCTGTGACTGGTTTTCATTGTCGTTACTATTGTGGTTGTTATTGTTGGGTTGTTTTTTTGAATTTTATTTTATTTATTCTTTTGTACAGCAGCAGATCCTTATTAGTGATCAATTTTATACACATCAGTGTATACATGTCAATCCCAATCTCCCAATTCATCCCATCACCACCCCTCCCCCGCCACTTCCCCCCCTTGGTGTCTATTTCTGCCCTGCAAACTGGTTCATCTGTTGTTGTTTTAAGTGACTTTGGCAGGAAATCAGTTTGGGGAGTAGAAAAGGTATCTAGAAAGATATCTGTAATATCTTCTAAGGTAGCAAAAACTTGTGCAAAATTGGGGGAGGAATTATCCCCAACAGGATTAATAAAATCACAATGCATACAATTTTTGGCACTGAAACATAAAATTGGCTCCAAAGCACAGGTAATTTTGTTTCAAAGACCAGCTACTGTTAATAATATTGCAATGAATCTATGTTTGCAAATATTTCATTGAGATAACTGTTTTCAATTATCTTGAATATATACCCAGAAGTGGGATTGCTGGATCATATCCTATTTTTAATATTTTGAGGAACTGCCATATTATTCTCCAAAACAGCTGCACCATTTTACATTCCCAGCAGCAGTGCATGAGGGTTATAATTTCTCCACATCCTTACCAAAACTGGTTATTTTCTGGTGTTTTGATAGTAGCCATCCTCCTGGGTGTGAGGTGATACCAGCTGTGGGTTTGATTTGCACTTCCCTGATGTTGAGCATCTTTCATGTGTGTTGACATCTGTATATCTTCTTGGGGAAAGGTCTATTCAAGTCCATGGCCCATTATTTGGTTATTGGGTTACTCGGGTTTTTGCTGTTGAGTTGTAGGAGCTAAAAATGAACATTTTTCCATGTCATTTGTATATCATCGTAGCTGAAGTATCTGTTTATGTCTTTTGCCCATTTTCTAATCAGATTTTTTTACTGTGGTATTGAGAAGTTTTGTTTGTTTGCTTGTTACTAGAGTATTAGTCCTTTGTCAGTTATGTGGATTGCAAATATTTTCTCCCATTCTGTAGCTTGTCTTTCATCCTCTCAACAGGGTACTTCAGGGAGTAAAGTTCCTAATTTTGATGAAATTCATCTTACCATTTTCTCCCTTTATGGATTTGCTTTTATGTCAAGTCTAAGAACTCTTTGCCAAGTCCTAGATCCCGAAGATTGTCTCCTGTTTTCCTAAAAGCCTTATAGTTTAATGTCTTACATTTAAATCCTGATACATTTCGAGTTAAATTGTTGTATAAGGTAGACAGGTTTATTTTGTTTGTTTATTTGCCTATGGATGTCCAATTTATCCAGAACCATTTGTTGAAAAGGTCATCTTTCTTCTATGAATTGATTTTGCATCTTTGTCAAAAATTAGTTCGGCATATTTATGGGGGTCTATTTCTGGGTTCTTTCTTCTGTTCTATTGATGTATGTTGTCCCTCTTCCAATTCCACACAGTCTACTGTATACACACAGTATACTGTAGCTATATACATCTTGAAATTGAGTAGATTAACTTCCCCCACTGTATTATTCTTTTTCAAAACTGTTTTAGCTAATCTACATCCTGTGCCTTTAAACTTAAAATTTAAAAGAAGTTTGTCTGTATCTTGCTGGGATTTTGATAGGAATTGCATTTAACCTATACAGTCGTCCGTCGGTATCTGCATGGGATTGGTTTTAGGACCCCTCGCAGATACCAAAATCCAAGGATGCTTGAATCCCTTATATAAAATGTCATAGTACAATTGGCCCTCCGTATCCATGGATGGAACCCACAGATACAAAGCGTCGACTATGTATCAGTATTGAGACAAGTGACATCTTTTCTATGTTCAGTCTTCTAATCCATGGACATGGCATGTCTCTCCATTTAGTTAAATCTTCTTTGATTTCCTTCAGCAATTTGTAGTTTTAGCATACAAGTCCTATACGTGCTTTGTTAGATTCACACTTAAGCATTTTATTTATTTATTTATTTATTGCGGTACGCGGGCCTCTCACTGCTGTGGCCTCTCCCGTTGCGGAGCACAGGCTCCGGACGCGCAGGCTCAGCGGCCATGGCTCACGGGCCCAGCCGCTCCGCGGCATGTGGGATCTTCCTGGACCGAGGCACGAACCCGTGTCCCCTGCATCGGCAGGCGGACTCTCAACCACTGCGCCACCAGGGAAGCCCTACTGTTATTTTTGAGAGATTGTAAATGGTACTATATTTAAAATTTTACTGTCCAAAGGTTCATTGTCAGTATATAGAAATACAATTGATTTTAGTATGGTTAACATGCATCCTATGATCTTACTGAGCTCACTTATTAGTTCTAGTTTTCTGTAGGTTTCTGATGATTTTCTATGTAGTCAATTATGTCACCTGCAAACAAAGACCATTTTATTTTCTTCTTTCCAACATTTATGCTTTCTATTTCCTTTTGTTGCCTTATTGCAGTGGCTAGTACATGCAGAGCTTTGCAGACACTCTTCATTAAGTTGGTAAATTTCTCCTCTATTCCTATATTTCTGAGAGTTTAATTATGAATGTGTTTTAAATTTTTGCCAAGTGTTCTTTCTTCGTTGACTGATATGATCACATGACTGTTCTTCTTTAGCCAGTTAATATGGTGGATCCATGGTAATCCATAGATTGGAGGACTCAACATAGGAAACACGTCAGCTCTCCCCAAGTTGATGGATAGGTTTGACCCAATTCCTTTCAAAACTTCAGCAAGACACATATAAGCTTGTATTTTCAAATACTGTACCTTGCATCTCTGGAATAAACCCCACTTCGTCACAGTGTATAACTCTTTCTACATATTGCTGAATTCTATTTACGAATTTTTTTTAAAGATATATTTACTTCTATATTCATGAGGAATATTGATCTGTAGTTTTCTGTGCTGTCTTGTCTGGTTTTGGTATCTGAGTAAAACTAGCATCATAAAATGAACTGCAGTGTACACTATCTTCTTTTAATTTCTGAGAGAGATTGTGTAAAATTAGGGTTCTTTTTTAAACACTTCCCTGGGGGAGTTTTAAAATTATGACTTCAGTTTCATTAATAGTTATAGGGCTATTCAAATTATCTATTTGATTATTTAATTATTTTATATTGGGTGAGTTGTGATAGTTTGTGCTTATTGAAGAAGTGGTCCATTCCATCTAACTGTCAAGTTTATATTCATACAGTTGTCCATAGTATTCCTTTATTATCCTTTTGGTGATGTCTGCAGGGTCTGCAGTAATATCCATTCTTGATATTACTCATTTCTGTCTTCTTTCTTTTCATCTTTGTCTGTTTTGTTGAGGTTTATCAATTTTATTAGTCTTTTAAAGAACCAGCTCTTTGTTTCAATGATTTTCTCTATTGCCTTTTCTATTTTTAATTTCATTGATTTCTGCTCTTACCTTTATTAATTCCTTCTTTCTGCATCTGTTTTATTTTGCTTTTTTCCTAGGTTCTTGAGGTGGGAGCTTACCTTATTGATGTGAGACTTTTTTTTTTTTTTTCTGATGTTTGCATTTAGTGCTAAAAATTTCCCTCTCAGTGCTGCTTTAGCAGCATCCTGCAAATTTTGATACACTGTATTTTCATTTTCATTGTGTTCAGTTTTTTGTTTGTTTGTTCTTTACTTCTCTTGAGATTTCCTCTTTTATCCATGGATGATTTACTTATTTACAAGAGTGTTGCTTAGTCTTCCAGTGTTTGGAGAGTTTTCTATTATCTTCCTGCTACTGATTTCTAGTTTAATTTCATTGTGGTCAGAAAGTACACTCTACGATTTCAATTCTTTTAAATTTGTTGAGGTTTTTCTTGTGGTCCAGGGAATAGCCTATATTGGTATACGTTCTGGGGACACTTGGAAAAAATATGTATTCTGCTACTGCTGGATGTCAGTTACATACTATTGGTTGACGGTGTTGTTGAGTTCTTCTATTTACTTGCTGGTTTTCTGTCCAGTTGTTCTACAGGTTACTGAGAACGGAGTGTTGAAATCTCCTACTATAATTATAAATTTGAGTATTTCTCTTTTCAGTTCTATCAGTTTTAACTCACGTATTTTGCACTCTGTTACCTGCTGCTTACCCATTTAAATTTGCTATCTCTTCTTGATGTATATACCCTTTTATCGTTACATAATACCCCACTGTGCCCTGATAATTTGTTTCGCTCTTAAGTTGACTTTATTTGGATATTAATACAGTCACTCTTGCTTTCTTTCAATTAATGTTTTCAAAATACCTTTTCCCATCCTTTTACTTTCAACTTACAAATTTTATTATATTTGAAGTGAGTTTCTTGTAGTCATGTTTTATAATCTGCTCTGCCAATCTTTATTTTTTAATTGGCATATTTCAACCATTTATTTACAATGTAGTTTTTTTATATTTTAGGACTTGAGTCTACCCTTTTGTTTTGTGTTCTGTTTTTCTCTATTTCTTTTTCCTGCCTGCCTGCGTGTTACTTGTATATTTTTTAAAATTCTATTTTGGTTTAGATATGGTGTTTTTATTGTATCTCTTTATATAGCTTAGCTATAGTATTTTTGAACTGTATCTCTTTATATAGATATTTAAGTGGTTGCTCTAGGTATTATATATGCCTATTTTTAACTGTCCACAGGTATTGTCATTTTGCCAGTTTAAATGTAGAAACTTACTACCCTTTACATCTCTTTACCCTCTTTTGTTTATAATGGTCTTACTTAGTTCCTCTACATATTGATACATTTAGAACCAGCTCAGTGTCTGAATTTTTGCTTTAACACTCAACCATAATTCAGAAAATTCCAGAGAAATCTCGTGTATTTACCCATAGTTTTACTTACCATGTTCTTTCTTCCTTCCTTATGTTCCAAGATTTCTCCTCCTCCCTCCTCCAACTTTCATTTTTATTTAGAGAGTTGCCTTTAGTTATTATTTTAGGGTAGGTCTGTTAGTGGCAAATTTCTCTTAGGTTTTTTCAGCTGAAAAATGTCTCTATTTTCCCTTCATTCCTGAAGGATTTATAGGAGGTTCTGGGTTGACAATTCTTTTCTTTTAGCACTTGAAAATTATTGTGCCAATTCTTCCTTGGCGTCTATGACTTCTGATGAGAAATCTTCTGACATTTGAATTGTTTTTTCTCTATAGGTGAGGTGTCATTATTTTATGGTTGCTTTAAAGATTTTTTTCTATGTCTTTAGTTTTCGGAATTATGATGTGTTTGGCATGGATTTCTTTGGTTTTTTTCCTTCAAGATTTGCTTAACTTCTTAAATCTCTACATTTATGTCTCTCGCCAAATTTGGGAAGTTTTTAGTTATTATTTCTTCCAGTACTTTTTCAGCCTCACCCTTTTTATTCTGTCCTTCCAGGATGCCAATAACAGGAGTGTTAAATCCCACAGGTCCCTGAGGCTCTGTTCACTTTTTTTTTTCCAGTCTATTTTCTCTCTGTTTTTCATATGAGGTGATTTCTAACATTCCATCTTAAAGTTTATTGATTTTTTTTCTCTGGCCCCTCCACTCTGCTGTTGACTCCATCCACTGAGGGTTTCTTTAAAAAAAATTTTTATTATTTTTAGTTCCAAAATGTCCACTGGGTTTTTTTTTTATATCTTCTATATCTTTGCTGAGACTTTCCATTTCTTTGCTTAGACTTTCTATTTTTTTCTTTTGTTTCAAGCATTTCATAATAGCTAGTTCAAGCATATTAATTATGGCTGCTTTAAAATATTTGTCAGGTAGTTCCAGCATCCCTGTCATCTCAGTTTGGGCATCTACTGATTGTCTTTTTTCATTAATCTTGAGATATCCCTAGTTCTTGGTATGATGAGTGATTAAAACCTGTGCAATTTGAGTATTATGTTATGAAATTCTGGATCTTATTTAACCCTTCTGTGTTAGCTGGCTTTATTTACTCTCTTTCAGCAAAACCCTTTCCTCTCCTCCCTCCCTTCCTTCTTTCCTTTTTACTGTATTTATGTATTTACTGGCACATGGAACATTAAAATGGATTGAATTATTAAGTCCAAGACATTTCACATAACCCTCTCCTACTCTGCAAAATCCCAGCAGCTTGGAGGGGAATAATCCCACCTTTGGCTTCAGCGGTTAGCCTCCTTTAGCCTAAGCCATTTTCAGGTGCCCCTCTGCCCTCATCAGCATTAAAGATTTGGGAACAGGCACATAAGCCAGGCTTAAACCTTTCAGCACCTAATGACTCTCACGCCTTAGCTATAGTTTATTAGAAATGTCCTAATTGGCCCAGTCAAACTAAAGCAAAGCACCCTCCTTCTCCTCTGAAGGTGACTTAGGAAACATGCAGCCATAACTGCTGCCGGCAGCAGCTCTGTGACCTTGTAGAAAGTCTTCTGAGGACAAAACAAACATATGGAGAACAGAGACTCAAAGTCCGAGCCCTGATTCACCACACCCAGGGCCCACGCTATGCAGGATTTTCAGTTACTTAAGTCAATAAATCAGTAGTTCTCATCCCTGGCTGTCCATTAGATTCCTCTGGGAAGCTTATGGATACCTGAGACCCATCCTGTTTAAGTGTTCTGAGCTAAGTCCCTGGCATTTATATTTTTTAAAAGCTCCCCAGATGATTCTAACACTCCTCCAAGGCTGAGAAGCACTACAATCAATCCTCTTTATTGTTGACGACTACTGAGTTAGGTTTTCCCTTACTTGCTCTTGAAAGCATTCTAACTCCATATTTCCAAAATTCAACATGCATAAAAAAATCACTTGATGATTTTCTTAAAATGCAGATTCTTATTCATGGCTCTACAGTTAGTATTAGTTTGCTAGGGCTACTATAACAAAGTACCACAGCTGAGTGGCTTTAAAAAAGAAATGTATTCAAATTCCGGTATCTAGAAGTCAAAAATCAAGGTATTGGTAGGGTTGGTTCCTTCCAAGGACTCTGAGGAAAGGATCTGTTCCAGGCCTCTCTGCTTGGCTTGTAGACAGCATCCTTCCTCTATGCATGTCTCTCTGTGTCCAAATCTCCCCTATTATTAGGATACCAGTCATATTAGATTAGGACCTACCTTAATTACCTCATTTGGACTTGATTACCTCTGTAAAGACTATTCCAAATAAGGTCACAGTCTGATGTTCTGGAGGTTAGGATTTCATATAAGAATTTTGGTGAGACACAGTTTTCATCCAAAATGGGTGGGGATTGATTATTTGAATTTCTAATGAACCTCCAACTGATGGCCATACTGCTGGCCCATGGATCACACTTTGAATAGCAAGGTCCTACCTGATATGTTTCTTATGCTTAAGACTGAGAGGAATTGAAGCCCTGCTATATTCCAAGATGAATGGCCTTGCATCTACCTGAGGCATAACCAGCTAGTGGGCAGAATGCTAGAAATGGACTACTGGTCATGGATGTGGTATGGATTAATTTAAGAACACATATACAAGAGACCACCCCACTCACAGAGGGTCTCCTCTAAGAGAGCTAGTTGGGAGGAGGACCTTTAAGTAACCAAACACATACAAATTCACTGTACCAAAAGGTCAGAAATAATTTTCTCTTGATGACTTTAAAAATAATACTTTTATATAACTTTCTTTTTTCACAATGTTTTCAATATTTTTGAAATATGTATGTATTATATTAATAAGTGGAAAGAAATGTTATTTTTAAAAGAATTATCCTTAATTAAAAAGTAAACAAACGGAAGCAATAACATCGACCGGGTCTGTATCTTTATGAAACAGGGCAGTGGTTCTTTGCTGCAGTATCTGAGAGACCCTGGTATGCTAATGTTTTGCCATTGTTTGGACATGATGCTGAAGTTTTATCAATGTCACTTAAAGTACTAAAGTCTTCCTGTTTTCTATGTATGGAAACCGAGACTACTGCTCATGTGAGATTTTGGGGCATAAATTTGAAGGGAGTCTGGTCAGTGAAGTTGCATGTTTTTTCACTAGCCATGTTCAGCTTCACAGATACAGGTGTGACATAAGTAGACAGCTGGATTTAACCAGACTTGGGGTTTTGCCAGTCAAATACAAAGAAAGGAGAGAGAAGTAAGGAACATGAGATTGCAAGAAATGTCATACTGCTGGGCAATGGAATCCCGCCAGTAGGTGGAGAAGTGAAGGCACAAGGAGCATAAGGAACAGTTGAAAAGAGACACAGCAGAGGTTTTAGTGGGAGAGTCCTCAGGTAGAGCTGAGGGAGTGAGAGCTAGAAACACAGGAGGTGATGGCCATTCTGGGCTGTTTTTATGAAATCAAGTTTTCTGAAGTGATACAACCTCTAGGATATCACTGCCTGAGTGAGCTGCCAACAGGTGGTGGTAGAGATCATGGAAGCCAAGGAGATCAAAGAACAGAGAACCCTGCGTGTTGTTCGAATTATCTGCTTGGATGTGGAAACTGCTAAAAATAAAAGGAAAAGTGGTCACGAGTGAGATGATGACCCAAATGCTGACATCTTCAATAGGTAAGAGGGGCCAGGAGGCCAACAGATGACAACAGAAAGGGCTAAGAGTAATAAAGTCTGATGACACGCATGTCAAAGACAGAAGAGGGAAAGACAATTTAGAAGCAGAAGACAGAGAAAGGTGATACCTACCTGGACTTCTAGCCCGGATATATGTGGAGTAGGCAGAAATCAGAGCTATCATTGGACAGGTCTTGGAAGAGAGGCAGTGTGCTCAGGAGACAGCCAGGTTGGGTTATAGTCAGAGCACTTTCCAAGCAAAGGCTGAGACTGCGGGCAAGTTGATGATGAGAGATCACGATGGGCAAGTCAGGAGAGTGAGGGAGCAGAGCGTGGCAAGTGGGACGAGACTGAGACGTCACAGAGCAGTGGCAGAGGTGGAAGGTGGGGAGTTCTGAAGGAGACTGAGGACGTGAGGGCTGATGGGACCGGTCTTGGGTGTGTGCACTCAGTGACAGGCAAGCCCGGGAGGCCTTGTGGCTGCTAGATACTACAGCCCAGGGAATGTGGTCCAATACCTACAGGAAGGTGCTCTTTCCCAGAACATCTGGCTGTGCTCTCCTCATGGGTATCCCGCTTCACATGTGTGCCATGTTAGATTTGTGAATGCCGTCCTATGACAGCAGTGACTAGCTGTCTACCAAAGGTTCATACTCTCCTTTCTTACTGTAGGATGAGAAGCAGCTTCCTAACCTGGGACTACATGTCCCAGATACCTCCCCTCACCCCAACCCTGTGAAATTAGATGGAAGCATGAAATAGGTGCAGCTAAGTTCTGGACAATATGAACAGGAGTGATGCATGTCACCGCAGGCCTGACCCACAAATACTTCTTTCCCATGCTTTCACTCTTATCCCATTCACTGGCTGAATGTAAAGGTCATGGTGACACTGCAGGCCTCCTATTAAATATGGCAGAGCCTTTCTCAACCTGAAGGACTATACACAGCAAGTCTTCTGATCAGGAGACTTTATGTGAGAACAATATAAACTTATGTTGAATAAGCCCCTAAAATTTCAGGGTTTTATTTACTACAGCAGCTATTGTTACTTTGACGAATATGTATCTATCATGTGTCTCATAATTGGACCCAGAGACCTCTTCAAAAATTTACTAAGATGCAGTGTCCCTACCACGCACCAACCATGACCCCATACCCCCTCCCTAGCTCATGTAAGGAGAGGACTAAGAAAAGGCGGGAGGTGAATGCTGGTTTTATGAGGAGTACAGCATATGTAGGGAGAGGGAGAGACAGGTATGCCGCACACCCAAAGCCAAGCGAGAAAAAAGTAAATATGTGAGGTGATGGATGTGTGAATTAATTCAATGGTGGGAATCCTTTCACAATGTGTGTGTGTATATATATCTCAAATTGCCACGTTGTACACTTTAAATATATTACAAAGTTATTTATTTATTTGTCAATTATACCCCAATAAAGCTTAAAAAAATATAAGATATCTGCCTCTGCTATTCCTCCTGCCTGACCCCAACACATAAGGATCGAAGTCTAGAAGAGGGTGGGAAGAAGGTAAATCACACCCTTCCACTCTAAAGGAGAAGTCTAGCCTGTGACAGGAGAAAGACAAGGCTTTAAATTGAGTATGGCGTTAGACTAATATTTAAAAAACTGGAAATATCTGGAGTCATTCCAATATGATGTTAAGAGATGGGAAAGTAGGAGAGGGGTCCAACGTAACAGCTGGTAAAAATCAAGACCATTTTCTGTTTCCATCTCAATGAGTTGAGATTCCTCAATATAGGGGTGATACATCATATAGTCATTCTGCCTTGTAACTATTCAGAGGTTAATACAGAAACACCATATAGAAGAAATATGTAGAAGTCAATAGACAGAAATGTATGGGTGAACTGAAGACCTGCTACATACTAATAGAGGGACAATGTGGTTGACTGCTTGGGGCTTTAGAGTTTTGAATAGTGGTGCTGTTGTGCAGTAAGTCACTGGCTTTGTTGTTAATAGACCGAGGATCGCATCCCAGCTCTACCACTTAAGAGCTACAAGAGCTTTACAAGCCACCTATCCTCTTTGACCTTAGTTCCTTCCTCTGGAAAATGGGGATTATGAAAATCTACTTCGTGAGATTACTCATTAAAATGCACTAGGGCCTAACTGAACACTTGATATAGAATATGCAGTCCTGAGAGACACTTAAATCAGAATTTGATAACTGGACATTTATATAAATGGTAGGATAGTTTTTATTCTGACCTTGCTGTCAGTGTCAAATACAGCACAGATACAGTACTGACAGAGTACTGCCATGACCAAATTATTCCTGGGCTGACAACAACAAAAGAATTGGTCCCTTCCTGACTCATCAAAGGGGAGAAAAAGCATGATACACACACAAAAGTCTATAACAGTTACACGTATACATGTAACTATTTTCATGGAAAATTGATTTATAGCTTTAAAGAAAAAAACAGCCTTAAAACCATGTAACCCCGAATGCATCCTTTCCCTAAAGCCATAAACACACCTCTGGTTATCCCGTCCAACAAAAATATACCACAGCAGGTGGAGTCACAAAGAAGTAAATGGTTTCAATCTTTTCATTCATTTTAGTCTATTCCCTCAACAAAAACTTCAACCTGCAGGTGCATGCAGCATACTTCTGCAATGACAAGAGCAGTGTATCTTTGTAACCGGGGCTTTGCCTAATGATGTGTGAACTAAATGTTAACTGCAGCAAAATGACTCCAAGCCAAGAAAGCCCCCGTCGAGGGTCTCGCCTGGAAGAGGGGCTAAGCCACAGGAACACACCAGAGTAGGGTTGGATCTTTGGTCCCTGGGAGATCATCATTACTTCCCTTACCTTCACGTTCTAATGTTTTGAGGGCAGTGTGTGAATTAAATTGGAATTTTCAGTTTGCAGACATTCCTCACTTGAGGGTCCAAATTTGATTTCAGGCTGGAAACGAGCATCTAAATGAGTTTGAGAGAGGAGTAGGTTTTAAGAAAAGTCAAACCAGTCAAAGTAAAACACTAACCAATTATCGTAGGGAAGCAGTTTCACATCTGGAACTGGTTATACGTGGAACAGAAGGAAGAGTTTTCTTAGGACAGTTGGTTTAATTATATTTTTAAAACAAGAGAGAGTAACCTAGGAATGCCAGCTCATCTCAAATGCAAACAGGTCTCCTCGAGCTAGTGAATATATCTGTTTATCATTTCAACGAGAATCATTAGTACTCTCTCCATAAGAGGTTTCTATCAGTTGTTGATCAACAAAGACAAATTTTCAAATGGCCCTTTGAGGTGCACAATTTGTCTGGGAGTTTTTGTGTATTAGGGTCAAATCTAAGTGTTCAGACATCTTGTCTCTTTTAAAAATGAAAAGATGCTGTGAGCAGAAGCATGGTTTTGGCATCAGACTGACCTAGATTTTAATTTTATTAGCTGTGTGACTTTGGGAATGTTACTTAATCTATCTTTATCTTTTCCTTATCTGGGAAATGGGAATAATTCCTATCTTGAATAGATCTCTGTTCTGGTTATTACATTAAATCATATAGCATATGTAAAATACCTAATGATTATGGGACTATGTGGCTATAAAAAGTATTCCACAAAAGTTAATTCTCTTGACTCTCCCTTTCTCTCTTTCCTCCATCCTTTATTAATTTATTTTTCTAAAAGCAATACATTTTTGGCAAATACAGTGAGACAGGAGGTTACATGTTCCCTATGACTTAAAATTTCAGTAGCATAGCACAAAAGAATAAGAAATGAAATACACACATAGATTTCAAAGTGTTTGCCTTTGGATATCTCAGAAAAGTTTATCACTGTAGTGAAAGGCATTTCATGGAATGTATCTCCTGACATGTATTTTTATGACTGTAGCAAACTGTACCTTTATGCTTTCTCCGCTGCCTACCCCCAACCCACCAAAAATTGTCCACAGTGGCATATTACAATTTTTGATTCACCAAAATCAAGGCAATCACAGGGCCCTGGGGTTACAATACATCTTGGAACTGCCTTTGTAATCCATCTCTTTCGAACATTCGGGGTTACCAGTGGACAAGTTGGCAAACGAATACTTTGCCCAGCGTGGAGGACAAAATTCTGCCTTGCAATGAAGAAGTTTAGTGTAGCTAAGAAAGAAGCTGAAAAGCAACGTTTTACTCCCAAGGAGCAGGTTACGACCTTCCAAAAGAAACTCAGCCAGAACATTTATATCACATTAACACCAGTGAATGGAAAAGAGAGAAAGGTCAAGGATATAAACATATTCGTGAAGGCCTCGTGGCATGGGTCGTTTTTATTGCCTTTCCCTTACGTTTTTCTGAGGTTGATAATACATTTCATGAAATTAATAGTAATCTTGAATCCTTTCTATTTTCCCCACTTGAGTCCAGGTGCAGGAGCAATGAGGATGAGTTCGGGGACTGAGAGTGGCCTGGTGCTGCTGCTGGGACCAAGGAGATCAAGGTGACAAGTAAAGATGATATCAAAAACACCAGATGCTACCGACCCAAAGTGGTGGAACAATGCATCCGAATTATCAAAAGAAAAGAGAGATGTTTGTCCACATTTTTAAACCCCTAAGGACAGTTCTCAGGCACTGAGACTCGGTCTGTGTGTATATGATGCACAGAGTGCGGGACGAGATAGAGTCGATACTTAAATGACATGCGAGAGAAGGGAGCCGCTTGATGTGGTTGAGCATTTGCTCTCCTTACACTCTGTTCTGTTTATAAACATTCCAGCTATGTGAATAATAAAGAGCCAAGCCCAGGCCTTTGTCATCCCTCCATGATCTTTCTGGTACTGAAGGGGCTCCGGAGGAGGTGTTGAGTTTTTGTGTGCTAAAGCTTGTCAAGGGCACATCAAAATGTAATAACGAAATCAACTACCAGACAGATTGGATGGCAGATTTTGGCAGCTAACAGGGAGCTTTCTCGTTATAGGACGTGCAAGCTTGTGGGTTGCACTGCAATTAGAAATGAATTTTTTTCTTCTTTGCCTGAGCTCTTCTTATACTTTTCATTCTCATAAGTGACAACAGCAAAAGACTACTTCTCACTCCCTAATGTACTCTATTCCATCTCCGTGTTGCTGAAGTGACTGGTATCTTAGCATCAAATTTTAAAACATCAAATCAGTGTTCTTCAGTGTTTAAGAGACTGTGATACTTCAAGGAAAGTCAGGGATATACTGCTTAAACTATTTCTCTTGAATTTTTTCTGTGGGTGCAAAATATCCTTTTGGTACTTTTTGTAATAGTGGTGGTGGTGGTTTTAACCATATGTCTCCAGTAGGAAAGCAAGATCTTTGTTTCTTAACAGCTGATGTGTACTTGCTACTGTGTCACACCGGAGTCCATAATACTGTTAGTGACAACTAAATCATTTCCACAGAAGCTAATTATAGCATTCGGGAAGGGAAAAGCAACACTAATTTTCTGCCACTTAATAGTCAGATTTCATGTGAAACAACCCAGTGAACCAGGTCAACCTGTTTTTCAGAGGTTAAAAGTGGGACACCCAAAGTGGTAAAGTGTTTCCCCCAAGATTTACAGCCTAGCTGGGCCAACATTAGGAATACATGCAACTGATCAGGCGACTCCCAGATTATCCTGGTTGTTGAAACCATAAACAATCCTGGAAAGGAGTGGAACAGGAGCTGAAGGTGAGGGGAAAGGAGAGAAGTGATTGAATTCAGCCTTTTAAATAGACTCAAGGACTGTCCATTCATGAGTCAGCTACCATCTTAAGCCATTGAGCCCAACAGGAAGGTTGATGTATCCAACTGTTACAAAGAGGAGATGTAGAGAACAAATGTACGGACACCAAGTGGGGGGCAGGGGGGGTAGGATGAATTGGGAGATTGGGATTGACATGTATACACTACTGATACTATGTATAAAACAGATAAACTAATGAGAACCTACTATATAGCACAGGGAACTCTACTCAGTGCTCTGTGGTGACCTAAATAGGAAGGAAGTCCAAAAAGGAGGGGATATATGTATACGTAGAGCTGATTCATTTTCCTGTACAGTAGAAACTGACACAACATTGTTAAGCAACTATACTCCAATAAAAATATATATATAAAAAAAAAAACCAAAAAACGAAAGAGGAGGTAATGGACAATAAAGTCACAATGCAGTTTATGGTTTTTTTTTTAACAGGATCAGAGGTTTCAATTTTAGTCAACAACAACAATAAAACCTCAAGAACTGGATACTAAATCCTTAAGAGATAAGAAGAACTAAAGAGAGGAACTAGCCCGCATAGTTATCACTCTTTTTATTTTACTGGGAGCGAGAGGAAATTTATTTACACATCCAAGATTTCTTTGAATCAGCAACAATTTTTTAATGCATTTAATATGTACCGGGTGCTATACTAGTTTCTGGGATTACAGAGGTAAACTAGAAACCTCCTCTGCCCAGCCATGATCAAGTAAAAGTAATGAGGAGATAGAGGTGCCGAAACCAACTCATGCACAGAGATGGAATTATCATGTCTCCTCTTCATGGAAACGAATCTGGAGCTGAGTCTTGAACAAGCATTTTTAAGACAAACTTGAATGAAAGGACATAATAAGCAGAGGGAAAAACACCAGTCAAAGCAAAGAGGGTTGGAGTACAGCGTGAGGAATGAGGCTGGAGACTCAGGCAGATGTGAGATCTTGAAGAAGATCAAATATTCCAGGACAAGGAGTTTGGACAGAAGGAACATTCAGGGGCTTTAAGAAGGGGATGGCATGATCTATGCCTTTTATTAAGAGCTTCAGGCAGCACTGCAGCAAACGCATTGACGAGGCTAGTATTATTGTATCAATACAGATCTTTCTTTCAAAACAATGTTTGGTAGCAGCCACTAGTGCAATTCCCCTAACTTATTTCCATGAAAACACAGCAAAAGTAAAAATACACCTAAAACCAGTATCAAGAGACAATGTCCAAATCTAAGAAAACAGGCAATAATTAGAAGATAGTCGAGCTAGAGTGAGATATGCCTATCTCCCTAACATCTCCTCAATATTCTACTGCAGCCAGAGACTGAAAACCAGAAAGCCATGGTAGTAAACATAGGGGGAGAAGGTCTAGAGGTAGAATAGTAAATTTTGGAACACAACTCTCGGATCACAAATGTTATAGTGTTTCATGTATTTAATCAATTCATAAAACCAGAAAAAGAAGGCAGGGAAGAAGTCACTTGTTCCTTCAATGGGACAGAGGTTCATTATAATTTAAGCCTGTTATGAAATGGGAGACAAATACATAAACCTGCCCTCCATGTGCAGAACTAAGAAATCAACTTGGTCTCAGGGTATATAAAGGAAATTCGAGTTGTCTTGTTCACTGAAAAATACTGAGTCATGACCGTTGTTTGAAAATAAGTGAGAGGAAAACCAATATGGAGAAAATAATTTTCAGAAAAAGGGAGGAAAACAACAGTACCCACGAGATAAGAAAGAAAAAAAACACTTCATAACACTGATTTCTAGGCTGAGAAGAAATTTCAAGAAAATGTTTGATTTCCTCAATGAAAGACAAGAAGACAACTATGAATAGGAACAAATAATCTTAAGGAAACAACAGGCTAAAACAAAAAGATAAAAGGACAAAATTAAAAGGGTAATAACAAAATGAAAAAATATTGCAAGGACACTAAAATCACATACTAAAATTAAAATAATATTTAAATTTGCACTGAGGGTAGGGCAGAAGCAATGACACAAAAAACTCAAATAAATTATGTGGTGGTAGGCATTGAAGTTTTCTTAGTACAAAGGAAAAAACCAAGCAGAAAGAAGGAAATGAGAGCTACAGATGATCAAAATTATAAAGCCAAGTTGAGGCTGAAAGGTGTTTCTGAAAAAAAGGATGAAATGAAAGAAAAGCAGCAATAATCAAAGATATAAGAAGATAAGGTTTCCTTGAGATGAAGAAAGACCTGTGTAACCAGACTGCAATGGGTGACAGTTTATAGTTCACAGGAAAACAGATGAAAAATTGCATGTCTAGGCACATCCTGATAACATTTTTAAAGTAAAAATTAGGTGACGAAAACTCCAAGTTCAGGAATACAAAGCAACAAATTTTGATCACTCTTAGCAATATCCTTTGCGATGTTAAATACCAAATGACACTGGAGGAACATCTAATTTATTGCTAATATTTGGTTAAAACATGTCCATGTAATCCCTGCTAACCATTTCTGCCAGAAACAGGTTATAAGAGGAAGCGGAACATTTCCCCCAGAAGCATATGCCCAACAGCAGTCTAAACCCTCAGCTTCCTGTAAAAGATCTCAGGTGATTCAGACTTCCTCAGAAGTATAATTTTAAAACATTATCTCTGAGCAGAGAGCTAAAACCAAGATGTGGTAGGAAACCTCTAAGATGGCCTCTGATGATCCCCATCTCCTGGTATATGTGCTTTTGTGGAATCGCCTCTCCTTGAACATAGATTGAATTTAGTTATGCCTTTCCAAAGCATTAAATGGGACAGAGGTAGCAGAATGATACCTCCAAGATTAAGTTACAAAAGACTTGGCTTCTGTCTTGGGAATCTCTCATCTTCTCCCTCCCTGAGGATTCCTGCTGCGACGTTGTAACCTGTGCAGTTGAGAGGACCACTGGCAAGGAACGGAGACAGGCCACCATCCAAGAGCCTGTGAGAAATTCAGACCCTCAATCCAACAATTTATGAGGAAATCAACCCTGACAACAAAACTCAGCTCCCCAGTAGCCTTCAGATGAGAATGCAACCCTGACTAGCATATCAACTGCAGTCTTGTGAAAGTCCTTCAGCTAGAGGCACCAATTAAACCATGCCCAGATTCCTGACACAAGAACTGAAATAAGAAATGATTGTTGTTTTAACACATTTTTCACCAGAGATGTATTATGGCCACAGACGTTACTTTCTGCAAAAGTCCCCTGGTCAATAACGTGTTAAACCACAAAGTGTTGGGTAATTTGTTATGCAGCAGTAGATAACCAATATATAACAAGTTGATACTGAGTAAAGAATAAGGAGATAGAAAGTAAATCTTTGACTGGTCTCTGGGTCACTTCATGCTCTGAAATTTCTACCATATGGCCTGGTTTTAAGTAACAGAAAATGAGTCTTGCTCTTGAGACAGGAGTCACCTCTGATCTCAGCAAGCACTTAATACAAGCCCATCAAGTCTCTGACCATGGGCTACACAGACTAATCCATCAATTAATATATCAATCAACCTATCTTTGATACTAAAATAAAATGTACAATAAAATCTTAAAATAGAAGATATAATTAACGTAGAACATCATAATCTAGGTCTAATCTAGGTCTAAATCTAATTAGGTCTAAAACCTCAGAATTTATTTGGAAGGCCTGATAGTACAGTGGTAGAGAACATAGCTCCAGGAGTAGAAGACACTTGTTTGAGTGATGGCTCCAGGAAGGATACCTAATAACCTAATAATCTCTCAATGCTTCAGTCTCCTCACCTGTAAAGCAGAGATATGCTATTACATGTATAGCACTAGAGCATGTTACTTACTCAGTAAATGTGAGGTATTATCACTATATGTTAAGGGCTAACAATGGAAAAGGGAAAAAGTAAATTTGCTCAACTCCTAATCTCAAGTATAGGCAACTGAAATACTGTTGTTTCAATCTGAATTCTGACAATTTGAAAAATGTAGGTCAAGAATGGTTTGGAAAAATGTAAAGGTAACAGAATATAGATATTTCAAAACACTGGAGAAGATATAAGCAAATAAAAAGACCCCCCCCCAAAAATGTAGCACAGGAAGCATATAAAAACATCAAATAAATCAAAGACATGAGACTAAATATATTAATGATAGTAATAAATGAAAATTAGATTAAGCCCTCTTTTTTAAGGAAAATGTTTTTCAAATTCAGTCAAAAAACAAAATATTACTACTGTATTCATTTCCTAGGGCTGCTGAAGTAAATTCCCACAAACTGGGTGCCTTACAACAACAGAAGTGCATTCCATCACAGTCCTGGAGGCCAGCACAGGGTGAGCACTGTCTAGAAAGAGTCCACCCTTGCGTCTCTCTAGCTTCTGGTGGTTGCCTGCACTCCTCGGCCTCCCGGTCTTGTAGTTGCAGCTCCCTGATCCCTGCTCCCATCTCCAGGTGGGCATCTTTCCTCTGTGCATGTGACTCTGTTTCTAAATCTCTCTCTCCTTATAAGGACACTCATCATTAGATTTAGGGCCAACCCTAATCTAGTACGACTTCATCTTAACTCTAGTATGTCTAAAGATCTTATTTCCAAAGGAGGTCACATTCACAGGTACCAAGTGTTAGGAATTCAACATATCTTTTAGGGGACAGTTCAACCCAGAGCAGCTATGTGCTATTTACAAAAGCACACCTAAAAGTAATCAGAAACAATCAGAATATGTGACAATAAGGAGATAGTCAAATTAGCGTATATTCATATAATAAAATATTTAAAACCTACTAAATATGCAAATATTTTCTCCCATTCTGGGGGTTGTCTTAGTTACAAAATATCAACAGACTCACAGACTTAGAGAAGGAATTTATGGTTACCAGGGGGTAAGGGTGGGGGAGGAGGGATAGTTAAGAGAGTCTGGGATTGACAGGTACACACGGCTATATTTAAAATGGATAACCGACAAGGACCTACTGTACAGCACAGGGAACTCTGCTCAATATTATGTAACAACCTAAATGGGAGAAGAATTTGAAAAAGAATAGATACATGTATATGTATAACCGAATCACTTTGCTGTATGTACATCTGAAACTAACACAACATTGTTAATCAACTATACTCCAATATAAAATTAAAAGTTAAAAAAAAAACCTACTAAAAATCAGATTATGGAAGAATAATTAATATGTGAGAAAATGTTAGTGATATGATATAAAGTATATTAAAATATAAATAGTTAAGTAGGTAAAGAGATATAATAACTTCAAATCATCTATGTACATATATATATATATATATATACACACACACAGAAAAATACCTTAGAGGAAATGCACTAAAATATTAATAGTGGTCAACATAGGCTGGTAGGATGAGAGGTAATTTTTTTATCATCTTCATAATTTGCTATACTTTCAATATTTTCTTACAGTTAGAATATTTTTTTTAGACTTTCATAATCTGTTTTTCTTTTTAACAGGAAAAGTAAAGTATATTTCTCATAACCATCTTCAGATGGTTGTGGATATGCCTGCGTGTTTTTTGAAGGAATTTAATGAACGTCCAGGACTGGATGGGATGTGGAGTGGTTGTAAATCTACAAGCAATGTTAAGATCACACAGCAAATAACCTGGGTTTACAGTCAGAATATGGTACTTCCTGACAGTATGAACTTGGGCAAATAACCTAACCTCTCTGCATCTCAGAGTCCTGACCTCTAAGCTGGAAATATAATAGGATGTTATTTAGGACATCAGAACATTATTTTAGCAAAGTTTTTCCTAATATATTCAACAAAAATGACAGGTCAGTGGCTTTCTATCTACAATCTGGCCAGCAGTTTCATAAGGTATATCTGATAGTGTTAGTAGGAATAGAAGTGGTGGTAGTAATACTGAAATCTTCTAAATAGTCCACGGGTATAACCTAATTGAGTGTATTTCCCTAAAATGCAGTATGATGACTTTAATGACACACAAGACATAGAGGTCCTAAAGTGATTGTACAGTTCTCCCTGCCCCTCCCCTAGCAAACACACAGGTTAAGTCGGATACACTTCCCAGTATTATTTGATATCCTTCAAGTGCCTTGATCTTATAATGATTTAATGTTACAGACTTTCAGTTACTTGTCCAGCCCCCAGCGAAACAGGCCACAGAAGGTGCTTGAAGGCCCTGATATTACCAGTTCCTATCTGTTCCTGCCTTGCCCTGTCAAACTGCAGGTGCTGAAGGCCTGGGACCTCGGCCCCGCCCGGCCTGCTGAGCGGTGTGTTCAGAGCACTCTCCACAAGAGCAGGGCAGTCTGGCATTTGCCCACTGCACTAGCAGCCGCAGAGATGCTCAGTTTCTGAGTCAGCACCACCACCTTCCTCACCCTGACCCACACCGGGCTAAGTAAGTCAATCATGTAACAAACATTCACGGAATACAAGGACCTGTACTAGATACTGAACAAAATAGCACCTGCCCTCCCAGAGCTGAGTGAATTAAAGCGCTAAACCAATACAGAATTGTGCATGGTGACTAGCAGCACGAAGGAAATAACAGGGTGCAAAGAAAGGGAAAAAAGAACAGAAAGAGGTGACCCAGTTAGACTGGGGAAGAGGGAAGGCCTCTTGAAGGAGGTGACAATGAAATAAAAACCTCAATGATGAGAGGAACAAGCTAGGCAAAGTGTTGGGGTCGGGAGAGGTTAGGGAATGTTGGATCAGGGTCCTGAATGGGAAAGCAACAGGCGAGTTCAAATAATAGAAATGCAATCAGCGTAGCGGTGCAGGGAAAGGAGGAAAGATATGGGTATGGGTTAGATAAACAGAGGCCAGATCTAGCAGAGTTTGGTCTCGTGGGGCACAGTAAGAAATACGTTTTGATTCTGTTTTGACAGTAAGAAGAAGGCACTGATAGGTTTTAAGCAAAGGAACAACAGTTAAACGGTTATTCAAATTATGTTTTTATAGGATTGACTGCTTTCCGGAATATAGAGAGAAAATAGAAAGGAGTGGAAATGAGGGGACCAATAAGGAGACTAAGTTCCGTATGAAGTGTAATTAAGCCTTCAACTAGCGTGGTGGCAAAGAAATGGATGCATTTGAGCTTTACGCTGGGCAAAAAATGACAGAGCTTGCTACTCCTTTGTATATTGGGAAAAGGAACCAATGGTCACTGCTGGATTCTTGCTTGAGCAAAGTGGCTGGATGGTAGGGCCACTGACTGAGGGGAGGACAGACTTGGAGAAAATCTTCTTGAGGGGCTGGTGGTGATGGAGTTGAAAACAGGAATGACAGCTGAGTTTTCCAAATGTGATATTTGAAATACCTGGAAACCTAGTATCCACAGGGAAATGAAGGAGGCAGTTAGACATACACATCTAGAACTGAGATGTGGGGTCTGAGCTCAAGATGAAAACGTGAAAGCTGGTCCGTGTCAGAACTGCCCAGACCTTGTGCGACAGTTCCCACCTCGACGAGAGCCTTGGCCTGAATGCCAGCTTGGTGGCCTGGGGGACTGACCTCCCACCCACCGCTCCTCACCGAGGTGGCGGCCTTGCAGCCAACTGAGGTCTACCCTTGGATCCCGCTGGGTTTCCCCTCATGCAGACTGAACTGACCTAGAGACGCCCTGCCAGGATTCCAGACACCAGATCTGCCTCCTCTGATCTGGATCGAGCCTGGACCGGACCACATGCCTGCACTTTATCAGGGGCTTGCATTTTAAATGAGATGGTGGAAAGGCAGTGCCTCTCGGCAGGAGATAAATCACAGCGTTTGAGGGACCTGAGGGTGGGAAAAATCTTGGGACGGATGGTCTCCTTTGTGTTCCACTGAACAGATGTACGCTCATGCAGTGTGAATGGAGGGGTATAGGAGAAACGTAGTCCTGAGAGTATTTCTTTCTTACCCACATAGTCCCTGGCCCTTTGTGCACAGCTGGCCCTGCCACACCACACAGCAACCAGGAGAGAGAAGAGAGCCACGGTCAACAGCATCAGGCCCTGGAGTTCCTTTAGGACCATCCTCTCCCTTGCCCTCTAGATCAATGACTCCCTGTCTTGCTGACCAGACCCCTGAGGGTGGGAAGGGCATTTGGGGCAGAGCCCCTAGGAGGGAAGGCACAGAGTTCAGACACAGCCTGTGTGGGAGCCTCACACTAAAGTATGTGCTGACTTGGTGACTGAGACGGAAAGGAGCAGGACCTAGCTTGTGGCAGCAACTGCGGCCAGAACAAGGTTGACTCACATCGGTTCCAATGCATTAAAGAGCCCTGTGTCATTCTGACTGGTGTGAGGTGATACCTCATTGTAGTTTTGATTTGCATTTCTCTAATGATTAGTGATGTTGAGCATCCTTTCATGTGTTTGTTAGCAATCTGTATATCTTCTTTGGAGAAATATCTGTTTAGGTCTTCTGCCCATTTTTGGATTGGGCTGTTTGTTTTTCTGATATTGAGCGGCATGAGCTGCTTGTAAATTTTGGAGATTAATCCTTTGTCAGTTGCTCCATTTGCAAATATTTTCTCCCATTCTGACGGTTGTCTTTTTGTCTTGTTTATGGTTTCCTTTGCTGTGCAAAAGCCTTTAAGTTTCATTAGGTCCCATTTGTTTATTTTTGTTTTTATTTCCATTTCTCTAGGAGGTGGGTCAAAAAGGATCTTGCTGTGATTTATGTCACAGAGTGTTCTGCCTATGTTTTCCTCTAAGAGTTTTATAGTGTCTGGTCTTACATTTAGGTCTTTAATCCATTTTGAGTTTATTTTTGTATATGGTGTTAGGGAGTGTTCTAATTTCATTCTTTTACATGTACCTGTCCGGTGTTCCCAGCACCACTTATTGAAGAGGCTGTCTTTTCTCCACTGTATATTCTTGCCTCCTTTATCAAAGATGAGGTGACCATATGTGCGTGGGTTTATCTCTGGGCTTTCTATTCTGTTCCATTGATCTATATTTCTGTTTTTGTGCCAGTACCATACTGTCTGGATTACTGTAGCTACCAACAATAAATGCTGGAGAGGGTGTGGAGAAAAGGGAACCCTCTTGTGCTGTAGGTGGGAATATAAATGGACACAGCCACTATGGAGAACAGTATGGAGGTTCCTTTAAAAACTAACAATAGAACTACCACATGACCCAGCAATCCCACTACTGGGCATATACCCTGAGAAAACCATAATTCAAAAAGTGTCATGTACCACAATGTCCACTGCAGCTCTGTTCACAATAGCCAGGACATGGAAGCAACCTAAGTGTCCATCGACAGATGAATGGATAGAGAAGATGTGGCACATATATACGATGGAATATTACTCAGCCATAAAATGAAATGAAATTGAGCTACTTGTAGTGAGGTGGATGGACCTAGAGACTGTCATACACAGTAAAGTCAAGTCAGAAAGAGAAAAACAAATACCGTACGCTAACACATATATATGGAATCTAAAAAAAAAAAAAGGTTCTGAAGAACCCAGGAGCAGGTCAGGAATAGAGATGCAGATGTAGAGAATGGACTTGAGAACACGGGGAGGGGGAAGGGTAAGCTGCGACGAAGTGAGAGAGTGGCATGGACATATATACACTACCAAATGTAAAACAGATAGCTAGTGGGAAGCAGCCACATAGCACAGGGAGATCAGCTTGGTGCTTTGTGACCACCTAGAGGGGTGGGATAGGGAGGGTGGGAGGGAGACGCAAAAGGGAGGAGATAATGGGGATATATGTATACCTATAGCTGATTCACTTTGTTATACAGCAGAAACTAACACACCATTGTGAAGCAATTATACTCCAATAAAGATGTTAAAAAAAAAAAAAAAGCCCTGCGTCCACTGGCTCTCTCAGCTGGAGTAAGTTTCACATGCCAGTGGGAATGAGACACTGGAAGGAGGCGGGAAGAGGAGATGGGCAGGGGAAGCATTCTGAAATGTATCATGCCGCAAGCAGGGGAGACAAGCTAAGACAGCAGCGCAGCAGTGCAGCTGAGGAAAGGCGTAGGATCTGCCTTTGCCCTGGACCCAGGTGCAGAGATGAAGATGGACCCACCAAGGGACCCTGGTGGACACCACGAACCAGTCTGAGAAGGGCACATCGCGGTGAGGGCAAGTGCCGCACGGAGTCTGCCCCAGAGGGAAGTAAAGAGACAAAGGAACGAAGGCAGGGGCTTCCTCCGGGAGCTGCAAACTTCATGCCAGGAGGCACAGTTCCCTGACAGCTTGCAACTGGCAGGCACATCTGCTCGTGACGGAACGGAGAAAGGGAGAAAGGGATCCTGAGATGAAAGGGTTCCGCATGTCTGAGCACAGAACACTGTGCTTGAGCCAGTTGCTCTTGTCAACCAAGACTGAACTCCCTGCTTTCTGGTAAAGACCAGATCCACCTATGACAGTTCACCAGGCTGTGAATTAAACTGAAGTGCAGGCAATGTGAAGAAAAGCAAGGCGCCAGGACAGAAGAGTGCGATCAGTGATGAGATTTGCTTATTAATCCAATGTGCAATTATTGTGCACCAGGTGTAGGCAGAGCCCAGAACAAAAGAGGCAGCAAGTAAGGAGGGAAGAGGCACACAGCAGGACAGACTCTTAATCTAGACACGGAAGCCACTGCTCTACAGGTCAAGGGATTGGTGGGGCAGTGGGGAGATGGGCTATCTACCGGGGAAATCTAGAATTAATGGCCAAGGAACAGGACTTAGTTTGCTGGAGTTTCTCCAAGGAAATTTCCTCCATCTCCCGTCACTCCTACAGTTTCAGAGAAATGGATACAGGAGTCACACCACGATCGGTCTGTCAGCATTATTACCAGTAAAGCTGCGTCAGAAACCGTGGCTAGTACCTGAGGTCACAGTCAGGCACCCATCCCAAACTGCAGGTTTTCCCCAATGCAGGGTAACAGCCTACCCCATCCGGTTGCCACAAGGGGCAAAGAACAAGCCTCGCCTGTAAGCAGACTGGGCTGACATAAGAAAACCCAGGGGGGCTGAGCCACACGAAGTCAGTGACTCTCCCCCAATCAGGCAATGAAATAAGTCCCCCTCTCCTTTGGGAAGGGTCTGGAAGGAAGGCTGAAAGTTTCCTCCCTTCCCAGTATTTCCAGAAGGACAGATGTTTCTGTTTTATGGGCCTCAGTAGGGATGCCTGGAAAAGGAAGAAAATTACTCTCCCTGCAACGTACTGGCATATACTGTCAGATTGTACATTTTGATATTTAGGGGAAAAATTCTAATTCCTCAGTGAGCTAGAAGAGGGCCTGAAGATCATTTGGTCCGGTGGTCTTCAAATTTTTTTTTCTTTTAGTTGCTGAACTCTTTCTTTGAATATAAAACACAAAAGACAGAGCTACTCTGGCTGAGAGGTAAGAGGTGTGGAAAACCCAGGCTGGACCAATGAGGATGGCTCACCCTCCCCAGCAGCCATCCAAAGGTAACTCAAGAGGATCCCTAGGACTTCCCGCTATAGTTTCTAAACCTCTGAAATGGTTTACTCTGCTAGGAAAATGCTAACCAGAGAAGTTACATGACTGCCCAAACTGTGCAGCTGAGTCAATGGTGGAGATGGAGCTACTAGAATCCATCATGGTATCCTGCACCTTGACAAGGGCTTGAAAATAACACAGAGAGTTTCAACTCACGTGGAAGCGATCCTTATTAGTACTGGTCTCATTTCTTTTACTACTACCATACATCTCATCTACGAATGTCCACTGGTCTTAGCACAGGCTATACGCAGCAGAGTTCACACTGAACACCACCATTGCTGCTGATAGAGATCTTTACCAAAGGGTAAATAATCATCACCAGGATGGTTCATCTGAAGGAAAAAGGATAAAAGGAGCTTCTGGGGTGACCTCCAGCACTATAGCTTGAATGTGTCTTTCTGTCTCTCCTTCCCAGAAGGGAACAGTCAACAAAGATAACAGATGTTTGTCACAATAGACAGCTGCTGGTTAGAACTGACTGTCCCCACTGTAACCCTGGCCCTCCATGAGAAAGGGGTGGTGAAGGGGGTATTTCCAAACCAGAAGGATAAAACCTATTTGGCTAGTGAAGACAGAATTAGGTTGAATCATGAAATCAAGTGAAATGAAAACATTGAATCATATACGCTTTTATAAATTATAAATGGCTAAATATTGGCTCTTTTATGTGTTTCAACCTGTATTTCACTGGCCGGATCCCCAACCAACTTGGACCTCCCAGTATTCCAGGCAATAGGCTCTGGTCCATGTTCATCCCTGATTCTACTTCTTAACTTAGGACCAGGACCAGAAACAATGGTGTGGCCTTTGATGTTAGGTTACGTGTGTTCTACCAAGGACAACTGTGCATGTCAGAGGCATTCTCTCATGCCCTGGCATTCTCTCATGCCCTTCCTCTCCCTAACACCGGCTCCTGTCCATCCCCCTCTTTCCCCTGACCCTCAGTTCATGCCCACACACCTGCATCAGAGACTGCACAGAGACTGCACTGAGACCACCAACTGATTTCATACTGATTACTGAATGCTTACAATGCAGAGCAACTTTCACTACTGTTAGAGGTCACAGAAGAGCCAGGAACCAGGGTTAGAATCTCTGCATTTGATCACTTACCCTACCCAAGAACATTCTCAAAAGTATGTAAGAACATACTTATTTCTATTATCCCTCTCTTAATTATATCCAGGGCATAATCCCTGCAAGGCACATGCACGGTTTAACAAGCCACTCTGTGAGCGTCAGGGGAAATCACATCATCACATGTTAGCAAGCCAGAATATCACTATTACTAAACTTACTTTACAAAACAAAGTGGGGGTAAAAACCAGGGGAAGGGAACTTCGAACATCAAACAGGATTGATGGGCTTATCATCATTGCGCTACATTACAGGGTGACCTCGGCAGACTGGAAATTGGGTTACATCAACAAACCTTTCACTTTAAAGTGTGAGATGAAAGAGTGCCTCCCCTCACATTTGCAGTATTACTGGCTCAGGTTTAAAGAAAGTATGCAGCCAGGTACGCGTGTCACATTTCAATCTGTGATACTGACATGGATGTGAAAACCCAAGCCTTTGAAACTGAGCCTTTCATATGTCGAACAAAAACCTGAAACGCACTCTGCTGCAAAGACCTGAAGGAGAGAGAAGGTAAGATGATAAAGGGGAAACCTTTACACATGAAACATTTCTGAATTCTCCTGCCATGGGCCGTAACTCAAGTCTGCTAATGTAGAGCTTAGTTCAGATAATTGACGTTGGTTTGTTTGGTTTTCCTCAATATCAAGGCTTACCTGCCTTGAAAAGATTCCAGAAAGTCAGTGATGTGTGGCCAAAGTAAGGAAAATTATTTAACAGAACCAGCCTTCCTTAAGATCAATTCAGTTATAGTCCCTCAGTGCCACCCACCCAATAGTACCATCTTCTCGTTTATTTGTTTAGTTAAACTGGTTTCTACAGTGTTGCCTCAGCAAACCCCCAAGCAAGCAGTGAAGAGCTCATATACTGTATGCAAGCTTCACTAACCCTCTGCCAATGATCTCTGTATTTTTTCTACAGTATTCCAAAAGGAACACATCTCTGCCTTGTACTTTAAGTGTTTTACTAGTGTTGTATTTTTGACCTAGAGGTTAACAGATACCAAGCCATATAGCACATCCTCTGGCTTAATCAATAGGTACATATATCAATAGGAAACAGAGGAAATACAGACAGAGGATGTCTTAACTTCCCATAAATCATTTTAAGCAAGGTCCTAAATTCTGCCCAGTCATGACCTTCAGGTTAAGGTAAAGGAAGGGTTAACAGATATATCACAAAGAGCATTTGAACTCCTTGTAAACAGGAATGAAAGGCGATCTGCTAGTAGGTGATGATGCAAAACAACAGTAAAACACAAAGATGCCCTAATATTTTTAAAACCTTGAAAACATCTCCAGCCCCAGGTCTTTCCTTGGCTTCCGGCCAAGGAAACAGAACCCCAGGATGCATTACCCTTCCTAATTCTTCATAGTCTGCTTCATTTGGCAAAGGGCCTAAACCTAACCACAACAGTTAAAAAGAAAGGCTTACATTCTACTATAAAATATACAAATCATGAAATGTATACAACTAACAAAAACAGTCTCAGCACTACTTGATGAGAGGAATTTTGTGTGGGTTTTTTTTTTTTTTTTTTTTTTTTAATTCGGCATTCCAGTAATGTGAAACCACTGTTTAAGGTAGAAAATCATTTTTCAATCTCAGGAAACATCGTTACTAACTGCCAAAAGTCAATCCATATAATAAGAACTATTTGCTAATGCTGAACACCTGCATTTTTATAGATAGCCTCTCAGGACAGCTGTAGCCAAGCCTTCGAGTCTACTGATACAGCAGCTGAGCAAAAACACAAAATTCGTAGATAAGAATGCTTGCTGAATTAGCCATGCATGCATCTCTACTAAGTCTGGTGTATTTACTGGTGGACTCTGATAGTCATTAGATACAATAAAGAACATACAAAATATGTCCAGGATAAGGATCCCAGCTGCTAAAAGCTTACATCTTGAGGTGGTAGGATACACAAATCAAAACATACTAAAGGTATAAACATATATCATGCTTATGGAAGCCATGTGTAAATATTTATTTCACTTCCCATGGTTAGTTTTAGCTTTTTTGGTTTCACTGTTTGATTTTCTGACTTACTAGGTATAATGGAAAAAGACAGCCACCAGAAGTTGGAAGGAAGGGTTCATTAAGAAGGTGCAGGGCTGCCCTGGTGGCATAGTGGTTCAGAATCCGCCTGCCAATGCAGGGGACACGGGTTCGAGCCCTGGTCCGGGAAGATCCCACATGCCCTGGAGCAACTAAGCCCGTGCGCCACAACTACTGAGCCTGTGCTCTAGAGCCTACAAGCCACAACTACTGAGCCCGCGCGCCTAGAGCCCATGCTCTGCAACAAGAGAAGCCACCGTGATGAGAAGCCCGTGCACCGCAACGAAGAGTAGCCCCCGCTCGCCACAACTAGAGAAAGCGGCGCACGGCAATGAAGACCCAACGCAGCCAAAAATAAATAAATAAATTTATAAAAAGAAAAAAGAAGGCGCACACATTGCTTTATATTCTTCTGAAATGAGGACTTTCTAGCAAGCATCTTAAGGAGAGTTTACACATTCTCACATACTTGTTCAAACACGGTGATGTTGAATCGTTATAGCTTTTTCACTGCAGTGGTCTCTTCTAACCAATAAAACAAGAACCAGAGAAAGAAGATTTTCATGTTATTATTACAAATAATAAAAGCATTTATTCAGCACCTACTAAGAACCAGAAACGGAATGAAGTCCTTTATAAACACTGTCTTTAATTCTTACAGAATCTGTATCATGCTGCTTCTTTTGCCAACGTTTAGTTAGCACTGACTTTTTGCCAGGCATTGTACTGGAAATGGAGTAGTTAGTAGAGTAGATGTGGTCCCGCCCTCACACTTTACAATCTTGCCAGGAAGACATACACACAAGGAGTACTAACAAGGGAAACGGGTTATTAAGGAGGAGTAGAGCATGCCAGGGAACGCAAGCTAAACCTGGCCAAATGGTGCCAATTCTGTAAACTGCACCAGGACATTCAGAAAAAAACTTGCTGAGTAATCACATTCATCCCCAGACCTTTAAGTCAGCCCACTGTTCACTCAACTCAATCTTTATATCTGGACATTTCTATTTAAATAGGATAACATGCAATCAGTTTTCTCTGGTTGACTGTGATTTCAGCATGTTAATAAGGTGAGAGGTACTGGAAGAGCTCTTAAATGCAAAGAAAAGAATAACTGACCTTTCTTTCCTTGGATTTCAAGTTTTTCTAATGCCCTCCTCTCTAGCACACGTCCTACCTCTATCGCCAAAGCAATCTGTTACTCCCTCTCCCTTCACGCAGTCATGACACTTTTATCTCCATCACCCTTCTCCAAGGTTCTCTTACACCCCAGGAACTGCATCCCTACTCCATCCTCTTCCTAATACACACCCCATTTCCCCTCCTCCCTTACTGAGCTCTAGAGCACCTCTGCACACAATCCTCTGGGAGGATTGAACAACTCCCAAAGGCAGAAAGGACAAACTCATATAATTCTCTGGTATTCGGTCCTTGCCTCACTTGAAGCAGAAAAGAACTTTTCTGGAAGCACTCTAATGCAGCTTTCACCACTTTGGGACATGTGCTCAGTCATTTTGGTCTTAAGAGTCTTCAAAAGCAGGCACCAGTAAAGTGCCAAACTAACCAGAGTTCTTCAACATGCACGTGATGGATGATCAATCACATGGGAGTGATCCAGTCACAGCTTCTCCTACTGTCTTGTGTCGGGAAAGCACTGCAGAATGCATGTGAGGAATGTTATTAAAGGGAAAACCTTGAATCTGCTTTTTTAAATAAACCACTCTAAAATTTCACTTAACTAGTAGTAACAACTATCTATGCTTACAACACACCTTACAACTAAGGCGTCGTGGTTACAAACCTGCAACCAAAAATAATTGCAAGAGGTTTGAAGACAAGGACTAGTTACCTTGCCTTCTAAAGGCAACTGACTTACTTTTAAGGAAATTTACTATATGATAGAGGTAAACTTCCAAAATAAAGACACACATCAGCTTTTTTTATGGCACATGATCTGAAGGCACAAGTAGGTCTGATAAAATATAACACATGTGTGCAAGTATTTACCCCGTAGCATTTTCTGAGAAATTCAAGCAGTATCACCACAAATAACAATAATGCTATCAAATACTTCCGAAAACTCCAAAACAGTCAGAAGGAGGAATACTATGAAACAGCCCAAAGTTCTCCTTTCCACATTGGCTGATTGTGTTCAATTTTACATCTACTAAACCTTTCCTTTTAAAGAATCTTCCGACCACTATACTGCATTCTCAAAGGAGTACATTTCATGCTGTTAGCATAATAATCAATTAGTTAGCAGGAGGATGTTATCACTGTTGTAAAACTAAGAAACCACAGAGGTAACATATTAGAACATTTGTTGAGGTCCTCAATTAGTGGCAAAACAGGAAGAAACCAAGCTCTGGCATTCCTAATAAAGAACCATCCCACTGAAATGGGGACAGCCACTTTTCTAAGGGTAGTGAGCCATGTGCTGCGGTAGCTTACTAACTAAGGTCTGACATTAAGGAATTAACCACAAATATACCAGAAAGTCATTTCTGTTTCTGGGAATGGCCTAGGGTCTAGAGCCATACAAAAGATCCCAGGGCTGACTGCCCACCTCCATTCACTATTAAATACTTTCTTCTATTACTTTTCAGAGATTCTGGTTCCTATATCTCAGCCACGCTTCTCCTTGATACCAGACACTGAACTGAAATGTCTCAGTGGAGGTGCCAGGTGCCACAAGCCAGAAAGGTTCTGGGCCTGCTGCTCACTGCGTGGTCAGTCCTAACACTGTTCGCGGAGTCCCAGTGCAACTTTGTGAGTCATTGAGTCTATTTGGCTTTTCCTGCCCTTGATGAATAGAAAGAGGAAGCTGGGTTTAAAATGTTGAAAATCTCGGGCTTCCCTGGTGGCGCAGTGGTTGGGAGTCCGCCTGCCGATGCAGGGGACACGGGTTCGTGCCCCGGTCTGGGAGGATCCCACATGCCGCGGAGCGGCTGGGCCCATGAGCCATGGCCGCTGAGCCTGCGCGTCTGGAGCCTGTGCTCCGCAACGGGAGAGGCCACAGCAGTGAGAGGCCCGCGTACCGCAAAAAAAAAAAAAAGTTGAAAATCTCCATTATAACTTCCCTGTTAGTGAGTTCTCCCTGGAGTGAAACAAAATTTCACTCATCAAACATAAATGGAAAAACGTGTGCTTCATCAGGCATCCTTACCTATTATAAGCAGCTCCCCTGTTGGGTTGCTCACCAAATAAAATTGGAAATAGCTTATTCCAAACTTTTCTAGATCTTACAGCCCAGTGCTAGCAAAAGTCAGCACTCCTTTCATTAGTAGTATTTGCCTTTGTGAAGTCCCTGCCAGGAAAAGGAGGGGTTAGGAGTTCGTACCTTTCATGAATACTTTGGGGACATACATGCATTCAGAAGGAATATTTAAAATACATTAAGACCAAAAGTCAGGCACTGATTAATTAGAATGGGTGCAGACTATGTTACTGTGGTGGTAAAATATACATAACGTAATATTTACCCTTTTAACCATTTTAAGTGTACAATTCAGGGGCATTAAGTACATTCACAATGTTGTGCAACTATCACTACTATTATTTCCAGAACTTTTTTAGCATCCCCGAAAGAAACTCTATAGCTCTTATACAAAAACTCCCCATTCTCCCCTCACTCCCAGCCCCTGGTAATCTCTACTTTATTTTGTATCTCTACGAATTTGCCTACTCTATGTACCTCCTATAAGGACGATAGGGGTTTTAATGTCTATCATTCTTTGATACTGCTGCTCATCAAAAGGTGAGTCTAACTTGAATATGGATCTGCCTTAGTGACTCACTTCTAGTTAACAGAATGAGTTAAAAGTGGCCTTGAGGAACCATAATTCGAAACAATAAGTGCATCTCAATGTTCGCTGCAGCATTATTCACAATAGCCAGGACATGGACGCACCCTAAGTGTCCATCAACAGATGAATGGATAAAGATGTGGCACATATATACAATGGAATACTACTCAGCCATAAAAACAGAAAAAAATAATGCCATTTGCAGCAACATGG
Organism: Neophocaena asiaeorientalis asiaeorientalis; assembly: GCF_003031525.2. Lineage (NCBI taxonomy): Eukaryota > Metazoa > Chordata > Mammalia > Artiodactyla > Phocoenidae > Neophocaena > Neophocaena asiaeorientalis. The sequence goes on along the minus strand of NW_020175837.1, from coordinate 709,954 downwards.
ATGGACCTAGGGATTGTCATACTGAGGGAAGTAGGTGAGACACAGAAAGACAAATATCATATGATATCAGTTATATGTGTAATCTAAAAAAAAGGGTGCAAATGAACTTATTTACAAAACATAAGCAGAGTCACAGATGTAGCAAACAAACTTATGGTTAACAGGGGATAAGGGGGGGAGGGATAATTTGGGAGATCGTGATTGACATATACACAGTACTATATATAAAATAGATAACTAATAAGAACCTACTGTATAGCACAGGGAACTCAACTGAATACTCTGTAATGGGCTATATGGGAAAAGAATCTAAAAAAAAGAGTGGATATATGTATAACTGATTCACTTTGCTGTACACCTGAAACTAACACAGCATTGTACATCAACCATACTCCAATAAAAATTTAAATAAATAAAGTGGCCTTGGGTGACTTCAAGGCTAAGTCACAAAGACCTGCAGTTTCCACCTGGCTTCCTCTCTGTCTCTTACCCTTGGAATCCAGCTGCCATCCTCCAAAGAAGCCAAGCAGCCACATGAAAAGATCAAGTATAGGTATTCTGGCCATGGCCCCAGCTGAAGTCCCAGCCAATAGCCATCATCAACCACCAGACATGTGAGCGAGTCTTTAGATAATTCCAGCCCCCAGCTTTGGAGCCACCCCAGCTGACACCAAGTGAAACAGAGATAAGCTGGCCTCTTCAAACCCTCCCCAAACTTCAGATTCATGAGAAAGATAAATGTTTCAATCATTCTATGTCACTAAATTTTGAGGTAGTTTGTCATGCAGCAATAGACAATTGAAACACCAAGCAATCAGGGTCACTGCTGGCCAGTAACATCACATAGGTGTATATCAGCTGAATATCAGTCCTCTAAGTCTCCCATAAAATAGATCAAGCAAAAAAATCAGAAACTCACTCCAGGAACTCTTGGAGACAAGATGGCTTCGGAATGTTCAATTACATGAGTTCATAGTAACTTAGACCGAAGTTAAGGAAGGAAGGAATCAACAGTCTTGAATGAACTAGCGATACCTGAGTATCTGCACAATAGCTAGTAATATTCAAACCTTGGGAGAAAATTAGAAAATACTTAACTGAGCATTAGATATATTCATATTATTGATGAATACATGTAATTATGAGAGAAAACATCAATGATGAGAGAAAACAGTGGATAGAAAACTAATCCACTGGCAAAATCAAAGTATATTTCTCCTTGATAAGAAAACAAAATTCAGATTTTGGCTATTTTAATCACATGTCCCTTAACTTAATAAATACTGTTGACAAAACCAGGTCAATAGATGATCGTGGTGGCAGAAAGAGAGATAATACAAACAGACTCTGTCCTGCCTGGCAACAACATGGCTAAAAGAAAAAATTTAACATTTCAAAATATTACTTCAACTTAAAGCTTCCATAAAATGTGTTTACAAGTAGACTTTTGTTGTTTTGTGTTAATTTAACCTGATTGGCACTCTGTGCTTTTTCTAGCTATGAACTCATGGCTTTCTTCAATTCTAGAAAATTCTTAGCTATTATCATCTGTTGTATATTGTCTTTTCTTCATCCTATCCTTCTGGAACTCCTATTAAAAATATATTTCAATGTCTCAATTCATCCCGACTCTTCTCTTTCATATTTTTCATTTATTCCTTCTTTCTTTTCTTTTCTGTCTTCCCTTCCTTCCTTCCTCAATATTCTATGTAACCTACTCAGTTCTATTTCCCATTTCATTAACCGTTGCTTCTACTGTGTCCAATCTGTTTATTCTCTTCATTGGAGTCTTTTTTCTTCAGCTTTTAATCTATACAAAAAATTCATTTTCAAGATTTCTAATGGGTTCTTAGATGCATTTATCCACACTAGTTTCAAATTTTTTGATTTTTTTATTCACAATTTCGAATTACTGCTTAATTTGGATACTAGTCCTTTTTTATTCTTTCAAAGATATATAAAATAATTTTATTGAAATCATTTGACAAATGCTTGATTATTTCTTATTCCTCAAGTGTAATTTCTCCCACTCGTTGGGTACACTTGCTATCTTTCATAATCTTGAATTTCTACATAGTCTTAAATTTGGGCTTTGTGAGTTCTTCTTGCCAGGGAAATTTTATTTGTTTTGTTTCTTTGCTTTTATCCTTTCCTAAACTCACATTCGTAGAGTGGGCAGTTTCACCACTGCCTCAGCCTGACCCGAGAGTCCACAGCTCAGAACTAGGTCTTATTCTAGAAGCTTGGGACATTGCCCAATGGGGAGCTGACAGTCCCAGTCTGCATAGTAGCAAATGAAGTCATTATTGGAAAATCCACTGGAATGAGCAACTAGCTCTGCTTCCTCTCCTTGCATGTCATTTCTAATTCAGCCCCTGACATCATGGAGCGCATGGGCCCCTGTGACTCACCATGGTGGGTATATTTTTTAGTACCTCATGGGGCTTGGACTACTGGGCCTGCTCCCACTTTCCAGTTTCAGTGTCCTGGGTACTTCAGCTCCTGCTCACCATGTGGATTTTCCTTCTATTTTTGTTCATCAGAGATTTTTATTTTAAATTCTGCTTTTAGTGAAACTCTGCTTTAAAAAAAAAAGTTTGTTTTTGTTTTTCTTTTCAATTTTCTGTGTTCCAAATGAATGGGGAAGTATACCCATTCTGTCATCTTGACCACAGAAGAAAAAAATTAGGATAAAAGGAATTCTGTTCTTTTCCTCAATTTTGAATGAAAATCCCTATAATTTTCATAGTTAAAAATTTCATCTTTATCATGAAGAGAAGGTAAAGTGAGCCTACTACTGCATAAAATAATATATTTGCTCTGAAAATACTACTATGAAGCAAGTGTTCTAGGTAACGCAGGGATCTGACGAATATTTGATTCAGTACTAGTACTACCAAAAGAATACAACTTTTAAATACATGTGCATATTTATGCAAAAGCAGAGGACATGTAACACACGTTGCACCCTCACATGGGAAATAAACCTTTTGCAGATCTCCACAGCTCTGTTTAGGAGCCTTTAAATCTTTTGAATTACTGAGTTTTGCTTTTTTTTTTTTCAATTTAATTTTATTTTTTATTTATTGATTATTTATTTATTTTGGCCGCACTATGAGGCTTGTGGGACCTTAGTTCCCCAGCCAGGGATTGAACCAGGGCCCTCAGCAGTGAAAGCACGGAGTCCTAACCACAGGACCACCAGGGAATTCCCTATTTTTTTTAATATAAATGTTAAAGGTTACTTTCCATTTAAAGTTATTACCAAATATTGGCTATATTCCCCGTGTTGCACAATACATCCTTGAGCTTATCTTACACACAAGTTTGTACCTCTCACTCCCCCACTTGTTTATTGGGCCCTCCCATACTGGTAACCACTAGTTTTTTCTCTGTATGTGTGAGTCTGCTTCTCTTTTTGTCATATTCACTAGTTTGTTGTATTTTTTAGTGAATTTTGCTTTAGATTCATAGCATAAACAAGCTCATAGGCAAGTGACAACTGGCCCTTCAGCTCTTCTAGTTTTCAAAGACAAGTTCTGATTATCTGATTTTGCACCAAGTATCATTTTCCTGGCTGGAGGTGCAGATGATTCAACACATACACTGACAACAGACTTCATATAAACACTTGTCTACATGTCAGTTCAATGGGAGCAAACTTTAATACATTCAAAAACTCTGAGCTGAGTCAGTCCATTTCGGTGTAGGCTTGTCTTTCTACAAAAAGGTCAGATTCTGCATATGGGATGTTGCATTTATAGAAAGTTTGTTTTCTTTAAAAAGGAGAGATTCTCTTTTAATCCTTACTATTAAGTATTACATAGATTTGAAAAAAAAAACAAATACTTTTGATTTCAATTTTATTAAAATATGTCTTTATAGGAACTCAGAGGTAAAGTTACTGAGTACCTTCACCGGGCGATACAAAGAATGTGTAAGACACAATTCTTCCTCTAGCTGATTTTATAATATGTACAATATAGTTGTTTTATAATATGTGAAGAAACCCTTATAAATCTGTCTCTCTGATTCTCCCCCTCTCTCTCCCTCCTCCCCTCCCCTTCACGGTTTTTGAAGATATTCTCCTAGAGATACACTTAAAAAAAGTTCCCTTAGAAGAAAACGCTCTTTACAACGCAGTCTGTATCCAGTTTTATGAAATGTGCAGGTTATTAACAGTAATTTTAGTGGAATTTATAAATACTATTGTCCTTCAATTTCAAGAAAACTCATAAACTAGTCATTGTTGTTTAATATTTATAAATGAGAGATTCTAAATCTCTTTTATGAGGCAGAAAAAAAATCATACTTTCAAAAATTTGTGTGACACAGTTAACACTCATTAAATGTTTTTTGAATAAATTAACATGATTTTACACAACCTGTGTGGAAACAGCTACATAACTTAATATTTTTCTTCTTGCTCAAGCACAGAAGGGCAAGAAAGAAGAAAAGAATTGGTGGGGGTGGCTCTACATTGTTTTTAAATTTTTATTGGAGTGTAGTTGCTTTACAATGTTGTGTTAGTTTCTGCTGTACAGCAAAGTGAATCAGCTATACATATACATATATCCCCTCACTTTTGGACTTCCTTCCCATTTAGGGCACCACAGAGCACTGAGTAGAGTTCCCTGTGCTATACAGTAGGTTCTCCTTAGTTTTCTATTTTATACACTGTATCAATAGTGTATATATGACAATCCCAATCTCCCAGTTCATCCCACCTCCCCCTTTACCCCTTGGTATCCATACGCTTGTTCTCTACATCTGTGTCTCTATTTCTGCTTTGTAAATAAGATCGAATATGCCAATTTTTTCAGATTCCACATATATGTGTTAATATATGATATTTGTTTTTCTCTTACTTCACACTATTTACAGTAGCCAGGACATGGAAACAACCTAAATGTCCATCAACAGAGGAATGGATAAAGAAGATGTGGTACATATATACAACGGAATATTATTACTCGGCCATAAAAAGGAACGAAATTGGGTCATTTGTAGAGATACGGATGGACCTAGAGACTGTCATGCAGAGTGAAGTAAGCTCCACATTTCTTTTTCATGTTTGCCTAGTTTCTCTTCATGCTGAGTGAGGATGACTAGGAAGTGAAAAGTGAATTGCAGAAGGACAAATGCTTGAACAGTAACACCCATGGCCATCTCAGAGCACCTAAGAGGGGACTCAGAGGTAGAAGATTCAGCTGAGAAAGTTTGGCATTTACGAGCCATAAGCTTTATGCCAGGCCCAAGATAAAAGGGCATTAATTCTCATCTTTCAGCAAAAGGCAAGCAAAAGAGTATATCAGAGCTTCACTAATAGACGTTTTTCTAAAGAAGATAGTCAAATGCCCAAGAAGTACACGAAAAGGTACTTGACATCACTAAATATTAGGGAAATGCAAATCAACCACAATGAGATATCACCTCACACCTGTTAGAATGGCCATCATCAAAGAAACAAACAAAAACAAAACAAGAGAATAACAAATGCTGGCGAGAATGTGGAGAAAAGGGAACCCTTGCGCACTGGTGCTGGGAATGCAAATTGGTGCAGCCACTATAGAAAACAGTATGCAGTTTCCTCAAAAAATTAAAACTAGAACTACCAGATTATCTGGCAATTCCACTTTGCAGATATATCCAAAGGTAACAAAATCACTATCCCAAAGATATCTGCACCTCCACATTCATTGCAGTATTATTTACAATAGCCAAGACATGGAAAGAACCAGAGTCCATCAGTGAATAAATGGATAAAGAAAATGTGAATCCAGCCATAAAAAGCAGGAAGAAGTTCTGCCATCTGCGACAACATGTATTGACCTTGAGAACATTATGCTAACTGAAATAAGTCAGACAAAGACAAAAACTGTGTGATCTCACTTATATGTGGAATCTAAAAAACCAAGCTTGTAGAAAAAGAGATTTTTTGGTTGCCAGAAGTGGGAGGTGCTGGATGGGGGAATTGGGTGAAGGTAGCAAAAGTTACAAGCTTCCAGCTATAAGGTTGTATATTTGAAAGCTGCTAAGAGACTAGATCTTAAAAGTTCTCATCACAAAGAAAAAATATTTGTAATTATGTGAGGTGACAGACGTTAACTAAACTTGTGGTAATCATTTCGCAATATATATGTGTATCAAATCATTATGTTGTACACCTTAAACCAATATAATGTTATATATCAAATGTATCTCAATAAAACTGGGAAAAAAATTCAAGGAAAGAAAAAAAAAAGGCTTTGCTGTGATGCTGACATATGGCCAAGAATGGAGGGGGACTTCTATCCCAAGAGGAAATCAGTCTCAGGCTCAGATGGATCGTCCTGAGTATCTAGTGGTACCAACTTTATTACACACATACTTATGAAAAGCACCATTCCAGGGATACTGTGATGAATGAGGTCCTCCTTCCTTGGAGCTAGCATTCCAGTAAAACAGTTAGAAAGGGCTCTGGGCTGTGGGCATCTGCAGGGGGTAAGGTCAGAGTCTAAAGAAAGAAGCCAGTAACTTCAACAACCATGCTGGGTTAAAAGTCAAAGGTGGGGATAACTCCAAGTTCTCAAAGGAAAAAGTTCAAATCCCTGTAGAAATAAAGCAGACTTCTATTTTCATAGAGAAAAGAGAAAGCCCTGTCCACGAGCAAGGGAATCTCAACTCAGTGGTCTTCTCGCTATGTCTGTCATACTCTACCTGGAATTTTGAGATAGAACTGGTCTTAGGTCTCAGAAGTGGTGGACATCTACAAGAAGAATCTCATCCAAGAACTCCATGGTATTACCTTCCTGATTACAAAAAGGAAACGTCTAAAATCGAATCACTTTATCCCTCCCACGGTTACCCAGATGCAAATTCAGGCAGTGTTTCCGATCATGAAAGGGCTCTTTTGCCAACATGTAGGCCAACTACTGATTTGGTTCTTTGATGAGTAAAAACAACCTCTTGAAGGTTCAATCTGTAAAACTAAATCTAAACAGCTGGTGACAGGACAACAAATGTCCCAGGGTAATCTCATCCAGGATGCACACTACATTAAAAGACCCATTAACATGCATATACGGCCAAAGTTAGGAAGAAAAGGTGTTATTAAACATAAATCAGGAGTGCCTGTTTAAGGCTAAATGGTTTCTTGTTACATAGAAACAGTGCTGAGAGAAACCCGGAGTCATGCAGAGTAAAGCTGCACAAGACATCTACGTTACAATAGAGTGCTCGTGATAACAAATACTGTTTCCTAGCTCCACTCCGTTGTTCTTTTCTACCATCCTAGATCATGGGGTTATGAAGGCAGGAGACACTAAAGTGAAATAAAACAACTCTGGACTTTGGACAGAGTTGGGTGTGCATGTCAAGGTAACCACTTGCTAGATAACCTGCGTCAAATTACACAACCACGCTGAGCCTCAATTTTCTAATCCGTAAAGGAGAGATATTAATGACTATCTCAGAGCAGTTTCATGTGAAACAAATGAGATCCCTTCTCTCCCTCTCTCAGACACACACATCCACATATGCACACACGCACACCCCAAACAATTAGTTCCCATTCTGTTAGCTCTGAATCTTGTGTGTACGCTATTACACAACTTTCAACGTATTTGTTATAAATTTGCCTTCTCTACTAAACCAAGAGCTCTTTGGGGACAGAACATATATCTCATTATCTTTCTGTCATGAGGATTCAGAAAGGTCTTAGCATAGAGCAGGTACTCAAAAAAGAGTTCCTTTTTGGCTCTGTTTTTCTAACATTCACTGTGTTCATGTCAGAAGAGCCCTCTCCTCCATTTAAGATAGGAAATGAGAACAGGAGAAAGACAGCACCTGAGTTCCAACATCACAATGGTGCACATGCAAGATCCTTTCACCACAAATGATGTTACAGTGAGAGATCTGCTGTTTCTACTTTCTGCTTATCCTTGTTTTGTCGTTACTCCTTTCTAAGAAACAGTATCTTGGTTCTCAGATACTGGGTTGAGCAACTGTGGATGGAGAGCAGGTATTTTATCATGCAAACAGAAGCAGCAGGAGAGAATGAAGAAGCAGATCTCCTCCCCCACTTCCTGAGTGGAGCAGGACAAGGGGTTTCCTTCTTCAGTGTGACCTGACAGGTTGCTGGCATCAGAGGACTCTAGGTTTGGTCTGAGAAACAGCTACTAGGGGAGGAGCAAAAGGGAAGAGCAGGTGAAGTCGGGGAGTTGCTGGCAGAGCAGGGGTTTCCTGAAAGCACAAAGAAGGGGGTAGAGGAAATTTGGGGAAGCACAAAGTGTAGGACTGAGCTGACCAACTGAGGGGGAGGTAAGGGCCATTCTGTGCCTAAGTGTAGGTTTAAACGGAGAAGCAGGAAGCCGGAAGTCAGGGGGAATAGAGGCAAGCTGCCCCTGAAATCTTCCTCCCCTGAAGTGCTGGGGTTTTATTTCCCCCATTGAAATTGGCCTCAAAAATTTAGAGATGTTCTTCCTCAAACTCTGTAGCTTCTCATTCTAACTCTGCAGTTCACAAAATGGAGCTCTGCTTGTGGACTGACAGATCTTTTGAAAGGTCATTACATATTTTACATGTAATGTCAATTTTATATTTGGATAAAATATATAATCCAGATTTCAAGATTGATAACTCTTGATACATACATAATCTGACAGATGAGGCAGTCGAACTCTGATCACTACTTCTGAGCAATAACTTTCCTGGCTCATTCTCAAATAAAATAACTTGATTCTCCACTCAGTTACTACAGACTATGTGACTGTGGACAACACAGTCAAGGTCAAGGTCAAGGACAACCTTCTCAAGGTCCTTCAAAATTAACCCCCTCCTCCTTCCACACTCCCACCCCCTTTTCTAGCCACATAGGATTCCTGGAGGTCCCCCAAATCTTGTTCATAGCTGGAGTTTTGAAGTCCCTCCACCTCTTGACAAATCGAGTCTACCTTCAAGGCCATCCTCAACGGTCTTCATCTGAGCACTCTGAGGGCCCCTGGGAAGAGAGGAACAGAGAATCTTCTCTCTGCCCTTAGTTTATGACTTACTCTCTATATGAGGGACACTCTGATTTCAAATGATTGGCTGAATTATTTAGATCTCACATGTCCTGAAGGATGGCACACAAGGTTCTTTCTTTCTGGACAAATATATAGTTCACTGATTTAAACCACATAAATTATGCTCAGTAAACATCAGGCTGTGTGTTGGGCTGGGCTTCTGTTCCTGATCTTATGGAGATCACCGTTTAGTAGAAAATGATTAAACAGTTGGGGAAATGGAAAATCACACTGTGATGAGGCGAGTACTACGATAGAGAAAAGCAAAGGGTGCTGAGAGATGATATGGAAGGAACAAGTCCCAGGCAGAGGGGTCAGGAAGGGAGGAGGGAGCGGCTCTGGAGCAGCATCTTCAGGGTGAGGACACCTGGGGCAGTAGGAGCAGGGGGGTGGCAGTCCCTGGGCCACGGATGGAGAGCGTACACTCTGGGACCGGACGCCGATCCATGGGAACACAGCATGGGCAGTGAGAGGACAAGAGAAGCGAGACGGAGCGAGGAGCGAGATGGAGCGAGGAGCGAGACGAAGGTTTTCGGTTTTGTACTGGAATACTGAACTCCATTCCATGTATAGCTGGAAGCTGTTGGGGGATGGCTGTAATTGGAGAGACCTCTTAGGATGCTATTGCTATAAAACGTGAGAAACGATGAAGGCCTAAATGAAGCAGTGACAGTGAGAGTAAAGAAGGGAGGGTGGATTCAAGGAAGCTATTTTAAAAGTTCTCTCTGGGGAATTCCCTGGCATTCCAGTGAGTAGGACTCAGGGCTTTCACTGCCACAGCCCCGGGTTCAATCCCTGGTCGGGGAGCTAAGATCCCACAAGCCGTGTAGCCATGAAGGTTCTCTCTGTGTAACTTAATGACAGGTTGAATGCGGGGGCTAAGAGAGAGCCAGGTCAAGGGTGACCTCTTTGTTTCTGACCTGAATGCCTGTTATTGGTGAGCTACAGAAAGAAAGGCAGATTCAGGAGGTGAGAGACGGAAAGATTACGAGTTTAGTTTGGCAAGTGTTTGAGGTCTTGTGGAACAAGGCAGAGTTTCCAGATGACACGTGACTACGTGTGTCTGGCCTATAGTAGAGGGACAACTGGACTGAAAACAAGAATACTGGAAATGCTGGCATATATGCAGTTGCTGAGTTCTGTTTAGAAGCAAAAGAAGAATATATAGAATAAGAAGTAGGTCGTGTATGTTATGACTATGATGGAAATCTATTAAGAGATATTCAGAAGCCAGAATCCTAAACTTTGTCTTGCCACCGAATTCCCAAGCTCTACCCTTTACCCTCAAACTCCCATCACAAGTTCCTCAAGGAAATACAAGCTTAGAGGTCAAGAACTAAGATGACGCCAAAGTGTATGCTTTCCCACTGTAACACTCCACCACTATACCTTCACCAGGGTAGAAAGTCTCTGGGTGAGCGAGACTGGACCATCCATGCTCTAAAATCAGAGGCAGATGCAAAGGATCTACAACACATGCAAGAAGCTGAGGTGCAGCTTAGCCCATTTGCCCTAAACTGAAACACAAGTCTCAGTCCTCTGTCACTGACCACTCTGGTGTCAAGGAAAACTGTGTCAAAGGAAAGGCAAACTGAGGTAAACAAGAGGACAAAGCAAGGGGTTTTGCCATGGTCTAGAATAGAGACTGTTTAATCCAGACACCAAGGTATTCTCCGGATAAGGTATTTCCCTAGCAGTAATGGCTCCAAACCCATATTGCTCCCAGTTTCATGGGAGGAAGAGAGGGACTGTCTAATGGTAATAATCAAGAGATAGAGAGTGAGAGACTCCCCTGCACGTGGTTCTAATAAATGTCATTGCCCTTGATTCCACTTAATCACCCCTCTTCCTTGGGGATGAAGTTAGGATTCAGAAGTTACTAAGACTTGCCAAGAGCTCCCACTGAACCCAAAAGACCAAACAAAGGACCCTGATAAATATCTAAATTTTAGGAACTGACAAAACAAAGAGGAACTTTTAAGGAGGTGCCTGAGAAGGAAGACTAAAAGGGCAGAAGGAAAAGTACAAGAGAGTGTACATGTCTAGAAATCATGAAAGGACAGAATTTAGAAAGGACAAGTAGTCAAGAGTATAAAATGCTATTGGATATGACAACTACAAGGGTCACAAGTGGCCTCAGTATAAATGGTTTTCAGTGGAGTAGTATAGGACCAGAACCTCTGACAGTGGCAAACAGGAAGGCACACAATTCTTATATATGCTAAGATCTGCATGGGTTAGAGCATGGATTGAGAATTCCACTTTTACATGACAGCTAGCCAGCAGTCCTCAGAACTGGCTAATGGCCAAGATATAACAGAATTCTCAGCTAAGTTAGAAGGTACCTCAATAACATGGTCTTTGCTTAGTTAGTGCCCAGATGGCTCATTTGAGTTTCTGACCACCAGATGGTGAAGTATCACAAGAGTGTTCTAGTTTTTGATGAGCTGTGAACCTATACATTCTCCTTTCCTGCTTACCATTTGGACAAATGTGGGTTAGTATTTCTTTTGGAGCTGTAGATGAATAAACTTTTTTATCTTAAATTTCATGCTAAACAAAGATGAGAAGATAAAAGAAGGCCCCATAGGACATCAAACTCAACATGTCCAAAACACACACAAACACACACACACACACACACACACACACCAGCAAAGAGGCAGAAAGAAACAGAGAAAACAAATTTCACAGTCTGGTATTAGATTAAAATAAAATACCTACACTAAAGTTACACTAATATTAATTTTGTTAGATGATTTGAGTCCTAGATTCAAGTCCTGGCTGTGCCACTTACCAGCGATGGATCTTGGGCAAGTTACTTATTCTCTCTTAGTTTCAGTTTCCTTTCTGGTGAAATGGGCTGATAATAATAATATCAAACTCATAGAATTGTAAGAATTCAGATTAAGAACACATACATATAGCATGACTCCTGGTGCAAAGTAAGGGCTCAATAAATGTTATCTAATTGTTATGGCACTCAGAATCTGGCTGGGCCTCCAGTGGATCATTATGGACCTCAATACTAATTATAGCATATGTACTATTCGAGATAATTTGCACTCATAGAATACACATAGCATAAACACCTATACATATGCATATACATGTGTGTAACAAGATAGTTTCTCCTAAAAGGCAGTCTCCACATTACAAAGAGCTTCAATCTAAAAATATATTGATACGAATGTTCTTTGATTCTAGAAATGTTTTTCCCCTCACAGAAACACTGACTATAATAAAATAATCACAGAATTCTAGGACCCAAATTAACTTTATAAACAACGATACTAAGGAAAATGTAATAAAGTGAAGTGAAAATATTCAAGCTTCAAGGGAATTACTGGATGCTGAGAATATATTGGTCCAAGATCTATTCTAACTCTCTTCTAGTTATCAAGAGACTGAGGAGTTAAAACTTGGGGGTAAAAATCCAAGACACTCTTGAAACTAGGGGTCCAGGCAAGACTTAGTGCTTAGTTTTCACCAGTCAGATGAACTTACATGAAATTTTTTAAAGTCTTTATTGAATTTGTTACAATATTGCTTCTGTTTTATGTTCTGTTTTTTCGGCCACGAGGCATGTGGGATCTTAGCTCCCTGACCAGGGATCGAATGTGCACCCCCTGCATTGGAAGGTGAAGTCTTAACCACTGGACCTCCAGGGAGTCCCTTACATGAAATTTTGATTTTGAATAGTGAGTCATGTGGAGAGAGAAGCAGAGTGTGAAGATCCCACTTTCTATGTGGTTCCTGAATTGAGTTTTTCCTGGATTAGTGGGCACTGTTGCTTTCCTAAGGGCAGCAGAAGAAGCAGACCTCTGGGAGCAATGGCTTCCTTATCATCAGCTTCCTACAGAGGTGGTGGTGGCCTCCTTGATTGAGCACAGTAGAAGGGTTCTGGGAGCTTGCCTCTAGGACGTCAGCCTTCTAGTCCAGCTCTTCCAACAGTTTTGAAGCACCTAATCCCCTGAATCAAACCTTCGTCTACTTAAACTAGCTATAATCGATCCTGCTGTCTGCAGTGGAACTGTCCCTAAACAAGAGAGATGAGCAGAGTAAATACGGCTCTGGTTCAGGGTCCAGGCACTGCTCATGCAAATCAGACTTTCTGAGATCCCTGCATTAGCGGGATCTAATTACCTAATCAGCATTACCTGTGCTGATTCCCACTGTTGAATTCCCTCCACTTCAGAGCCCATAGAAACTAAGGATATTTGCAAAACAACTTTCTATCAAAAAACCACATGGGATTTCGGTGGAGGAACTGAGGAGAACGTGGAAGAACAGAGACGTTTCAGAGGTGGAAAGGAGGTATCTGTATGTATTCGTTGTCTGCAATGTAGTTATGTGAAAGATAGGCACTACCTGTAGTGGAAATACTCAAGAAGCAGCTTTGGAAAAGCCAAGCTTCTTGGATTCCACCCCAAGTTAACTCAATCAGAACCGATGAGGGGTGGCACCTAGGAATCTGACAACTGTGCTGGGGAGTGAGGTTTGAGAACCAATACCGTATAGCAAGCATGCTTAAACAGAGAGTAAATGTCAACATTTTTACAACTATTCACTTTCAGAACTAATTTAGAACCTGAAAAGAGAAAGATCACTTTATGTAGGACACACATTCCCTTCTGGCCTGCAGTTATTGATGCTAAAAGGAGCAGGATTTGCTGTCAGGTGAGATCTCTCCATTCACGGTGACAGGAACCCTTGTGCAAGCCAGAGAGCCTGCGGGCTGTGGATGTCTCACCTGACGGGAACCACCGACTTAAGGCGAAATTAAACGGCATCCTCTGATGATTCAATCCTATCTGCCTGATCAGTGCTTCTAGAGAAGCACAGTGGGGATGTTTTGCGCTTCTGGTTGAGAAAAAACACGTGCACCCCAATGTTCATTGCAGCATAATTTACAATAGCCAGGTCATGGAAGCAGCCTAAATGCCCATCAACAGACAAATGGATAAAGAAGATGTGGCACATACATACAATGGAATATTACTCAGCCATAGAAAGTAATGAAATTGGGTCATTCGTAGAGATGTGGATGGACCTAGAGATTGTCATACAGAGTGAAGGAAGTCAGAAAGAGTATATTAACTCTTATATATTATATTATACTCTCATATATTAACGCACATATGTGGAATCTAGAAAAATGGTATGGATGAACCGGTTTGCAAGGTAGAAACAGAGACACAGATGTAGAAAACAAACATATGGACACCAAGCGGGGAAAGGCTGGGGGGGGATGAATTGGGAGATTGGGATTGACATACATATCACTAATATGTATAAAATAGATAACTAATGAGAACCTGCTGTATAGCACAGGGAACTCCACTTCACTGTTCAGTAGAAACTAACACAATACTGTAAAACAACTATACCTCAATTAAAAATAAATAAATACATAAATGAAAAGAAGATATCTGCCAAATTATTGGATTGGTACTAACCACCCAGCCTCACTGTGGTGAGCACCTTGCCTTTGAACGAGCCCATTTAAGCAACAAAGCACAGTACATTTGGATATAAAATCATTCAATATAGTCAATGTTGATAACATAAGAATCCAAAATCTAAAAGTCAGTAAACTGCTACATTCCAATGAACACAGGCACATGATTTCCCTTTGAGGATGTGAGAACCGTGCTCACTCCTTCATACATTTAGAGACACGATGTACCACCAACCCTGCAGAGGACTTCCTCTCATGGGCTTGAAGCCACCTCCATCTCTTGTCTACCTGCTTTTCAATCTTCACCAAAAGTAGGAGCCGGATAACAGGCCTCTTCCTCTTGGCATTCAGAAAGAGCTCTATTTTCATTGCTTTTTTTAATATGTAAATAAATGTTTATTTCATTAAAGTACCCCCAAATTTTTTTCCAGCTCAAAATGGGCCTTCCTAAGTGTGTGGGTTTTTAAAAAATTTTTATTGGAGTATAGTTGATTCACAATGTTGTCTTACTTTCTGCTGTACAGCAAATTGAATCAGCTATACGTATACATATATCCACTCTTTTTTAGATTCTTTTCCCATATAGATCATTACAGAGTATTGAGTTGAGTTCCCTGTGCTATACAGTAGGTCCAAGCAATTATATGCAAATAAAATGGACAACTTAGAAGAAAAGGACAAAACTTAGAAAGGTACAACCTTCCAAGACTGAACCAGGAAGAAAGAGAAAATATGAGCAGATCAATCACAAGTACTGAAATTGAAACTATGATTTAAAAACTTCCTACAAACAAAAGCCCAGGACCAGATGGCTTCACAGGCGACTCCTATCAAACATTTAGAGAAGAGTTAATCCTTCTCAAACTATTCCAAAAAACTGCAGAGGAAGGAACTCTCCCAAGCTCATTTTATGAGGCCATTACCACCCTGATACCTAAATCAGACACAGATATCACAAAAAAAGGAAATCACAGGCCTATATCACTGATGAACATAGATACAAAAATCCTCAACAAAACACTAGCAAGCCGAATCCAACAACACATTAAAAGGATCATATACCATGAACAAGTAGGATTTATCCCCGGGATGCAAGGATTCTTCAGTATACGTAAATCAATCAGTGAGATACACCATATCAACAAACTGAAGAATGAAAACCATATGATCATTTCATTTCTTATTATAAGAAAAATGTACATAAAAAGCTAAGGAGAACTGGAAAAGTAGAATATATACATCACATCACCTTCCCTCCACTTCTAATGTTGAAACCATCTGATATATTGAACAAATACTAAGAAAATCAGCTGATGGGAGAATTTCAACTAGCAATATAAAGGGAAAGAAACTGATATTTACTGAGCATTTTCTGAATACCAAGCACTATGGTAGGGAAGTAGGTATTAAGGGAAGATCAGCAAATGGCCACGGGACACACAAGAAGATGTCGAACCAGGATTAGGCCCATGACTGTCTGGGCCCTTTCCCTATGAGCTCACTCATTATTGTTAAAAAGGGGGAAAAAAGAATGTTTACTTAAGCACATTTCATTTAGAAATACAGATATCCAAATATACACTTAATATGAAATACAGATATCCAAATATACATTTAACATGACTTGCAGATTAAGCTCCATTCTTTGCTGGATACTGGAAAAAACACATATTCCCAGAAGGAAGCTGAAAATAGTTGCATCCCTCAAATTCTATGAAGAGTCTCTCAGGAGGCAGAAAAATGACACGGAGCCTGAGGAACTGCCCCAGGGGAGCAAGGATGCCAGAAGGTGGACTAGAACATTTAGGAAGAGAAGTGTTCTTTTGACCACTAGGTGGTTGAGTTGCGCAGTACTGTAGAGAAGAAGAGCTTGGAAGTGTCAGTGCCTGGCCCAAGCAGGACCCACTGCTTTCTAACTCTGTGCCCTTTGGGCAAGTTGCTTAACCTGTTTTATTACTCAAAAGAAAAGACAAATATGTACTTCACAGAATGTGAACATTTTTTTCTTTTTTAATTTTTATTGGGGTATAGTTGATTTACAATGTTGTGTTAGTTTCAGGTGTACAGCAAAGTGAATCAGCTTATACATATACCTATATCCACTCTTTTTTAGATTCTTTTCCTATATGGGTTATTACAGAATATTGAGTAGAGTTCCCTGTGCTATACAGTAGGTTCTTATTAGTTTTCTACACAGGCCCCTGATTCTTCTCCAACAAGGGTGATAGCCAGCCTCTGGTTTGGGTCTGCTGTTCCGCCTGGGTCTATCCCTCCAATAGAGCTATACTGTGTTCATGTAGCTGGGGGGAACCTCATCTCAACAGCGTGCACCAGGGTTCCTCCTGGAGAGAAAACTGTCTTTGTTTAGAAAAATACCCTAATAAGTTGTTTGGGGTAGAAAAGGTGAGGTTCTGGGAGACATGGTTAAGAAAGAGGCAGCAAACAAAGCCTAGCTGAAGAATGGCCAGGGATTCTGAATTGAGGGATGACAAGAAGAAAGGGAGGGGGTTGAATGGGTAGGAGTGGGGGAGGGAGTGGGAGGGGGTAGAGGAGCTGAGAAGGTCTGGACTTGGGGTGGCAAAGGAATGCAGCGAATAGGAACTTTCTGGTGGCAAAGTGGCTTAAGAATGTTTACGAACAAGGATGCCTCACACTCTGCTGAAAGGTTTTGCTGGGATATAAACCCTCTCCTGTTGCCTGCAGGTCTGCGCTATGGAAGAGTGCCATGTGGGCGTGAGCTGGGGATGAAGCGGGGATGCTGGTGCAGGGAAGAGGACGGAGTTCCCCTTGGGGCCAGCCTGGAGCACTGGGAGGGAGCAAGGTGGCTGGGGGAGATAGGATGCGGGAGGTCAAGAGTTCACCAGGAATTGGGAGAACTGGTCAAGAATGTGCAGAAGTCTAGAGGATGGCACTGGAACCTTCCAGGAGATGTGAAATGGGGGACTGAGACAATTTTATTTAAATCTCAAAGGACAGGGCGAACTCAGAGTCAAGGAAGACCTCCACTAACATCTGAGTCACATTAGCAATTCCAGATCCGGAGGTGGGGCGGGGTGGGAGATAAAACACTATGATAAGTGGGATTGTAGAAAGCAGTAATTTTCAAGCCTTGTTTGTATTTTACAGATAAAGTTTTTTCTTCATATGAAACATTATTTGGAAGTCCAGTGTGAAAACAAATAAAAGATCATCTGTTCAGCTTGGTGTGTGTGTGCAGATGCATGCGTGTGTGCGTGTGTGTGTTTGTGTGTGTAAGAGAAAAAGAAGAAAGAGGGGAGAGGCAGAGCCATATCTACTTGCTCCTCCACTTTTCATCTTCCTCTCACACATATCGCAGTTCTTCCCGTGATTGGGGAACATCATGGTTTTAAAACCATATATAAAGGTGCACCTGGCTATTTTTCAAAGAAGGAGTGCATGAGGTAAGCAAGCAGGTCTCAAATCAGACAGCCTTTACTCCCTGTGTGAGTCTAGACAAATTACCTTGACACTTTTTTGTTCTTCATCCACAGGTGGGTATTTAAAAGACCTCACAGGATGAGTGTGATGATGAAATGCAAAATTATGCATGACGTATACTAGAAAGTGCTTAACCATTACTGTTACTGTAATACACTTTCTTTGCACAGGATTAATAAGCAGATGGTTTATCAAACAATTTCCAGGTTGGCAATCACCCAAAAGAGATCTCAGTAGAGAGATGGTCCACAGTGAAAGGAAGCTACCTGGGAGACACACCAGGGGTGGGGGGCTCTGGGGCAGCCTCAAACCAAGGGGAGAGTGAGGGAATCTCCAAGGGGAAGGAAGGTCCTCCGCCCCATAAGAGTAACCACCAGACACCACGCCAAGTCAGAGGGCGTCTGACTTATAACACACAACCTAAGTTACTCCATTAATTGTTCAACTCAGGTCCACTGGATTGACTTACTAAGAACCACATGCTGACTCTTCTTAGTATTTTAAAGGACCCTTAATTAACGTTAGCAGAAATAAACTGACTAAAATATCAAAACCCAATGTCCAGTGAGACATGATGTCTTGAGACAGAAGGCAGAACAAAATATCAGTGAGAAAAAAATATTCACGACTCTACTGCTCCAGCCTTATTCTAAAATGCGGGAAGAGCAATCATCAGGAATCTAAAAGTTCCTCACAAAACATAATTTTCTCTCATGCCACTCCACCAAATTCTTGATCACACACTGGGACGTATGTGTGTGTGTTCCCAAAACTTAAAAGACACATATTATCTGAGCAAATAATCTTCTAACAAAGTCCAACAGCTGAAATAGTGCATGTTTCCTACAAAAAAAAAAAAAAAATTCTCAGAATTGTATTGCTTTTAAAAAAATTTATTAATCATTTTCTATAAAAGGAGATGTTAAAAAGTAGATGGAGTATAAAAATGATTTGTGTAGCCTCATAAAACAATAAACTGTACTTTGTAGAATGCAGAAAAATGAGACAGAAATTTAGCTCTCTTCTATTTACAGTAGCCATGTGAAATCCAGGGCAGAGTCCAGCTATGCACAGTTCACACTGCCCAGGCAATTTAGTTCTGTGGGGTATGTATTTGGGGACAAAGTTTGGAATCCTGGGGAGGGCTGAAATAGAATAGCACTGCTTATGTGTTTTTGGAAAGAAAAGTAAGACAGTAGTACCAAGACTTGGGAAAACAGCCCACAGTAAGACTCTGGAGTCCCTGGTACAGGGAGGTGGGCAAATGGAGAAAGAGAGTTAAAAGCCTGAAGGATAATGAAGTGTAGCCTTCCCTTGTGGAACCAAGGAGTGGTTCCATATGTCTTTATTGGCGGGGAGATTTCTAGAAAATCCTGTTATCAAGCATCAGAGAGTTTGGACAGAGATCAAATGAATTGCCCAAGGTCACACGCTGTGTCAGGGCAGACCCAGAGTTAGAACTCTTAGCCCTGAAGTTTCCAATCTATTGCTTGGCTCCTTAAACCACAAATGCTTGTCAAGGAAAAAGTCTCCCTAGAGCCGAGGCAACACAGCTGGAGAATATTAACCCATAAGTTTAAAACAGACAGAATTTCACTGCATCACAGATCCATAACCTCTTTTGGTGGATACACAGGGAAAGCTGGAGGGCAAGGGGCTGGGGGGACAGGAATGGCTGAGAAAACAGAGAAGCTACATGAGGTGATCAGATAGTCCTACATCAAACCATCACCCTTCAAACAAACAAACACACACACACACACACCACATTCTATTAAATGTTCCCGGTTGAAAAAATTGAAAATACTTGTCTGAGAGAAGAATCATTGCTTTAGAATAAGTCATTGGTGTGTGTGTACGTGTGTGTGTTTTCCTTAAACCCAGAAAAAAGACTCCTATTAGGTCAATAATTAGTTCTGATCGATTAGAAGATGAAAACAAACGAAACGAAACGAAACGAAACTAAACGTGAAGGCAGTGAAGTCTAAGACCACTGAAAAAAGTACCTTTCACCTTCTGAATGATCTCCTTGTATTATTTGGCCTATAAGCCTTGGGTTTGCATCCTTTCTTGGCCATTAACTCCACTGAGAACTTGATTAAAGCTATGGTCCTCTCCCAGGGAATAGTTTATGGACTCATACTCAGAAGTTTAATATTAAAATTTTAGGAGTTCAAAGATTCCTTAAGTCAAAGAACCCCCTTATGAGAAGTCCTGTTGTAAGAGGCTTTGCAATGCTCAGAGGAAGATGTGAATAGCATTGACTGGTCCACTGGTTTCCAAAAACTTGTCCATGAGCCAGCTGCCTTGTGTCACATACGTCACTTGTTAAAAATACAGATATCTGAATATCTTCCAGATCCTAATGGATCTGAATTGGGGGGGAGGGGGGCTACAGGGGTGGAGCATTAACAAACGTTCCAGATGATTCTGATACACAGTCAGACTTGAGAACGACTGCTTTGGACAGTTGCTTAGTGATGCTATTAACTATTTGGAAACTGAATGTGATAAAGGTGACAGAAGTTGGAGGAGAGGTGTGTAAGAACAGTGATCATATTTTCCATTCCTAATTTGGGACTAATGGCCTAACAATGGCAAAAATATTTGAAATCTGGCCCATCCTAGGAAATCTGGGACATATGGTCATCATGATATAAGATGAAAAATGTCTGAGAAATCACTGCTTTAAAGATAAGATGACCAGATGGTCTACATTAAGACAGAAAGTTCCATCATTTGATTTCACATCCTGCATCTCTGATTTTCCCTTGCCTGTTACCTTCTCCTCAAGCTATCAAGGCACCTTCTTCCTTTTATCACCAGATTTCTCTAACTGCTCCATATGTCAGGAAACCGCACTCTAGCCCCTTCTGATCGGCCTCAGGGCTGATCTGCAGGTCAAGACCAGCCTCCCCTGTTCTCCTTTGCTTTATAAGCAAAAGCCCCAGAGATTTAACCTAGTTCCTTCTCCTTAGGTAGCTACTTCCACCCACTCTACCCTTGAGATTCTGTCCTCTCAAGAAACGAGCAAAAGAGCAAAATGCAGCTCAGCATCTCCAGCTGACTCTCTGAGAGTATTCACACCAGCCCAGTTTTATCACTGATCATCACAAGGAGAAAGTCAGGAAAAATGAAAATAACAAACACGGAAAAGCTCCCTCATTCACAGTGATCTTCCTGTTGTACTCACTGGGCTATAATTGCTGATTTCTTTATGTATATTAAATTTCTTGCTTCCCATTTATTTCTCAACCTGTTATGATAATAAATATTATAATCATAATTATATAGAAAATATATATTATATAAATAAATATAATAAAATTGTCTTAGAAAATAGAATGAATAAAAACACAAAATAAATTGTTGGTGCATACTTACAGAACTGTTTACTGGGACTTCCCTGGAGGTCCAGTGGTTAAGAGTCCACACTCCCAATGCAGGGGGCCTGGGTTTGATCCCTAGTCAGGGGACTAGATCCTGCATGCATGCCGCAACTAAGAGCCCGCATGCCGTAGCCAAGATCTTACACGCGGCAATGAAGATTCCGCGTGCCACAGCTAAGACCAGGTGCAGCCAAATAAATAAATAAATATTTAAAAAAAGAAAAAGAACTGTTTGACTCACTGTTTCAGAAGCAGCAAAAGGAAATGGGCTGCAAAACACAAAACATACTCCTCACTGGACTTACCATGGTGGTTTGCCGTATGATACATACTGAAATTAGATGCTGAATTAAACCAAAAAAGTCAGACTAACACAAGAAACAGCTTACCAAGAATGCGTCCACCTAAAACTAGACATTTCTCCCAGCATTTTGCCACCATGTTCCTCGTGCTACTTACTTAGCTAACAGTGACTAAAGCAGTCCTGTAAATTAATGTAAACAATCCATTTGAGTTTGAAATGATTATTTTTATCATTATCATTATTACAGCCATTCATTAGTGCTATGTTAAAAGCTGTAACCTATGTTATCTCACGTAATTTTTTCCAAAAAGTTTGTGAAGTAGGTACTAGCTTCCCACATTTTAGAGAAGTGGTAAATGAGGCCCAGAGAGATTAAATATGCGAGCAAAGTCACACAAATTAAGTGTGCTTGAACTAGTGTTGTGTTTACCAACCAGCTCTTTGGGGTCAGGGGAGAGTTCTGGTTTGTAATATTTGCTGCTTCCCATGGTGTAAATACTCCCAGCAAGGGATTTCAAACTGCCAAGGTGATGTTACTGAACATGGAGTTGGAAAAAGATGCGCATGGTCCCATCTTGTCAGCTGTGACATCGGCCCCAGCACACCATGGCTTGAATCCAGGACAGCCTTATTCAAAAAGTGCTAATTCATTTGCTGCAGCATTCCTGTGATCATACATGAGTTTGGAAATTGGACACTGGCCATGTCTCTATCCTGGCAGTACCAAATAATCTGTAGAAGATGGCATATTTTTTAATTCACTGAAAAGGTAAAATATAGAAGAAAGCCACCAAATTACCCTGTAGCTACCGTATAAAGACAGAATCAAATGTGAAAACTCTGTGGACAACTTTGAAAACTGAATTGGAAGTAATATAGCCAAGAAACATCATATAAAGTATGATGAGTCTACTAATGGAAAATATCAGCACTCTTTGCATTTTTTTCCAAAACCAAACGTTATAATCCAATAAAGAGAAGTCATACTACCCAGTGCTCAGCTGCAACACCCAGGGATTTTTTCCTTTGTTTCTTTCATCTGTATACCACATTGTGCTAAAATCATTCAAATGTCTTTTACTGGTTACTTTCCAAAATACCCTAATATTCATCTTCTAGGGCAAAAGTTATAAATCAAGTCAATGTCTACAATTCCAGTCTAACTCACAACTACTAATGAAAGAGAAAGGAGAAAAGCATATCAACCTTTTGAAAGATGAGCCTAAGTCATCCATAAGTGACTTTTCCCAAATAAAAAGACAGAGGAGTAGAGGAAAAGGCAAGTCTCCAACATCAACTTTAAAACCAATCATTACCCTGGTGAATTCACAAATTCATCACAAATGAATTTGAGGGAAAGGAATTTTTAAAAGGCTTTGCTTGGCTGAAAAAATCTATGAGATAAAAGGTAAGAATTACTTTATGTATGATTATAAAACTAAAATAAATCTTCCTTCTATAACAGATTCCATAAACCATATCATGAAAATATGTTCTCTTATATGTTAAAAATTTCAAAAAAAATCATAAACCTGATGGGAAGACCACTTATATCAATGTACAAAGATTGGCAAACACAAAAACAAATCATAAAATTGTCAGAAGTGATTTGCTTTGAGATTTTAATATAAAAATGTTGAAGTACTCTAAATGAAGAAAAAACAAGAAAAATTAATAGATGAATATCATTTGGCCATGTGAAATACAGAATTTATTTTCTCAGCCGTTTGTCAGGAAAGTTCTTCCATTTTAAATATACTGAGTGAAATACATAGTATGGAAAAAAATAATACAAATATTAAAGAATTAACAGATAAGACAGAAGGAGTTATGACTAATAATTTAGCAGTTTCAATAATTTAACAAAAATTTAGTAGTTTCAGTAATTTAATAAAAAGTAGCTCTATTAAAATGAGAATGCAAGAAGAAGGCCCAGCCGTATCTTTGACATATGGGTTCTTATAGAAGCAAACATGCCCACAGGCCTTTATAAATGACAGAATTTCCTCTCTGAAAGGATATTTGGAAGGCATTCCAAAGACTTACCTAATCAATGTGGAATCTCCACAGGATCCCTGGCCAGGGTGGGCAAGTTGGTGGAGGGGCAGGGGGCTTGGGGGAAGTGGGAAGAGACCCGTGTCTACCCCAACACTGGCCCTGACAGAAAACCTGCCATCTCTGGGACACATTCTGACGTTAAACACTAATTACAAGATGTGTATACGTTCAGACTACTGGTCCTAATTATGCCTCCTAGAAGACAAGCAATGGAAAGAGTATAAGATTTAGAAACAGAACAATCAGACTCAAATTCTGATGTCATCGCCATTAACAAGGATAGGCCAAATCATTTAGATGCTGAGCCTCGGTTTCTTCATTGGCAAAGCAGTGACATAAATAGCTACCTAGAAAGATTATGAAGATCAAATGAGATAGCTATGAAAAGTGCTTTATAAACTGGAAGTTGCCGTATAAATGACAGATAATGTGAACTCCAACAATTACTTCTTACTATTTCCATCTATTTGACAGTCCCTAAATTATTTGAAAATAGCTACCAAATGCTGCCAAGGGTATCTGATGGGAGATAATTTCATGTTCAAATCAGAATGTATCAAAACATGGTACCAGCCTAGCTGTCACCTCTTAAGTGTTTCAGTTTGATAACGATAACAGAGTCATTTGGTCATGTACAATTCTGAGACAGTAGTATGCCTACCACTTCAGTGATGCACATGGTTACAGTAAAGGTCTGGTTAGATTCTGATATCTTCTGGCAATAAAGCATTTCCTGTTGGATTAGATGTACAGTGTGAGAGAGTCAAGTGTGGTTCTAAGAATTCTGGCCTGAGCAACTGGAAAGATGAAGTTGTCATTTAACAGAGGAAGTGAGGAAGGAAGCCTGTGCACACAGCAGGTCTAGTGAGAAGATCAGTTAAATTTGAGATGTTAATTAAATAACTACAAAGAGATGTCAAGTAGTATTCCTACAAAATAGGGATGAAAAGACCTATTAGAAAGACATTAGTGGTATATAATGTCGAAGCCAGCTCAAGAGTTCTTTGAAAATAATTCTTGAGATGTTAGCTTTGCAACAGGCCTTAGAAAACAACTGGTCAAAATTAAAACAGGAAATCAGTGGCAATCTCCAAGAACAATGCCTTCTAGAAAAAGAATGTAGAGGATTACAAGAAATACACGGTGCAATCAAGGAGCAGCGTTACAAAAAGTAGAAATATATTTTTTTCTCTCAAGTATGTAAAAGAAAGGCAACTAAAAACCGGAAGAAAAATATGATCTGAGACAATCTAATGTAGTAAATACGAAAAACCTGAAGTAAGACATGATTTTGAGCAATTGGTACAATGTAAGAAATAATAATTTATTTGGCATTTTTTGAATAGCACAGAGGGGATGTCAGTGAAACCATCAAGAAGAAAATATAGTCATAGTTCTCCACTAAAAATATATATATGTTATTGATTTTCAATATTTACAATCAATTTATAAGCAGAGACCTAAAGGTTATGAAATTTCTGAGATATTTTGACTGAAGTCTTCCAAGATTTTAAAACTTAACTCTTTAATACCACTAACACTTATTTTGATATATGGTATCCTTAAGAGGATCTACAGTTAATTTTTTAAGTAGCCAAGTTTCTTTTTTTCCTTGAAGAGCTGGTCAGTGAATAATAATTTTTTTTTAAAGAACTCTAACCAGTTGAATTTATATCTGAATTTTACTGGACATCTGAGCTCTTTTACCATGAGAATCAAAACTTCTTCTTTAAAAAAATATGTCAAAAGCATACATTTCATGGGCAAACTTCAGATAGCACAAAAGTATAAAGCTTCAAGCTTGAGAGAATCCTTGGAAGAGATCTTATTCAAAGCCCAGGACTAGATGACCTTTCAATGCTTTCATCTAACCTTGATCATCTAAGGGTTTTCATTACGACCCATATGACAAAGGTGTTCTAGACATTAAAATGGTGTTCATCCATCTTTTAAAGACAGAATTCCAGGCTTTAGGAATGACTTCTTCAAAATAGTAAGAAGTGCGTAGACGCAAATGCCTTTGGAATTTTTTTTTTCAAATATTAAGCAAGAAGTTAAAAAGAAATTGAAAAATAAAGTCTGAGTTAAAAAAAAAAGACATAATATTCATTTGCCTTGTAGCATGATATAAAAAAAGTCATAAATATTCCTGACCTTCAATCCGCTACAGATAGGCTTTTCATATTTGAAGTGGAAGTATTTACTATCTGGGTTCATTTATATGCAAATGGAAAATCTAGATTTTTGCCATGACAACCAACATTAATCAAATAAAAATGTGTTGCTCCCAAGCCCACAACATTCAAAATGGAATGTCATCTGAAGCTTTCAACTCCCCTCAAGGTGAAAGTTGGAAGGGGGGCCACACCCACTTCTACTGAAGACTTTTGCTCAAGGACCATCAGAGCCCTTAGTCCACTGCTACCTTCAGGGTCTTTCCTCTTCCTATTAACTGCACAGTGACATAGTCCACAACATGTTTGAAATGGACTATTTATTCCTGAAATAATTTTCTTCTTCTCTGAGGGTAACTAGGTTCGTATTCCCATTCCACCATTGACTAGCTCTTGGATCTTGCGCAAATCACTTGAACTTTAGCCTTGATTTTCTCAAAACTAATTTGTCATACCTAATTCTTAGGTTTCTTTAAAGAATAAAGAAGATAGCATATGTAAATATGCAAACGTATTGTACAGTATCTGGTACATAATAGGCATTTAATAAATATTAACTGCATTCTGCAGTCCTATATTTATATTTTTGACATTTTAGATAGTGATCCTGAAATCAAAAGTATACAGAGACGTTTGCAGGAAAAGAAACTGCTCCCGTTTCTAAGAGTTAATTAAGGGCATTAATTAAGCCCTAATGATATTAAACATTTTAAATGGTATGGGTAACTTTCAAGAAAACAAATTCTTCTATATCTCCAGCAATAATGATTTGCTTTACTTTCTGTGCAGAGAAGGGCCTCACTCTTTAAATGTGAAAGCATGTCGTGTACAATCAAAAGAACGAAGCTAAAGTGGGGAGGAAGACTCAATTTTTAAAATAAAGTTTATATTTGTAATGAGGTGGATGGACCTAGAGTATGTCATACAGAGTGAAGTAAGTCAGAAAGAGAAAAACAAATACTGGATGCTAACGCACATATATGGAATCTAAAAAAACCGGTACTGATGAACCTAGTGGCAGGGCAGGAATAAAGACACAGATGTAGAGAATGGACTTGAGGACACGGTGGGGCGGGGAGGGGAAGCTGGGATGAAGCGAGAGAGTAGCACTGACATATATACACTACCAAACGTAAAATAGATAGCTAGTGGGAAGCAACCGCATAGCACAGGGAGATCAGCTTGGTGCTTTGTGACCACCTAGAGGGGTGGGATAGGGAGGGTCAAGAGGGAGGGGAAATGGGGATATATGTATACGTATAGCTGATCCACTTCGCTGTACAGCAGAAACTAACACAACATTGTAAAGCAATTACACTCCAATAAAGGTATAAAAAATAAAATAAAGTTCATACTAGGTCTTATTATACATAGCAATCTAAAAATTGTATTTGCCCCCAAATGATCTTTACGTGTTCCCTAAACAATCAAGAATTACAGAATACCACAGAACCCACATTTCCATGCTCTAAGGAACCTAAGAGGTCATGTATTCTGCCCAACCTCTTTGAACAGATGAGAAGTCAAAGCATAGGCAGATGAAGTTCACTCCACAAACAGGTGTTGGGTACCTGCTCTGTTTCAGTCAGGGAGCCCATCTAGGTCTGAACTTAACAAGGTCACCAAGACCTTCTGATTTCCCGTCCCCTATTCTTCTAGAATACCCATTTCCTGAGAGCAAAAATTAAATTTATTCTCACCTAAGAATTAAAGGGCGCAAATTCAAACACCACCATAATAAGTCATCCTGTTTACTACAGTACTAGGATTAAGAGGTTCTGGAAAAATGGTTTTCTGGGTACCTAAGGATGTCCAGAAATAGTTTTGTTTTCATCCCTATTATAGAAAACTATCAGTAATTTACTAATCGATATTGTACTGCCTTGTATTTGTAAAAAGAAAGAGGAGGAGGAAGAATAAGAGGAGGGGGCACAGGTCAGGGAGGGGGAAGAAGAACAGCTTTGAGGATTGAGCTTATAGCACCCCTGACAACCTGACTGTAACTAGGGTATGTAAACTATTAGATTAGATTTCTGATGGATGCAGGATGCAGCATAGAATTAGAGAGTGTTTTTAAGCTTATTCTGTTTTGTTTTTCTTTTTCTCATTTACCTTTTTCTGTCATTTCCTCAAGTTTGATACAAAGGAAAAACACTCTAGTAAATTCTGAATTCAGGATTTTCTTGTTGTTGATAAGCTGCGGTACGATATTTATTTAATCTTTTAAAAATAACAGCACAGTTACCATTAAGCTGTGGCCACCTTTCCTTATTTTTGTCTACGAAAATGACTACTGTATAAACTAGCGTTTCCCAAAGCATGGCCCTCAAACATTAACTGTAAGACGCTGCAGGAAATAAAGATGCCAGTCGCATAAACAGAGTTTATGATCATCTCCTGGAGACTGGCGTGTTCACTGGGTGAGTAAAGGCTCTACGGAGTCCCGCGGAGGAGAAGCCTGGTTATGCTGCATACGCCAGTGCTTCCCAAACTAATGTAAAACATTAGTTTTCAGCAGAGTATCTATTAACATCCTCTTAAGTGCCATTGGACAAAACAGACCGAGGAAGAAGGCTGTAGCCACGTGGAAACCTGTTGTATTCTTGAATGTAGAACTCAACAAAAGGAAGAGAAAGCAAGAAAAATGAAGCAACATCCCTTAAAGTCAACTGGATAATGGAATGGGTTTTGAAACAAACACCGCCTTGGGTTTGTTTATGGTTTTTGGTTTATCTTTTTCCTTCCTTCCCAGGGATATCCCCTGAAGGAAACTGTAGGCTTTCAGACAGCAAAGACTGTAAAAATCCTAGGCATATGAACTAGCATAGATAAGGATTCAAAATCCAATGGAAATAACTTAAAAATTAATTAAATCAAAACTATAACCTATAGCATTCACTACTGTACTATTTAGAAATACTGGGTGCATGACAGGACTGGGCGGTAACAGCAAACATGCATGTCAGCTGTTGCAAGAAGCCTACACCACTTGGCTTATCTTCCAAGAACAAAGGAATCAAAGATGACAAAGGCATAGTGTCAAGAAGTCATCGCGTGTGCTTTTTTTAAAAAAATTAATATTTTTTCAGTATAGTTGATTTACAATGTTGTGTTAGTTTCTGCTGTACAGCAAAGTGAATCAGTTATACATATACATATATCCACTGCTTTTTAGATTCTTTTCCCATATTACAGAGTATTGAGTAGAGTTCCCTGTGCTATTCAGTAGGTTCTTATTAGTTATCTATTTTATATACAGTCGTGTGTATATGTCAACCCCAATCTCCCAATTTAGTTTCCCCTCATTTCCCCCTTGGTAACTATAGGTTTGATGTTTTCTACATCATCTCTGACTCCTTTTCTGTTTCGTAGATAAGTTCATTTGTGTCATATTTTAGTTTCCACGTATAAGCTATATCACATGTATTTGTCTTTGTCTGACCTACTTCACTCACTATGACACTCTCTAGGTGTGCTCTTTGTCACTGTGTGTGTTCTTTGTCATTCTCTCTCTTCTCAGTCTACCCCAGGTCTGGAAAATAGTCATGATGGGGCTAAGTGAACTCTGATAGAAATAAACTGCCTAAACACAATACTAAGGGCCCAAAATAAATGTAGCAATCATTCTGGCATTTTCATCCAGTGCTCCCACTATCAACTCCAGCTGTGTAAGCAGCTTCATCGCGTCCTTCCTAAAGCCCTGTGATAATAGCCCACGCTCTGACTTTCAGTGTAAGACAGTCACACACACAGACTTTCAGAGGGAGTCTGGTATAGCTTATAGAAGTATTCATTGAATTTGGCTCCCAGGATTTAATCTGTGACTCTAAAATTCAAAGTATAATTGTGAATTACAAACGTAATTTTATTTCTAATAACCATAATAACGTTAGCTAATCTTATTTGAATGTTACCATATGCCAGGCACTATACAAAGAGCTTTAGGTAGGTTTTTCTCCTTTAATCGTCACGGCAACCCTGGAGACATAATCATCCCCATTGTACAGATGAGAAACCCAAAGCACAGAGAGTTCAGGTAGATATCCCAAGATTGCACAGCTATCAATAACTGTTTACAGATTCACGGAGATGATATTCCAATCTAGGCAGACTAACTCCAGATGGTTTCCTTTAAACCCTGATAACATGCTGCTTCCCATAAGTAAAGCAAAAGCTTCAGTTCTGACTGGCAAATGGAGCAAGTAAAAACGAAAGAATAATTCATAAAGGTCCTGATTTTTCTTGGTTGTGTGGTGGTTGAGTGTGTGCTCTGGAGCATGACTGCCTCGGTTCAAAGCCCTGCTCTGCCTCTAAACAGCTATATGCCTGTGAGCAAGAAGTTAACCTTACTAAAGTCTCAGTCTCCTCATCTGTAACATAAGGCTAATAATAACTAGCATTTATAGAGCACTTACTAAATGCCATGCATTTCATATACTTTGCATATACTAATACATTTAATTCTATGAAGTAGGAACTGTTATTATCCTTAACGATACTTAGGTAACCGTAGAATTAAATGTTTTAACGCATGTAAAGAACTTTGAATGATGCCTGACATACCATAATCGATAAATGTTAGCCATCAAACATATCACCACATACACTGAAACTTCCTAACACATTATTACAATCATAATCATCATCATAACAGCATCAAAGGGATGCTGCACAAAACCAGTGGTATATTATTTTTTAAAAGGAGGGGGTAATCTAGGTCTCCAGAAATGCTTTACAATATAAATTTATAAAATAATAACAATAAAAAATGAGAACTGATTATAAGAAGGCGGCTCTATGATAGTGGTTAAAGCAGCAGCTCTGCATACCGGCTGCCCAGATCGGAAGATCACCTTTGCTACTTAACAGCTGTGTGACTTTGGGCAAGTGGCTTACCCTGTCTGTGCCTCAGTTTATTCACCTGTAAAATGAAGGTAATAAAAATGCCTGCCCTTAGAGGGTTGCAAAATGAAGATAATAATAATATTTGCTTTCTAAGATTATGAGGTTTAAATGAGATAATATGTGTAGCATATTTATAAAAAAGCTTGGCAGACACTCAAAAAACAGCTAGTAGTAGTAGTCGTAGTAGTAGTAGTAGTACTATCACTACTATCATTACAACTACTGCTGTGCAGTTCTACTACATAACTCAGTATATCTTGTGACTGTTTTCCTCATAGGATTATTGCCCCAAGACAAACAATGGGGCACATATGACATAGGGATAGTATTTGATTTAAAATAAACCCAACACTCTGCATGAAGATCCAATATCTCCATTTCCTGAACTTTGCAAAATGACATCCAGTATGTTTTGGTTCTCTTTCAATCACATCTCAAAATCAGTGATCTAAAATGGAAAACTTCCTAGGGTATTATTCTTAATAAGTCATTACCAACCACCATGATACAGCACAGGGATATAAATGACACTTTAAAGAAAACTGAATTTACTGATAAATTATGGTAATTGTTTTACTTGAACAAGGGAATAACTGTTCACAGATTCACAGTCTCATAGC
The DNA here is from genome assembly GCF_003031525.2 of Neophocaena asiaeorientalis asiaeorientalis. Taxonomy (NCBI): domain Eukaryota; kingdom Metazoa; phylum Chordata; class Mammalia; order Artiodactyla; family Phocoenidae; genus Neophocaena; species Neophocaena asiaeorientalis. The sequence continues at coordinate 678,540 of NW_020175837.1, read as the reverse complement.
CTTTTCATTTTCAATGTTGGAAAAGGAATTATACCTCAAAGCATATGGTCATTCTGGATTTTAATTACTAAATCTGATGTACCTTGATTATATAAAAGTATGAGAAAACGAGAATGTACAGCAAGTATACATAAAGGTGTCCACGTGTACTGTTAACAATGGGACATCAAGGCCTCGTGGGGAACCAAGCATGCTTAGGGGAAATGTCTAAAAAGCACGGCCTTCCCTAAAATGTACTTCCTTCCCCAGCTTTCCCAGTTTTGGATCAGGGGAGGAGTGTTGATCCAGACGGTAACTCTAACCTGCACTCAGTTGCTTTGAGAATTACCATAATTAATCTTAAACTGACATGGGGCAACACTGAGGCTCACAATGGAATTTGAAGCCAGGAGCACGAATAAATCCCCTTGGCCCAAAGTGGAGGCACACATACTACGCTGTTAAAAATCAGGATTATTCTTCAAACCAGCACTCTGACCCCAAGGGGAGCCCAGAAACCATGGGGATTTGCTGGTCTCTTCTAAGAATACCCCATTTCCAAACACTCCGTTTGGGAAGTGCCAAAACAAATGCATTTTCCAAAAGAGAGCAGATGAGGTAGGTGTAAACTGACCCAGGCTTTTCTTACCCATTACAAGTCAAATGTCTGGCTCATTTAGGAACTAGATCTCTTCTAACAAAAGAGTTAACTAGATTTTTTTTCTTATTTATTTATTTGTTTGTTTGTTTATTATATGAATACTCCCCCCTACTCAAAAAACTTTATGAGATCACTAATAAAAACCACATTTTAAAAATCAGGGCCAAAACAACTAAGACCCCAGCTAAAATATCACAAGGTGAACATAATTTGGGCGACAGATTCAGTTTTAAGCTTCCTGATGTTCAATGCAAGAAGGACAAAAGGTCTCCAAGAATTAAGTCAAAGGTGCTGAAGATAAACAGCCAGATTTAAATGGTTATTCCAAAATTACAGGTCAGACTATTCCAGCGAATGTGTGTCTACTGAAGACTCACAGAACTATGCTACATTAATTGTTTCAGAGCAACATCCGGTTGCCCTTTCCCCTAGAAAAACCTCTAGGTTCTATAGAAGGATGGTCTCCACGGACAATATTTCAGTTCTTAAGATAGGTCAATGTTTTTATTTTAAATCAAAGACATGGATTATTACCAAGTAATGGCCACTATATTGCCAATAATGCACTCTTACTTTGCTAAAAACGAAACAAAAACAGAACAAATGAAACAAAAAACTCCCTGCTTTGTACTGTGGACTTATCAAGATTTCAGAAAGAGATCAGTTCTCATTAGTTAGCCCAATGTATTTGCATGGCAAAAGCTCAGTAAATGTGCTGAGTCAAATTAGGCCCAATTCTTCAGGTATCAGATACATTATTATAAGCCACAGCTGTCCTTTTCATGTTATTTATTAAGGGTTTTAAGTGCAATTTTAGAAGTGTCCATATTTATGTAAAATAAAGTGTATGAAAGAATAAAATCATTGTAATATGTATTTTATAAGGAAGAAGGAAAAGAATTTAACATGTCGTGAAAAACTACCCTGTATCTCATTCTAGTCTCTAATACTTACACACATTATCTAATTTACTCCCCACAATACAGGCATAATTTGGAGATATTATGGGTTCAATTCCAGACCAGTACAATAAACTGAATATTGCAATAAAGCGAGTTTCAAATTTTTCGGTTTCTCAATGCACAAAAAATTATGTTTACACTATACTGTAGTCTATTCAGTGTGCAACAGCATTAGTACTTTTAAAATGTACATCCCTTGAGCCCTTGTGGCTGATGAGAGAGTCAGGAAGACGCTCATGGGCATGGACCTGCAGCAGGTCTTTAAAGGACTGGTAAGAAGGGTGATGGTCTGGCAGAAGACCGTCGTCCCCATGATCGTATCTTGTGGCTTATATTAGGCACTTGGTTTCTTCATTGCCAGACACCCTGGGACTTCAGGGAGGCGAGTGGTCCCCTCCTGGAGGGCCACCTGAGCCGTGTGGATGCCGACAGCTCAGGACAGCCAGAGAAGGCATATTTTCTTAGGTCACATACTAAAACATAAGCCATGTGGCCAACAGGGTCCTGGTGTACCAGCTGGGTATCAGGCCCGAGCCTCTGAGGTAAGAGAATAGAGTTCAGGACACTGGTCCACCGGAGATGTCCTGGCCCCCTGTAATATCAATCGGCAAGAGCTCTCCCGGAGATCTCCATCTCAACGCTAAGACCCAGCTCCACCCAACGGCCAGCAAGCTCCAGTGCTGGACACCCTATGCCAAACAACTAGCAAGGCAGGAACACAACCACACCCATTAGCAGAGAGGCTGCCTAAAATCATAATAAGTTCACAGACATCCCCAAACGCACCACTGGATGCAGCCCTGCCCACCAGAAAGACAAGATCCAGCCACACCCACCAAAACACAGGCACCAGTCCCCTCCACCAGGAAGCTTACACAACCCACGGAACCAACTTCACCCACTGGGGGCAGCCACCAAAAACAACGGGAACTATGAACCTGCAGCCTGTGAAAAGGAGACCCCAAACACAGTAAGTTAAGAAAAATGAGAAGACAGAGAGACACACAGCAGATGAAGGAGCAAGGTAAAAAACCCACTAGACCAAACAAATGAAGAGGAAACACACAGTCTACCTGAAAAAGAATTCAGAGTAATGACAGTAAAGATGATTCAAAATCTTGGAAGTAGAATGGAGAAAATACAAGAAACGTTTAACAAGGACCTAGAAGAACTAAAGAGCAAACAAACAATGATGAACAACACAATAAATGAAATTAAAAAGTCTCTAGAAGGAATCAATAGCAGAATAACCGAGGCAAAAGAATGGATAAGTGACCAGGAAGATAAAACAGTGGCAATAACTACTGAAGAGCAGAATGAAGAAAAAAGAATGAAAAGAACTGAGGACAGTCTCAGAGACCTCTGGGATAACGTTAAACGCATCAAAATTCGAATTATAGGGGTCCCAGAAGAAGAAGAGAAAAAGAAAGGGTCTGAGAAAATATCTGAAGAAATTATAGTTGAAAACTTCCATAGTATGGGAAAGGAAATAGTCAATCAAGTCCTGGAAGCACAGGGAGTCTCATACAGGATAAATCCAAGGAGAAAAACGCCAAGACACATATTAATCAAACTATCAGGACAGGAATAAAGACACAGATATAGAGAATGGAGTTGAGGACACAGGGAGGGGGAAGGATGAGCTGGGATGAAGTGAGAGAGTAACATTGACATATATACACTACCAAATGTAAAACAGATAGCTAGTGGGAAGCAGCTGCATAGCACAGGGAGATCAACTCTGTACTTTGTGACTACCTACAGGGGTGGGATAAGGAGGGTGGGAGTGAGACGAAATAGGGAGGATATAGGTATGCATATAGCTGATTCACTGTTATACAGCAGAAACTAACACAACTCTGTAAAGCAATTATACTCCAATAAAGATGTTAAAAAAATTAAATACAAAGAAAAAATATTAAAAGCAGCAAGGGAGAAGCAACAAACAACATACAGGGAATCCCCATAAGGTTAACAGCTGATCTTTCAGCAGAAACTCTGCAAGCCACAAGGGAGTGGCAGTACATATTTAAAGAGATGAAAGGGAAAAATCTACAACCAAGATTACTCTACCCAGCAAGGATCTCATTCAGATTCGATGGAGAAATTAAAATCTTTACAGAGAAGCAAAAGCTGAGAGAATTCAGCACCACCAAACCAGCTTTACAACAAATGCTAAAGGAACTTCTCTAGGCAGGAAACACTAGAGAAGGAACTTCTCTAGGCAGGAAAAACTAAAGACCTACAATAACAAACCCCCCAAAATTTAAAAAATGGTAATAGGAACATACATATTGATAATTACCTTAAATGTAAATGGATTAAATGCTCCCACCAAAAGACTGGCTGAATGAATACAAAAATAAGACCCATACCATACATATGCTGTCTACAAGAGACCCACTTCAGACCTAGGGACACATACAGACTGAAAGTGAGGGGATGCGATATTCCATGCAAGTGGAAATCAAAAGAAAGCTGGAGTAGCAATTCTCATATCAGACAAAATTGACTTCAAAAGAAAGACTATTACAAAAGACAAAGAAGGACACTACATAATGATCAAGAGATCAATCCAAGAAGAAGATATAACAATGGTAAATATTTATGCACCCAACACAGGAGCACATCAATACATAAGGCAAAGGCTAACAGCCATAAAAGGGGAAATCAACAGTAACACAATCACAGTAGGGGCCTTTAACACCCCAATTTCACCAATGGACAGATCATCCAAAATGAAAATAAATAAGGAATCACAAGCTTTAAATGACACATTACAGAAGATGGACTTAACTGATATTTATAGGACATTCTATCCACAAACAACAGAATACACTTTCTTCTTAAGTGCTCATGGAACATTCTCCAGGATAGATCATATCTTGGGTCACAAATCAAGCATTGGTAAATTTAAGAAAATGGAAATCATACCAAGTATCTTTTCTGACCACAATGCTATGAAACTAGATATCAATTTCAGGGAAAAAAACTATGAAAAACAGAAACACATGGAAGCTAAACAATATGCCCATTTATGATAAAAACTCTTCAGAAAGTAGGCATAGAGGAAACTTACCTCAACATAATAAAGGCCATATATGACAAACCCACAGCCAACATCGTTCTCAATGGTGAAAAACTGAAAACATTTCCTCTGAAATCAAGAACAAGACAAGGATGCCCACTCTCACCACTATTGTTCAACATAGTTTTGGAAGTTTTAGCCACAGCAATCAGAGAAGAAAACAAATAAAAGGAATCCAAATTGGAAAAGAAGAAGTTGTCACTGTTTGCAGATGACATGGTGCTATACATAGAGGATCCGAAAGACGCTACCAGAAAACTACTAGAGCTATCCGTTGGTGGGAATGTAAATTGACGCAGCCACTATGGAGAACAGTATGGAGGTTCCTTAAAAAAACTAAAAATAGAACTACCATACAACCCAGTAATCCCACTACTGGGCATATACCCATAATTCAAAAAAAGTCATGTACCACAATGTTCATTGCAGCATTATTCACAATAGCCAGCACATGGAAGCAACTTAAGTGTCATTCAACAGATAAACGGATAAAGGAGATGTGGCACATATATACAACGGAATATTACTCAGCCATAAAAAGAAATGAAATTGAGTTATTTGTAGTGAGGCGGATGGACCTAGAGTCTGTCATA
>NW_020175837.1:672267-673094 GCF_003031525.2 Neophocaena asiaeorientalis asiaeorientalis | reverse complement strand
CAGATAGATCAATGGAACAGGATAGAAAGCCCAGAGATAAACCCATGCACATATGGTCACCTTATTTTTGATAAAGGAGGCAAGAATATAAAATGGAGAGAAGACAGCCTCTTCAGTAAGTGGTGCAGGGAAAACTAGAAAGCTACATGTAAAAGAATGAAATTAGAATAGTTCCTAACATCATACACAAAAATAATCTCAAAATGGATTAAAGACCTAAATGTAAGGCCAGACACTATAAAACTCTTAGAGGAAAACATAGGAAGAACATTCTTTGACATAAATCACAGCAAGATCCTTTTTAAAATAGATAGCTAGTGGGAAGCAGCTGCATCGCATGGGGAGATCAGGTCGGTGCTTTGTCACCACCTAGAGGGGTGTGAGGGAGACGCAAGAGGGAGGGGATATGGGGATATAGGTACACATAGCTGATTCACTTTGTTATACAGCAGAAACTAACACAACATTGTAAAGCAATTATACTCCAATAAAGATGTGTAAAAAAAAATAAAACATACATACCTTAATTTTTAAATACTTTATTGCTAAAAAATGCTATCCATCATCTGAGCCTTCAGCAAGTCGTTATCTTTTTGCTGGTAGAGGGAGGGTCTTGCTTTGATGTTGATGACTGATCAAATGGTGGTTGCTGAAGGTTGGTGTGGCTGTGGTCACTTTGTTTTTTTTTTAATTAATTTTTTTATTTATTTATTTTTGGCTGTGTTGAGTCTTCGTTGCTGCGTGCGGGTTTTCTCTAGTTGCGGTGAGTGGGGGCTACTCTCTGTTGTGCTGCACGGGCTTCTCCTTGCGTTGGCTTGTATTGTTGC
>NW_020175837.1:647070-672200 GCF_003031525.2 Neophocaena asiaeorientalis asiaeorientalis | reverse complement strand
AAAAAAAAACAAAAATAAACAAATGGGACCTAATAAAACTTAAAAGTTTTTGCAAAGCAAAGGAAACCATAAACAGGATGAAAAGACAACACTCAGATTGGGAGAACATATTTGCAAATGCAGGACAAAGGATTAATATCCAAACTAGCAATTATACTCCAATAAAGATGTGTAAAAAAAAATAAAACATACATACCTTAATTTTTAAATACTTTATTGCTAAAAAATGCTATCCATCATCTGAGCCTTCAGCAAGTCGTTATCTTTTTGCTGGTAGAGGGAGGGTCTTGCTTTGATGTTGATGACTGATCAAATGGTGGTTGCTGAAGGTTGGTGTGGCTGTGGTCACTTTGTTTTTTTTTTAATTAATTTTTTTATTTTATTTATTTTTGGCTGTGTTGAGTCTTCGTTGCTGCGTGCGGGTTTTCTCTAGTTGCGGTGAGTGGGGGCTACTCTCTGTTGTGCTGCACGGGCTTCTCCTTGCGTTGGCTTGTATTGTTGCAGAGCACGGGCTTTAGGCACATGGGCTTCAGTAGTTGTGGCACATGGGCTCAGAAGTTGTGGTACACAGTCTCAGTAATTCTGGCTCGCGGGCTCTAGAGGGCAGGCTCAGTAGCTGTGGTGCATGGGCTTAACTGCTCTGCGACATGTGGGATCTTCTCGGACCAGGGCTCGGACCCATGTCCCCTGCATTAGCAGGAGGATTCTTAACCACTGCACCACCAGGGAAGCCCCTGCAACTTCTTAAAATAAGACAGCAGTGAAGTCTGCTGCATTAGTGACTCCTCCTTTCATGAATGATTTCTCTGGAGCAGGCAACACTGTTTGACAGCATTTTACTCACAGTAGTACTGCTTTCAAAATTAGAGTCAATCCTCTCAAACCCTGGCTCTGCTTTACAACTAAGTTTATATAATATTCTAAATCGTTCATTGTCATTTCAACCACCTTCACAGCATCTGCATCAGGAATAGATTCCATCTCAAGAAACTGCTTTCTTTGCTCATCCATAAGAAGTAACTCCCCATCCGTTGAAGTTTTATCCTGAGATTGCAGCAATTCATTCATATCTTCAGGCTCCACTTCTAGTTCTAGTTCTCTTGCTATTTCCACCACATCTACAGTTAAGTCTTGAATCCCTCAAAGTCATCCATGAGGGTTGGAAGCAACTTCTTCCAAATTCCTGTTAATGTTGATATTTTGACCTCTTCCCATGAATCACAAATGCTCTTAACAGCATCTAGAATGGTGAATCCTTCCCAGCAGGTTTTCAACTGACTTTGCCTGGATCCATCAGAGGAATCATTATCTGTGGCAGCTATAGCCTTATGAAATGTACTTCTTAAATAATAAGGCTTGAAAGTTGAAATTCCTCCTTGGTCCATGGGCTGCAGAATGGTTATTGTGTGCTAAGGCAGGCATGAAAACAACATTAATCTCATTGTTCATCTCCATCCGAGCTCTTGGGTGACCAGATGCACTGTCAACGAGCAGTAATATTTTGAAAGGAATCTTTTTTTTCCAAGCAATAGGTCTCAACAGTGGGCTTAAAATATTCAGCAAAGCATGTCACAAGCAGATGAGCTGTCATCCATGCTTTGCTGCTCCGTTTATAGATCAAGGAGTAGATTTAGCATAATTCTTAAGGACCTTAGAATTTTTGGAATGGTAAATGAGCACTGGCTTCAACTTAAAGTTGCATTAGCCCCAACAGAAGAGTCAGCCTGTTCTTTGAAGCTCTGAAGCCAGGCACAGACTCTTCCTCTCTAGCCATGAAAGTCCTAGATGGCATCTTCTTCCAATAATAAGGCTGTTTTGTCTACAACGAAAATCTGTTGTTTCGTGTGGCCACCTTCATTGATTATCTTAGCAAGTTCTTCTGGATAACTTGCTGTAGCTTCTGTATCAGGACTTGCTGCTTCACCTTGTACTTTATGTTACAGAGACAGCTTCTTTCCTTAAGCCTCATGAACCAGCCTCTGCTGCTTTTCTCCTGTAGCTTTCTCACCTCTTCCAGCCTTCACAGAGTTGAAGAGATGCCCTGGATTAGGCTTTGGCTTAAGGGAATGTTGTGGCTGGTTTGATCTGCTACCTAAACCACTAAACTTTCTCCACATCAGCAAGAATGCTGTTTTACTTTCTAATCATTTGTGTGTTCCCTGGAGCAGACATTTTAAATTTCCTTCAAGAACTTTTCCTTTGAATTCACAACTTGGCTCACTGTATGGGGCAAGAAGCCTAGCTTTCAGTCTATCTCAGCTTTCCATGTACCTTACTCACTAAGCTTTATCATTTCTAGCTGTTGATTTAAAGTGAGGGACGTGAGACTCTTCCTTTCGCTTGAAGACTTAGAGGTCACTGTAGGGTCATTAATTGGCCCAATTTCAACATTTCTGTGTCCTGGGGAATAGGGAGGCCAGAGAAGAGGGAGAGAGACGGGGGCTTGGCCAATTGGGGGAGCAGTCAGAACACACACGACATTTATCAATTAAGTTCACCGTCAGATACAGGCGCTGTTCCTGGCACCCAGAAACAGTTACTACAGTAACATCAAAGATTACTGATCAAGGACCACCAACAACAAATATAATAATAATGAAAAGGTTTGAAATATTGTGAGAATTACTGAAATGTGACACAGAGACACTAAGTGAACGTACGCTGTTGGAAAAATGGTGCCAGTAGACTTGTTCGATGTAGGGTTGCTGCAAACCTTCAATCTGTGAAAAACACAATACCTGGAAGCACAACAGAGCGTAGTGCAATGAAAGGAGTTATGCCTATGAGTCTACTGTGTAGACACTATCATTATCATTGTTTAACAAATGAGGAACCAATGCTCAGAGATTCGATAATTTAATCAAGATCACAGAGCCAGCAAGAGAAAATGACTCCATATATATGTCACTGTGAAGCTCATGTTATTCCCAGCATTCTCAAAAGAACTCTCACATAGCAGGGCATGTGATAGTAGGCCCATTTTCTAAGTGAGGAAACCGAAAATCAGAAAGTCAGACTGCCTTTCTAGTGTACGCTGGAGCCGGAACTAGAAGTTACAGTTTTTCTACCACATCACAGTTGGCATGATCTAAAGAGAATAATTTGTAATAGTGGTTTCATTGATAGATAGTCTGCAACATTCTGAAGACAGAGCTTAAGTTAATAAATAAAAATAATGTGTTTTCTTTCTTTCCTTTCTTTTTTTTTCCTACCCTTTTTGGCTCATTGGTAAATAGACTTTGTAAATTTATTTTATTAGTGAATTCAGCTATTGTACTAAAAGTACAAAGGGATATAATTGAGATAAACTAAAAACATAATAAATGAACTAAAAATATACCATTTTCACAAGGGAAACCACAATTTTCTAGGCTACATTCCCTAGAGCTAGAGAATATACTTTTAATGAGCTTTGAGTAATCACATAAATTGAAAACCTAACCTTGTAATGCCTGATAGTGATCTAAACTACTTAGCTGTGTTTTGTATTATACCACAAAACATTGGTTTGTTCACGAAATGTAACAAAATATCATGTGTTATTCATACTTTGGCCTTAGGCTTACATGTGTTGAAACCATAATCCCCAGTGTATTTCAGAGTATGTTTGGACAACCAAAGTTACTCTATGAAAATGACCCAAAAGGAAAACCCTATTCCATTAAAAACACAAATTGCTAAGAGTTAAATGTTTAAGTATTGCCTAGAGTGTATAAAGAAGATTTAAAATATAGTGCTCATTTTTCCCACTTAAAAAAAAAAACAAAAAAGGAACATTCAGGAACCATACAGGAAAGTTGTAAATTAGCTATATCCTGATCTACTTCATATATGTTGCATTATGTAACGTGGAAGAAACGAGATACTACATCCCAACAAAGAACTGCTTGATAGCAAGAGCTTCAGATTCAGAGAGAAAGGGGTTACCCTGGCTGCTAATCTGGAAGACTTGTCAGGGTAATGTCAAGGGTTAACACTAAACATCACAGTTTGGAGGTTCTCAAGTCAAGATACCTGAAGCCCATCTTGGGGATGTTTATGGACATTTTTAGGCTGTAAATTCTCCAAGAGCAGTGCTGTCATAGTTAAGAATTTGAACAATGGGATCAGAAACTACATTTGAATCCCAGTTCTGTAATTCACGAGGTCCATGACCTTCAGAAAATCACTTCACCTCTCTGAGCCTTAATTTCCTCATTTCTTATATACTCAATACTCAAATACTACTCACTTCCCCCACTGGGTTGGGAGGATTAAAAGAGATGGCATATGTAAAATACTTACCAAATTTCCTAGCAGCTAGTAAGCGCTCAAGTTTTAGTTACTACTATTATTATTAATAATATTTTATGAATAATCATTGTGTTCTTAGTACCTAACACAATGCCCACAAATATTAAGGAATAAATAATGTCCGCAAACTGAACTGAGCTTTGTGGCCAAGAGTTTGAAATCTTACACTACTCCACTTAATTACAAAGGAAACCTTTAAAGCACCATTATTCAAACTCTGGGAAATATTGGGTTGGTCATCAAATAAGACTGGGAAATCTAAGTTAAACAAAATCAGTATTTTTTTTCCCGCAGAACTTCTCAGAGCCTTTAATGTGACGATGTGAGTTATGAATCCTCTAAAGAGGTATAAGATACAGCCTTCAGTGCTTCTTAAGTTTACTGCACAGTTTCCTCATCTATAAAACATAAGATTTTACAGTATGATTTCTAAACTCCTCCCTCCTTGTTGAGAGGTTAGAATTATAGGCATTTTTCAGAACTAGTTATGCATATGAATATGCATAAAAAATGAATGTTGATTCCTCCTTGAGATCAGAACAAACTGGATCTTTTTCCATTTTCCCATTCCAAAGCCCACCCCAAATGAACACCATCTTTGACACTTTATCACATATATAACTTAATACTGGCTTTAACCTGAATAGATCAAGTTCATGGAGAGTTTATTTTTAAGTCATTTCTGATTTAATATGATTTTTTGAAAAATACATTGACATTAAATCCAAGATGTTAAAGCTAACAAACTCCACAATCAAGACTCAATCATGTAGGAGGACATTAAAAAACAAACGAGCTTTACTTCTGAATAGTTTTCTCATTGAGATCAAATGTTACCCAAATCCACATCCTTGACAACATTTGACATTTAAAAACCAGGTAATGAAACTGTCACTTTACTGAGTAAAAGAGAAGCATGAGATGCTCCAATTTTGCCTCTCCCCCTCTCTCCACACGGAGACTCTTCTTGGCATTCTCACTGATTCCTCGGGCTCCACGTGGCGAGTCCCAAATCTCCCCCATTAGCCATTTTCTCTCTTTAAGCTCAAGACCCATACCCATATTTAGTGCGTATCCTTACATGCAGTCACCTCAAATTCAAAGTGAAACACATTATTGCTACGAATCATTTTCTGCTTACCCTGGAATCACTGCCGGATCCACTACTCAAGTTTTCCTCCTTCTTCCATCTTCCTCATCCTCCATATCTAATCAGTTTCCACCTCCGTTTTCCAGTTAATCCTTTTCCCTGGATCCCCACTCTCATTCTTTTTTCTTTTCTACTCCAATAGTTTGTTAAATAGCCTCCTATTTGTTGGTATTTGGACATTCCCTCACCCACTATCCCTCTTCTACCTTCCCGAGATATTTCTAAAATGAAGAGCAGTCATTATACTCTCCTAGTTACAATGCTTCCATGACTTCCCATCTCCAGTTGTACAAAATCCAGTCTGCTTAGCATGCTAGATAAGGCCCTTCACAAGCTGGCTCTAAACAACCACTCTAGCCTCGCTCCACTCTCCTCTCCACTTCTTGGGCTCCAGACTCTCAAGAGACTCTGCCTTTCTCCTTTTTTTTTTTTCTTTTTTGCAATTGTAATAGCTGAATAAATATAAATTTATTTTATGATTTAATGTAGCATTTCAAAACAGTTCCCATTATCTTTAGTCACCATTATAATTATAAATTTCCCCCTAGAACTATTTATTTTTTGAATGAATTCAATTTTTTTTTCCTTTTTCTAACTTTAGATTTTATATTGAAGTATACTTGATTAACAATGTTGTGATAGTTTCAGGTGTACAGCAAAGTGATTCAATTATACATATACATGTATCTATTCTTTTTCAAATTCTTTTCCCATTTAGGTTGTTACATAATACTGAGCAGTTTCCTGTGCTATACAGTAGGTCCTTGTTGGTTATCTAATCTAAATATAGCAGTGTGTATACATGTCAATCCCACGCCTTTCCTGAGTCACACACAGTACCATTCTTTCTCTACCACCTACTACCTGCTATGTCCCACTTTGTCCAACGGGCAAACACACAAACATCTCTCAGTATTTCCCTCTCCCATCCTACGAAGTATATATTAACTTCTGCCCCTTCGAGGTGCTGTGATCCCGACCTTTGCGTTTCCCCAACAACTTGCACCTTTTTTTTTTTTTTTTTTTTCCCCCGGTACGCGGGTCTCTCACTGTTGTGGCCTCTCCCGCTGCGGAGCACAGGCTCCGGACGCGCAGGCTCAGCCGCCATGGCTCACGGGCCCAGCCGCTCCGCGGCATGTGGGATCCTCCCAGACCGGGGCACGAACTCGTATCCCCTGCACCGGCAGGCGGACCCTCAACCACTGCGCCACCAGGGGAGCCCCCGAGCCTTTTCTTATTAATGACTTTTTATGTTAAGAGTCTCAAAGTCCCGCTCTAGACTGAGCTTCTCAAGATTCTAGGCATCTCTTTCATCTCCCATCTCCTAGTGTCCTACACAATCCTGCACGGTGCCTGGTATAGATAATGTTTGCTGAATGACAAAAATAAATAAATAAACACATGAAATTCAAATACAATTTTAAGCCCTGAAGTTGGAATATTAAGGTTAAAAAGAACTATGTAAGGAAAAGTGTTCAAATATGTCAAAAATCTTGTACTCTCCCCACAACGTGACATTTGTTAAATAAAAGGTGTGAGTTAATAGGTGATTCTCCTTGTGATTCCAATTACTCTGAACACAAAGACATACACTTTGGTGTAACAGCGCCGTTGAACTGAACGCCATTAGAACAAGATTAAAGCCACATTGGGCACAGAAAGGAAACGGGTGCGTATGGAGTCGACCGGCGTAGAACATAAAATGAGTTTGTGTCTGTTTGTTTGCTCAGATTAGACTTGAAATTACACTAAACAACCCAAGTCTCTGTTTTCATGACCATCATCCTGCACCAGCAGAGCATCACCCCCGAGAAGAAAATCTGCCCCTGCGTTGGCAAAAGCTTGAACTCCACTAGGCCAGGTGCTGCGCGGCGGCCGCAGGTGTTGCTCTGCCCAGCAGAGGGCGCGCAGCCCCCAACACCGAGCAAGGCGGGTCAAGGAAGCCGGCGAAGCCGGGGTGAAGTTCAAGAAACCAAAGCCTCGGAATCCGGGTCAGCGCGCTGACCTCCTGTCCTCGCCTGCTCCCTGGCACTCTGTTCCGTTCTTCCCACTCACAATGAGGTGTTAGTGAACTTCCAGATCTCAGGCACACCAGTTTTGGAGCAAATAGGGAGAGGGCAAAGGGGAGGCTGTTCACGTTAGGGGCGTGATGATTTCTTGGAAAAGGAAACTTTATCTCACTTCTACTGAGCATCACAGCTACAGAAAGCATCCCAAACTGGTTCTATCATACATTCGGGTTCCTCCCTCCTAAGAGTGAATAGTAAGCACAGAAGTGGAGGCTTTCAAGATGCCCCTTCCCCCAACTCGAAGGAAAATGATTTTCTGCCCTTAATGATTTAGTTCGACATTTTAGGCATCAGAAGGATAACATTAAGGTCTTCAGGCTATTAAAAGGCTGAATGGGGGTAAACTCCTTCCCCTAAACATATATTTACATTTTATGAGGGGTAACTAGTATAAGAGGAGGAAAAAATACTACATCCTCTCACATTCTAAAGACAGATGCTTCTGGTGTCCAACTTAAGAGTCCACTGATCTCAAAAGGCAAACTAAAAAATACAAAATAAAACAGATTCATGTGGCTCTCAAGGAACCCACAAGTGTCCTTTCTGTGCTTTATTTGAGGAGAACAAAGGAACATCACAGTCCTTATGGGGAGCTCGTTTGTCTGCTGTTAACCCCAAAACGTGTTGAGAGGAAGCAGAGAGCAAGGGCTACTTGTTAACACTCAGAAAGGGCACACGCATTCACTTTGTTATACAGCAGAAACTAACACACCACTGTAACGCAATTATACTCCAATAAAGACGTTAAAAATAATAAAATAAAATAAAAAGAAAGGGCACAAGGAGTATTGTCTTATCCCTTCAAAATACACCTCAGGCAGAGAGGAGAAGTCTTCGTAGAATCTTACCCCCTGCATTGAGGAGCCTCCGTCCCCTCCTGGGCAAGGGTCTAGGATCAGAATGGGAAGTGACTGTTGGAAGGCTGTGGGTGCTTCTGGCTGCCTGGAGGACAGAGTAGGGAGCTGGGGAGCAGTGAAGGTGAAGCCTGGCATAACTCACTGTAAATCATGCTAAGGGGTGTGATTATATCTTGATGCCGTAAGAAGCCATTGAAGAATTTTAAACAGGGAGTGACATGATTAGATTTGCATGGTGGGAAGATCACTCTAGAAATAGCAGATAGTGGGGCAAGCTTATACAGATCAAATATGAAATGCTCAATCCGATGTCATGCTTATTAATTAGGATAAGGCATATAGCAAGATCATGGATTGGTTTTTGAAGAACAAAACATACCAAATAAGAGTGGGGACTTTCCTCCATTTCTAGTCCACTTGCCTTACCCTAGACTCAAGTCCCCATGCTTTGCACAAGCTTAAGGGCCACCATTTATACAGACCACAAGGCCAAAACCACTTAAACTCAGAATAAAATCTGAAGCGAACCGACTTGCAATCCTACTTTCCAATTATAAAAGTATCATTTGTTATACAGGAATTTAATTTAATCTCACAAATATTTTTGGAGCAGCTACTGTGTTGAAACCATCGTACAAGACTCTACTGGGAACTCTGAGGTTAATAAAATGCAATCTCTTTCTTCTAGAAACTCACAGCCTACCTCAAATCAAGTAAAAAGGAAAACACTTTTTTAAAATGTGTTATCTTGGGCAAATAAAAATACTAATGAAAGTACTTTTTGTTATTATGCATTTGTAAAATATATTCATATGTATCTAAGCTTTTTTAGTCTCTAACACCCAATTCTCCAAGCATAAACATACAGTTTGAATTTAGGAAAATCAAATTTAAATCAATATTTTTTCTATATTCTTAGGTTGTATTTCTCCTAAAAATAGAGGCTGGATATTCTAAAAGCACATCACACCAAGTTTGAGAATAACCAAATGAAAAATGTATCTAATTTCTCCTAGAATTTAAATTTCTCCTAGAATTTAAGAAGCTCAGACTATAGTTCTTTTCTTTTGGACCCACTTATGCTTAAAATGATGTCAGCCCACTTGCTCTGAAATCCCATCACCACTGCTGGTCTGAAAAGCAGCCACCTGGAGCATTAGGGAGACTCCTGTCATTTCCACCAAGCAAGTGGGCAAATCCTAAAGCCACTGTTCTGTTGCGAAGGATGCTGGGACTACTATAAATAATGTCTAGAATGGGATTGCTAATACTATAAGGGAGTGAGAGTGTACCTAGGAATAATTGAAGTGCATGACAAAAAGAATGAAATATCTCAGAAGGGAAGGAAATAGTTCTAAGTAGGTTCTCATAAGGCCACTCTGACTTCCTACTGCTTCAATGACTCAGGCTTTGGGTGTGTTTGTTTGTTTGTTCACTATTCCCCAAGCCTGGAGTAAGTCTATACCCATAGCTTGAGGGTAGACCTACAATTTAATCCTGTATTATAGCAGACAACATTGAGGGAGAGAGGAAATCTACTTCACTCAACAAAGTTGAGCTGAGACTATTTAAGGTGAAACCATGCTTAAAATCCTAAGTATTGTTATACGAAGAGGACTTCAAAATAATGACATAAATTAACATTTTTAGCTCCAGTACAAAATTGAAATAGTTTGTTTATAAAAGGCCAAAGGAACTATTTCTAATTAGATATGCTAGATGCTTTAAAATGAAAACTTTCAGGCAAAGGGCAATTCTGGATTTTTAAATACACTTTGAATTTGGCCATTTGAATGTCTGATATTATTTTGTGTGATATTTTATAGGCCAGGGCTTTCTTCAGCAGGGCTGCTGTCATTCAATACTGGAAGGGAAAAGGGTGAGGTTACTGTGATATCATGGAATTTCGTAATAATGAACCACAATGTGAAGCCAGGGTTTTGTGTGGTTAACATCGTTATTTCCGTAACGGACTCAAAACCTTCAGAAAAATGCTTCATAAGTAGTAGTACTGTGTCACTCAGAAATCCACTGCACTAATAGCACACAGATTTGTGGCAGAGACAATGTGCTTGGCAGTTACACTCCACAAGGGAGCCTGCTGTCTGCAGGTCCATGACTTCTCCTGTGGTTCCTGATCAGATGAGCTAGGAGCTTCAGTCAGCACAACGAGACAGAAGATAAACTTGAGCAACAAGGAATTTTTAACGTGTACCTCCAGACGTCGAACACTACATATTCCCAATTTGTGTAATTATTACCCTGGAAGCTACGTTCTTCCTTTTGTATCATCTGAGTGCAGGACCTTACACATGGCTTGAATGTGCTCGTTTCCCTACTACCATGAGCTGTTGTGAATTTCATGTAAATATGTGACCTAAAAAACATAGCCCCTATCTCCTCTTCCTTTCTAGAACTGACATCAGATTCATAGAGTTCCATTTATGTCGCTATATTAGAATGACAGTGGTACATGTCATGTTTCAACCAAAAAATACTGGAACAAAGTACTGAACATAGGTACTGAAAAATGCACTTAAATACCACCTATATCAAAGTAAAAATGGATTTCTTTGAACTGTCTTTGATTAGAGGACTTTGAGCACCATCCTCACCCCGTGGACATACCTTGTGGATGCTACTCAATGGAACCTAATCCACAAGACTTATGAGGAAAAAAACATCTCTAATCTTGATTCTTTAGAAATTCTGAACGTGTACGTCCCCTTGACCAAGAAAAGAAAAGTGGTTTACTCTGACTTTAATGAATTCTATTTTTTCCCAAAATGTTTGAGGCTTGATTTTTCCAATCACATAGGAAGTCAAGTATTAAGTGTCCTGTGTCTCCGGCCAGAGAAAAAGGAACAGGGATTGTTACAACTTTATCTCCTGAACTGATGTGAAAGCCCTAGAGATTCAGCTGATGCACAGAGGTTCTCTTGTAAAACTTCTGACATTTACAAAATTAATACCTTGGATGACATTCTGCAAATACGTGGTAACATCAGCCTTGATAACCCATTCATCTAGCGATAAGGATGCACTGGATTCTGATGGAGGGATTTTCAGCATGTGCACTTCAGCTTGGTTAAAAAAAGACTTGCAATGAAGTAACCTTTTTTATATGTGCAGGGATCCAGCTTGAGTCTAAATTGGGGTTTACACACAACTGATGAATGGATGGATAAGAACTCTGGCATTTATACTTTTGTTGGAATTTTTTTGCTTTTATTTGTTTGTTTGGGGGGTGGGTTCCTGAAAATGAATAATAAAATGATTTTGTGTACATGTCCAGCAAGGGACTGTAACAGGCAGAACAGTCTCTAGTCTCTTGCTAGTACAGCTCCCAATACCAGTCCTGCAGAAAGAAGGACTGCAGGTAAAGCTGATAGGGTGCTTTCCTTGATGGGCACAAGGAATTTGCTCCAGGGCCCAACACACAAAGTATGACTGCAGAGAGGAAGAGAGACATTCTCCTCACTGTGTGCAGCCCAGTATAGCTTCCCCCACAAGGGGACACGCGGGGATCCCAACACCACAGTCACCTTGAAGAAAGAGCTTGAAGAGTGCATGGTGCCAGCTCTTCTGATACAGACACCAGTATTCCTATAGCAGCCCTGGCACTGCCTCTAACTGACTTCCTGGGTTTTGGACCCCAACAAGGGGGTCTGGGCTAGAGTGGGACAAATAAGAAAGGACTGTTTAAGCACTATTTACAACAGCCAAGACATGGAAGCAATTTAAATGTCCATCGAGAGATGAATGGATAGATGATGTGGTGTATACACACACACACACACACACACACACACACACACACACACACACACAGTGGAATATTACTCAGCTATAAAAAAGAATGACATAATGCCATCTGCAGCAACATGGATGGACCTAGAGATTATCAAGGTAAGTGAAGTAAGCCAGACAGACAAAGACAAATACATGATATCACTTATATGTCAAATCAAAAATATGATACAAATGAACTTATTTACAAGACAGAAACAGACTCACTGACATAGAAAACAAACTTATGCTTAACCAAAAGGGAAGGTGTGGGGAGGGATAAATTAGGAGTCTGGGATTAGCAGATACAAACTACTATATATAAAATAAATAAACAACAAGGTCCTACTGTATAGCACAGGGAACTAGATTCAATATCCTGTAATAAACCATAATGGAAAAGAATATGAAAAAGCACATATACCTATATCTATATTTATATATA
Organism: Neophocaena asiaeorientalis asiaeorientalis; assembly: GCF_003031525.2. Classification (NCBI taxonomy): domain Eukaryota; kingdom Metazoa; phylum Chordata; class Mammalia; order Artiodactyla; family Phocoenidae; genus Neophocaena; species Neophocaena asiaeorientalis. The sequence continues at coordinate 659,597 of NW_020175837.1, read as the reverse complement.
ATTGAATTACTTTGCTGTACACCAGAAACTAACACAACATTGTAAATCAACTATACTTCAATTTAAAAAAAAAAGAGAAAGGACTGCTTAAGGGTGGGCCTCTTAAGAAACCTGGAGTTATACTAGTGAGCAGCGATGATACTACAATTCATTAGTTTCAATCACAAGCTGGTAAGCCTAGGGAAACGGTTCAGAAATCAAAAACAATTGGACTTTAAGTTTGTTTCTAGAAGGAACAAGAGAGTCTTGAAGAAGAAAATCAGATGGGCACTTTGGGGGAAGAGAAAGACTTGCAATCAATAAGATTACTTGTATTACTCAGAATCACGCTTATACAGGAAATCTTGTAAAACAAACCCTTCCGGCGGAGACTGAGCCGCCTTCTGAGGGACCGGCTTTGGTGCTGAAGTTAATATGACCCCCAAAGCAAAAGCAAGTAAACCGCTGCAATTTGGTGTAAACAGCATAGCTATCAACTAACCTCCCACGTTTCATTTCCTCAACATTAAATAAAGACATTCCTACCTCTCCAATTTATAGTCAGCAATCTAATTTCCTAATTAATGAGAATGCACAAGCTACCCACAAACTTCTCAGAACATTTCCCCAACGCCATGGTATCCGGTGGTGAGGAGAACAACTGGTGGCAAGCCAATCTCAAGCACCAGCCTCTGAGGCTTCCCTTAAAGTGCTGGTTTCAACCTCCCTTTCTTGCATCTGACTGCAAAGCAGGGCTGCTTCCTGTGGCAACTGAAGTGGGCAGCAGGAACCCGAGATGGCATTTTGTTCAGAAGGGAGTGAGGAGGAAGGTGAGCCACTTGGGTTTCTCTTACGATCCCATCTCGACAGCCACCATCATCTTTAGAATTGTGGGTGGAAAAGGATACAGTCCTGGAGATGGAGATGATTCTCTTTAGAAACCACTATTCCTTTATGAGTATTTGGAAAGTCCAACATGCTTCCTCTCTCCAACTCAGTTTAAAGAGAATACTCTCAGTTCTAGAAGTCATGTATCACATGTGAGAGGTTTGAAAATTGGTACCCTATACACAGCAATGCTGGGTTTGGGATGATGGCTGTCATTTACTGGTCGAAGTTATCATCTTACATCACCTTCTTTACCATCTTGTTTTCCAAATAATATCCTACAGTTATTTCTTACTCCCTGCGTATCCCAATAAGCTCCTTTCCAAATGGATGTCTCATCAGAGCCCCACCTGCCCAGCCACTCTGGGGTCACTATTTCCCTAACACTTTCATGTCTACAAGAACAGTCCCAAAATGCCAATCAGAGACTTCTTAGTGAGATTTATCATTCTTCCTGTATATGACAATTCTATTGAGCATTTTGTTTCTAACTTTTCAAAGTTTTTGAATAGCTTTATACTAATATAGCCATAATTGTGATATAATTTCACGAATGTAAGTAAAATTTTCCTTTAGTTAATTCACCATTTTATTTGTTTGGTGATATTTAATAATGATTTATTTTGGTTTTGCACATTTATGAGATGAGGAAGAACTTTGCATATCACCACTGGTGAGCTTTAACCAGAATTAGAATTTTTAAAACTGAGTGCTAAAATACGCTTTACAAATCATATCATTCAGTAAGTAAAGAACCAAAAGCCTAACGCTGCACCGTGCAATATGTATTACCAGCTGTAGAGCACCTGAAATACAGCTAGTCCAAACTGAGATGTGTCTTAAGTTTAAAATACACACTGAGTTTTGAAAACTTAGCACGAACAAAAGAATATAAAACATCTCATTAATAAATTTTATACTGATTACATGTTGAAGTGATAATATTTTGCTCATATTAAATAAAATATATTATCAATATTAAAAAAAAAAAACAGTCCCTCTTCCTGTAATGCCTTTCTCCAGTTTTCTACTAGAAAAAAAAAAAAAATCACATACTTTGAGGCTCAAATCAATGATCACTTCTATGAATTGGAAAAATAAGAAAAGTATTTCCTGTATCAGTCAGGATAGGTTAGATTATGCTACAGTAACAACAACCCCAAATCTCAGTGGCTTAAAACAACAAAGATTCCTTTCTTTTCCAGGCTAAATGACAACTTTGGGTCAGGAGTGGACTCTGCTCCATTTAATCACTCACGGATCCAGGTTGACGGAGAAGCATTGTCGTGGCCTCTCCCGTTGCAGAGCACAGGCTCCGGACGCACAAGCCCAGCGGCCATGGCTCACGGGCCCAGCCGCTCCGCGGCATGTGGGATCCTCCCGGACCGGGGCACGAACCTGTGTCCCCTGCATCGGCAGGCGGACTCTCAACCACTGCGCCACCAGGGAAGCCCTAGCATCTCCAGCATTTAACAGTCCACCGTGCCAAAGAGAATGAGAACTCTGTAGGGTCTCAAGACCAGATATTAAATGCTTTGGCCCGAAAATGACAGCCTCTGTTCACACTTTGGTCAGATCTAGTCACACAGTCCCATCCCACTATAAGAAAGCCAGGAAGTACAATTCCACCAATGTCACCAGGAGGCAGAAAGCTTGGAATATTTGGTAAACAGCACAGATGACTACCACATGACCTTATTTGCACCCCAAGCTTGTAAAATAGTTAATACTTGTTAAAATAAATTGAATTATATTTTACTGAAACAGGTTTTCCTATTGATTTAGTTTGAATTAATAAAATGCACATTGTTTATCGATGTTATAGGAGTCCCTGTATCCAGTCTGAAAGATTCTAGAAAAACCTATTTGAACCTGAAGGGACACACTGCACAATTACATCTCTAAGAGCTTCTGCTAGGACAGACCAGTTCTTTGTTTGATAAATATGTTGGGAAAAATTAATTCAACTCTTAACAATCATATATTCATAAGTTAATAATTTTTTTCAAAGGAAGCAGAGTCTGATGAAAAATAAAGGTTGATTAGAATAACAAAAAGATATAACATCTAAGTCCTCACCTTCTACCTACCTGCTGTTTAACTTAAAAGAGTCTCATAAGCTCACATGCTTCAGTTTTTCTATCCAGAAATGGATAGCATTAATTCATCCAAGTAACAAATATCCATTTAACATCCACTGGATACAGGCACTTGGCTGCACTGTTAATACAGCAATTAAGAGGCAAAACTGCATGATCCTTGACCTCATGAATTTTATAATCTGTTTACCATTAGTGGTCAAACTTGGTTCTAAATAATGGAATGTGGTAATACAGGTGTGGATAAACATAACAGGAAAATTACTAAGACTTTCACTAATCTGTTCAATGCACTGGTATATGAGCCCCCATGAGGAGGTAATGGGAAACGTAAAAGATAGGTAGATGAACACTTTAATAGCTAAATAGAATAGCTGAGAGAAGATCTCAACCATCCCTGACTACTGGACCTCAAGCAGGCAATGAAACATATGTCCAAGTATTAAAAAACAGGCAAAGTTGAAGCTGTCAGTGGGCGGCCCCTTCATGGAGGTGAAGCCTTATGTTTCCTTGTCTAGCCCATAGGGCCTTAAAGAGTTCTCCTTTGACCTCCTAGGTATTTGACTTAGAATAATTTGTGCATATTTAAAGAATTCAATTTCCTGAACAACCTAGGAAAACTTAACACTGGCAGCCACAACATGCGACATTACCAAAATGCTCTTGATACGCTCACAAAAGCCGTTGGAGAATTGTGTCTGTGCCTCTGTGGTCCTTTTACTCTCAGTAGTATACCAACGTGGCTTCCAAGGACGTGGTGTACTCACAATGCCTACTGTAGTTTTATTTTTTAGCTATTTTTATTGGAAAGAGTAAACTATTAAAATACAAAGGATCCTTTTAAAGCCACAAAGGAAATGTGCAAAAAGCCATGAAAAGGATAAGAGATGATTTCTAAATTGAACAGTTGGTTTTATTAACAATAACAAGAAAGTAAGTCACACAGTTCATAAGTCCTCCCAGATGAGACATGTGTGGGATTCTCTGGTCTGAAAAAGAAGCTTAGCTTATAAACATGTCAGCCATGTTCTGAATAAAATGAAGATTTCACACTATGTGGGAATGTGACCATTTGCCCTTAAATGTGTCCAGGATTTAGTGTTATTTTAAGCTGCTTTTGCTTCCAATTATTTGTCCTATTTAGGACATTTTCCCATCAACTTTAGGCAGGGGAAAGGTACCAGTAACTGCTTTTGATGAATATAAATCGTTTAAGCTACTAAGCTTAAGATCATAGGTTATCAACCATTGGTACAAATTCTAAATCCTACCCAGCTCACAGGTATAAATAGGTATAAATATAAAAATGTTTTAACATTTGTTGGCAAACACCATCTCTATATTCTGGTTTCCACATTTCACGTTTAATGAGTTGTGGTAGCTGAGTGATTTGGAAGAAGACAGTGGTGGGTGATACAGCTGTAGCTAGTTCCTAACATTATGTTGAAAATTTACTGTAGTCTTCTTTTTAAGGCAAAAAAAAAGAGAAAAAAGTAAAAGAAAAGAAAAAGTAGAGGGGGTATTTAGTAGCCCATTGAGATACAGAGCATGAAGGGAGTTGCTAAAAGTTCCCAAAGTTTCTCTTTTTCCAGACCCCTGTCCAAGAAGTACTGTGAGGACTTGTCCTCTCTTTTTTAAAATTAATTTTTATTGGAGTATAGTTGATTTATGATGTTGTGTTAGTTTCTGCTGTACAGCAAAGTGAATCAGTTATGCATATACATATATCCACTCTTTTTTAGATTTTTTTCCCATATAGGCCATTACAGAGTATTGAGTAGAGTTCCCTGTATTAGTTATCTATTTTATACGTAGTAGTGTGTATATGTCCTCTGCTTCTTAAATGTTGTCAGTCTTATCAATCTCAACTTGCCAATTAACTAACTACTCCCCACTTTCTACAAAGTGCTTTTTTCCATAGGCTCTACTCCACTCACTTCTCTGCTCAAGGCATTAATGGATCATAATAATATATTATAGCAGAAATTAAAGAAGCACAATACATTTCCTGAAGCCTCCACAGATGGAAAGGCGGAATGGAAAGAATACAGCCTATAGCATCATCCAGATCCATCACTTCATAGCATTATGACGTAGGCCAAATAACTTCACCTTTTTAGGCACTCATTTTCATCAACTATAATATGCAGGATAACAGTTTCATCAGAGAATTGAGGCAGATAATATATATTTAAAAGCACCTGCCTAGCTCACTGTAAGCTTTAAAATTTTTGGTCTCTTCCTTAGAATATTAAATACATGGAGAATAGGGTTTTTTCCTAATATCTGATAAAAATTCCTTCTTTATTTCATTATCAATGCCAATGGCTGCTCTAAAGCAAAAATGATTCAATGATGAGACAGAAAAAGGAGACTGTTGATAAATTACTCCTAGGGGAAAAGATACTTTAAACATGTAATCTTCTTTCTAAACCTAGCAGAGTGGCCTGAGGAGTTGTTGAGGTGGACTTGGGGCAGCCCAAGCCAACGACACTTTGGGTTGCTGACCTGACTTAAACCAACACAGCTGTACTTTGTTCTATTTTATATTGACCACGTATAAACATTGGATTTAAGAAATGCACCAGGTAATTCCCTGGTGGCACAGTGGTTAAGAATCTGCCTTCCAATGCAGGGGACACAGGTTTGATCCCTGGACCGGGAAGATCCCACATGCCACGGAGCAACTAAGCCCGTGCGCCACAACTACTGAGCCTGTGCTCTAGAGCCTGCGCATCACAACTACTGAAGCCTGCGTACTCTATGGCCTGTGTACTGCAACTTCTGAGCCTGCATGCTGCAACTCCTGAAGCCCGTGTGCCTACAGCCCATGCTACGCAACAAGAGAAGCCACAGCAATGAGAAGCCCGCACACCGCCAACGAAGAGTAGTCCCCGCTCGCCACAACTAGAGAAAGCCTGCGCGCAGCAATGAAGACCCAATGTGGCCAAAAAATAAATAAACTTAAAAAAAAAAAAAGAAAGAAATGCACCAGTGATGGCCTACGTATGATTTTCTTGTTGGTGCCACACAGGTCCTGATTGTAATCCTGTGAACAGAGAAGGGGTTTCCCAGAAGGGGACAGCTGTTCTCACTATGAATAACCCTGGGAAACTTTCATAGTAGGGCAGGTAAATCTGGGGTCAATGTTTGACCCAGATTCCCAGCCTGGAGACCTGAGTGGTTTTGGCGGTGGAGGATTAGCTACACCTGCCTTGTCGGGGAGGCTGAGAGAGGTCAGCAGCTGGCCTGGAAAGAGTCTGGGCTGGATCTGGATTTATGCTGCTATTGAGAGTTACTTTCCTGTGTTGTATTCTCCCTCTGTTATCCCCAAATCTTTTACATGTCTCATACAAAGTGATAGGGTAGGCTCTGATGGACTGGGGTGATTTAGCTAAGGACCTGTGTCCACATGTGAGAAAAGCAATACAACGTCTTTCTTTGGAAACTAAAGTGTGGCGTGGTAGTCACTGTCACTGGGAAAAGACACCTAGCCTTGCACACTCTCCCAAGGCAACCATTTGGTGACTTGAAGAGTCTGAACTAGATAAACAGAAAACTAAAGGGGGTGAATAAAAAATGTTGCCTAGAATCACAGTCTTGAGGATACACACCCACACACGCGCACACACACACACACACACACACACATATTTAAATAATTCTATGAGATTTCTGAACAGAGTGACAAGTCACAATGATACCGATTACTGGTTTTGTATCAGTTCAAAAGCAATTTTATTTATATTATTTTAATTAGATCACTATGAAACTTTGTTATATGTAGATGTAGAAATTTAATTATATATCTATTTGTAGTGCAACAGAATTATTTCCTAGCTAGCAAAAACATCAGACTTCAGTTTTCCCTGCAAATATATGCATTGTACTACTCAGGATTCTAGGAAAAAATGGCAGACAAATGACTGAAAGATAAAATCAAGGTAAAAAATAATAACATTTGTTCAGTGCTTTAAGGCCAGCAAAGCATCTTCATATTCATTATTTAAGATTTCACATTAGTAAATGCAGTCTATTCTTAGAAAACAAACTTATGATTACCAAAGGGGAAAGATGGGAGGGGGGATAAATTGGGAGTTTGGGATTAACATATACACACTACTATATGTAAAGTAGATAACCAGCAAGGACCTATTGTATAGCACAGGGAACTCTGCTCAATATTCTGAGATAATCTAAATGGGAAAAGAATTTGAAAAAGAATAGATACATATATATGTATAACTGAATCACTTTGCTGTACACCTGAAACTAATGCAACATTGTTAATCAACTATACTCCAATATAAAATAATTTTTTTAAAATTATCTATCTACTAATGCAACATTGTTAATCAACTATACTCCAATATAAAATAATTTTTTTTAAATTATCTATATGTTAATAAAATAAAATAAGGTGTTCACCAAAAAAAGTAAATGCAGTCTATTCAAAGAATAATACATCCTGTAATTTACACTTTCCCTAATAAGAATATTTTAAGATTAATCAGGATTATTTAACTATTATTATATATGATGCTAATAAAGCTTGAACCTGGAGAAATCCTAACGGCAGAAAACCAAGAAAAATGCTTAAATCGTAATCATTAATTAATCTTGTTTATAGTTCTTTATTAAGATTAATCACTCTTTGAGCATGAAACCCCAAGCATTAGATATGTGACTATGGGAAAGTTACTTAACTACTATGTATATCACCTCTTCAGTTATAAAACAGAGATAACCCCTAATCTGCTCATAGACAACGGAGTGGGCTGTAAAATATTTTGACATCCCCTCTGCCTGAAAATTACACCTATCGATGGTTTTATGAACTCACAACAAAATGAGTGAAGACAGAGTCACGTAAGCCTTTCAGATGATTAATTCTGCATGACAGTTTTCTTGGAAATATTACAGGAGGAAATAAGTATATGCAAAAAGATATCCATTGTACTATTGTCTCATACAGTGGTTTTACTGTAAAAACAAGAATTACATTATGCATTGGGAAATTTTAAAGTAAGCTTTCAAAAGGGCTGATGACTTCATATGGTAGTTATTTTTCACTTAAATAAAAGGAAAATGGGATAAAGCATATAACATCCTACCATTCAGGTCTAATTAAAATATCTCTTCCTCTTTCACCTCCACCCTCTTTCCCATGCCGATGGCAAATAAACACCAAGTTGAATAAACATTTACTGTGTCAACTCATGTTAAATACAAATTTAACTGCTTTAGACAAACACACACACACACGTTTCTTTTGAGTCTTCAATTCCTACATCGTTCTTCTGTTATATGTGTGTATACACATATCATAAATATGAAGATATGTTTAGACACAAAAAAATTTAGAATTATTTATTTTTCAAAATAGCCTAAGTCAGAAGAACCAACCATATTCCCACCTGCCTTTGTGAAAATAAACTTGGACCTACTTGAAAGCCTTTCTTTCCTCTTCAGTCAGGTTTATTGAAGTGCAATTTACATATAGTAAAATTCACCCTTTATAGGTCACAGTTCTATGAGTTTTGACAAATCCATAATCATGTAAGCACCACTACAATCAAAATATAGAATGTTTTCATCACCCCCACCCAAATTCTCTTGTTTCACTGTAGTTAATCCCCCCTTTACCACCAGCCCGTGGCAGCCACTGATCTGTCTTCTGTCCCTATAATTTTACCTTTTCTGGAACGTCATATGAATGGAATCCTACAGTATGTAGCCTTTTACATCTGGCTTCTTTCACTTAGCATTATGCATTAGAGATTCATCCATGCTGTTACATTTATTTCTAGTTCTATTACTTTTTATATTGCTTAGCAGTATTCCATTGATTGGATGTATTCTGTGGTTTACCCATTTACCAGACGAAGGACATTTGGGCTATTTTCCACTTTTAAGTCTTTCTTAACATGTCAGAGCATGAGACAATACAGTATGTCGGTATAAGAGCTTAGGTTTTTAAGCTAGACAGGCTTTAGTTCAAATCCCAGGTCAGCCATATGTTAAACTGCACCCTTGGGCAAATTACTTATATTTTCTGAGTCATAATATTGTGAAGATTAAATTAGCATGTGACCTGTAGTATCAATAAGTAGCTGCTATTATTATTACTATGATCTCTAGTTCTCAAACTCTGCTTTACTTCAAGTCTTCAAACTGATCCTAAACATAACATCTTCAATTACCTCAGAGCTTCTGCTGTATCCTTTCACTTAAAATATATCCCCCCTTCTTTCTGCGTCCCATGTTCAAGACCCAAGTGCATCTTCCTCCACCAGAACTTTTCCAACTCATAGTCCACACCTACCTTTCCATTCTCCACATTCCTGTAGCAGGCATTATTCCATCTGGTAGCCACTACCCATACATGGCTTCTTAAATTTTAAATTAATTACAGTTAAATAATTTTTTTTTTTTTTTTTTTTTGCGGTACGAGGGCCTCTCACTGTTGTGGCCTCTCCCGTTGCAGAGCACAGGCTCCGGACGTGCAGGCTCAACGGCCATGGCTCACGGGCCCAGCCGCTCCGTGGCATGTGGGATCTTCCCGGACCGGGGCATGAACCCGTGTCCCCTGCATCGGCAGGCAGACTCTCATCCACTGCGCCACCAGGGAAGCCCCAGTTAAATAAATTTAATCCAACTCCTCAGTCACGGTAGCCACATTTCAAGTGCTCAGCAGGAAAATGTGGCAAATGGCTACCATACTGCGCAATGAAGATAGAGAGCATTTCAACCCTCACAGAAAGTTCTGTTAGACAGCACTACTCAACATTCAAAACTGTACAGTTCCAGTTAGAACTAGGCCATAGGAAATGGAAGATGGTGGAGGAGTGAGACGTGGAGATTGCCTTCCTTCCCACAAATACATCAGAAATACATCTACATGTGGAACAACTCCTACAGAACACCTACCGAACCCTGGCAGAAGACCAAAGATCTCCAAAAAGGCAAGAAACTCCCCACGTTCCTGGGTAAGGCAAAAGAAAAAAGATAAAACAGAGACAAAAGAATAGGGACGGGACCTGCACCAGTGGGAGGGAGCTGTGAAGGAGGAAAGGTTTCCACACACTAGGAAGCCCCTTCGCGGGCGGAGACTGTGGGTGGCAGAAGCTTCGGAGCCGCAGGGAGAGCATAGCCACAGGGGAGAGGGGTCACTAGGAAGCCCCTTCGCGGACGGAGACTGTGGGTGGCAGAAGCTTCGGAGCCGCAGAGGAGAGCATAGCCACAGGGGAGAGGGGGGCAAAGCGGAGAGATTCCCGCACAGAGGATCGGTGCTGACCGGCACTCACCAGCCGAGAGGCTTGTCTGCTCACCTGCCGGGGTGCGGGGGTTGGGGGCTGGGAGCTGAGGCTCGGGCTTCAGAGGTCAGATCCCAGGGAGAGGACTGGGGTTGGCAGCGTGAACACAGCCTGCAGGGGGTTAGTGTGCCACGGCTAGCCGGGAGGGAGTCCTGGAAAAAGTCTGGAGCACCCGAAGAGGCAACAGACCATTGTTTCGGGGTGCGCGAAGAGAGGGGATTCAGAGCGCTGTGACAACGAATCATCCCAAAATTGAGGCGGTAGACTTTGGGAGCAATGATACATATTTTCTTTTCCTTTTTCTCTTTTTGTGAGTATGCATGTGTATGCTTCTTTGTGTGATTTTCTCTGTATAGCTTTGCTTTTACCACTTGTCCTAGGGTTTTGTCTGTTCAATTTTTGTTTGTTTGTTTGTTTTTTTAAGTATAGTCTTTAGCACTTGTTATCATTGGTGGATTTGTTTTTTGGTATGGTTGCCATCTTTTTTTCTTTCTTTTTTCTAATAACTTTTAAATTTTTTTAATTTTAAATAATTATTTTTTATTTTAATAACTTATTTTATGTTTTTCTTTCTTTCTTTCTTTTTTTCTCTTTTCTTCTGAGCCGTGTGGCTGACACGGTTTTGATGCTCTGGCCGAGTATCAGGCCTGTGCCCCTGAGGTAGGGGAGCTGAGTTCAGGACACTAGTCCACCTGAGACCTCCCAGCTCCACATAATATCAAACAGCAGAAGCTCTCCCAGAGATCTCCATCTCAATGCTAAGACCCGGCTCCATTCAATAGCCAGAAAGCTCCAGTGCTGGACACCCTATGCCAAACAACTAGCAAGACAGGAACACAACCCCACCCATTAGCAGAGAGGCTGCCTAAAAATCATAATAAGGTCACAGACACCCCAAAACACACCACCAGACGCGGTCCAGCCCACAAGAAAGACAAGATCCGGCATCATCCACCAGAACACAAGCACTAGTCCCCTCCAGCAGGAAGCCTACAAAACCCACCAAACCGACCTTAGCCACTGGCGGCAGACACAAAAAACAATGGGAACTACGAACCTGCAGCCTGTGAAAAGGAGACCCCAAACACAGTGAGTTAAGCAGTATGAGAGGAGAGAAAAATATGCAGATGAAGGAGCAAGGTAAAAACCCACCAGACCAAACAAATAAAGAGGAAATAGGCAGCCTACCTGAGAAAGAATTCAGAGTAAGGATAGTAAAGATGATCCAAAATCTTGGAAACAGAATGGAGAAAATACAAGAAACGTTTAACAAGGACCTAGAAGACCTAAACAGCAAACAATGATGAACAACACAATAAATGAAATTAAAAGTTCTCTAGAAGGAATCAATAGCAGAATAACTGAGGCAGAAGAACGGATAAGTGGCCTGTAACTTAAAATAGTGGAAATAACTACTGCAGAGCAGAATAAAGAAAAGAGAATGAAAAGAACTGAGGACAGTCTCAGAGGCCTCTGGGACAACATTAAACACACCAACATTCGAATTATAGGGGTTCCAGAAGAAGAAGAGAAAAAGAAAGGGTCTGAGAAAATATTTGAAGTGATTATAGTTGAAAACTTCCCTAACATGGGAAAGGAAATAGTCAAGTCCAGGAAGCACAGGGAGTCCCATACAGGATAAATCCAAGGAGAAACACGCCAAGACACATATTAATCAAACTATCAAAAATTAAATACAAAGAAAAAATATTAAAAGCAGCATGGGAAAAACAACAAATAACATACAAGGGGATCCCCATAAGGTTAACAGTTGATATTTCAGCAGAAACTCTGCAAGCCAGAAGGGATTGGAAGGACATGTTTAAAGTGATGAAAGGGAAAAACCTACAACCAAGATTACTCTACCCAGCAAGGATCTCATTCAGATTCAATGGAGAAATTAAAACCTTTACAGACAAGCAAAAGTTAAGAGACTACAGCACCACCAAAGGAGCTTTAAAACAAATGCTAAAGGAACTTCTCTAGGCAGGAAACACAAGAGAAAGAAAAGACCTACAATAACAAACCCAAAACAATTAAGAAAATGGTAACAGGAACATACATGTTGATAATTAGTTTAAATGTAAATGGATTAAATGTTCCAACTAAAAGACACAGACTGGCTGAATGGATACAAAAACAAGACCCTATATATGCTGTCTACAAGAGACCCACTTCAGACCTAGGGACACACACAGACTCAAAGTAAAGGGGGGCTTCCCTGGTGGCGCAGTGGTTGAGAGTC
>NW_020175837.1:626758-647058 GCF_003031525.2 Neophocaena asiaeorientalis asiaeorientalis | reverse complement strand
CGGGAGAGGCCACAACAGTGACAGGCCCGCATACCGCGAAAAAAAAAAAAAAAAGTAAAGGGAAGGAAAAAGCTATCCCATGCAAATGGCAATCAAAAGAAAGCTGGAGTAGCAATCCTCATATCAGACAAAATTGACTTTAAAAGAAAGACTATTACAGAGGCAAAGAAGGACACTACATAGTGCTCAAGGGATCAATCCAGAAGAAGATATAACAATTGTAAATATTTATGCACCCAACATAGGAGCACCTCAATACATAAGGCAAATGCTAACAGCCATAAAAGGGGAAATCGACAGTAACACAATCACAGTAGGGAACTTTTAACACTCCACTTTCACCAATGGACAGATCATCCAAAATGAAAATAAATAAGGAAACACAAACTTTATATGATACATTAAACAAGATGGACTTAATTGATATTTATAGGACATTCCATCCAAAAACAACAGAATACACTTTCTTCTCAAGTGCTCATGAACATTCTCCAGGACGGATCATATCTTAGGTCACAAATCAAGCCTTGGTAAATTTTTTAAAAATTGATATCATACCAAGTATCTTTTCCGACCACAATGCTATGAGACTAGATATCAATTACGGAAAAAAATCTGTAAAAGATACAAATACATGGAGGCTAAACAATACACTACTAAAGAACCAAGAGATCACTGAAGAAATCAAAGAGGAAATCAAAAAATGCCTAGAAACAAATGACAATGAAAACACGATGACCCAAAACCAATGGGATGCAGAAAAAGCAGTTCTAAGAGTGAAGTTTATAGCAGTACAATCCTACATCAAGAAACAAGAAAAATCTCAAATAAACAACCTAACCTTACATCTAAAGCAATTAGAGAAGGAAGAACAAAAAAACCCCCAAAGTTAGCAGGAATAAAGAAATCATAAAGATCAGGTCAGAAATAAATGAAACAGAAATGGAGGAAACAAAAGCAAAGATCAGTAACACTAAAAGCTGGTTCTTTGAGAAGATAATAAAAATTAATAAACCATTAGCAAGACTCATCAAGAAAAAAAGGGAGAAGACTCAAATCAATATAATTAGAAATGAAAAAGGAGAAGTAACAACTGACACTGCAGAAATACAAAGGATCATGAGAGATTACTACAAGCAACTCTATGCCAATAAAATGGACAACCTGGAAGAAATGGACAAATTCTTAGAAAAGCACAACCTTCCGAGACTGAACCAGGAAGAAATAGAAAATATGAACAGACCAATCACAAGCACTGAAATTGAAACTGTGATTTAAAATCTTCCAACAAACAAAAGCCCAGGACCTAACGGCTTCACAGGCAAATTCTATCAAACATTTAGAGAAGAGCTAACACCTATCCTTCTAAAACTCTTCCAAAATATAGCAGAGGGAAGAACACTCACAAACTCATTCTACAAGACCAACATCACTCTTATACCAAAACCAGACAAACATGTCCCAAAGAAAGAAAGCTACAGGCCAATATCACTGATGAACATCAATGTAAAAATTCTCAACAAAACACCAGCAAACAGAATCCAACAGCACATTAAAAGGATCAAGTGTGGTTTATCCCAGGAATGGAAGGATTCCTCAACATATGCAAATCAATCAAGGTGATACACCATATTAACAAACTGAATGATAAAAACCATATGATCATCTCAACAGATGCAGAGAAAGCTTTAGACAAATTCAACACCCATTAATGATAAAAATCCTCCAGAAAGTAGCCATAGAGAGAACTTACCTCAACATAATAAAGGCCATATATGACAAACCCACAGCCAACATTGTTCTCAATGGTGAAAAACTGAAACCATTTCCACTAAGATCAGGAACAAGACAAGGCTGCCCACTCTCACCACTATTATTCAACATAGTTTTGGAAGTTTTAGCCACAGCAATCAGAGAAGAAAAAGAAATAAAAGGAATCCAAATCAGAAAAGAAGAAGTAAAGCTGTCACTGTTTGCAGATGACATGATACTATATATAGACAATCCTAAAGATGCTACCAGAAAACTGCTAGAGCTAATCAATGAATTTGTTGCAGCTCTATTTACAATAGCCAGGAGATGGAAGCAACTTAAATGTCCATCGACCGATGAATGGATAAAGAAGATGTGGCACATATATACAATGGAATATTAGTCAACCATAAAAAGAAATGAAATTGAGTTATTTGTAGTGAGGTGGATGGACCTAGAGTCTGTCATACAGAGTGAAGTAAGTCAGGAAGAGAAAAACGAATACCGTATGCTAATACACATATATGGAATCTAAAAAAAAATGGTTCTGAAGAACCTAGGGGCAGGACAGGAATAAAGACGCAGATGTAGAGAATGGACTTGAGGACACGGGGAGGGGGAAGGGTAAGTAAGCTGGGATGAAGTGAGAGAGTGGCAAGGACTAATATATACTACCAAACGTAAAACAGATAGCTAGTGGGAAGCAGCCGCATAGCAGAGGGAGATTAGCTTGATGCTTCGTGACCACCTACAGGGGTGGGATAGGGAGGGTGGGAGGGAGACACAAGAGGGAGGAGATATGGGGATATATGTATATGTATAGTGATTCACTTTTTTATAAAGCAGAAACTAACACACCATTGTAAAGCAATTATACTCCAATAAAGATGTAAAAAAAAACAAAACAAAACAGGTTATATAATATAGTCATAGTCTCAGTTTTTCTGTGCACACAGTCTTATATTCCATCCAAAGCTAATTAGGAGCAGCTCTTCTGTGCCAGACACTCTGCCAAGAACTGAGGATCTTTAGACCTGCCTTCTAAGAGCTTATCATCATATGAACATTCAGCAATGATGCATCATCTTCCAGGTGATCTTTAGCCACCTGGACAACAAATGCTGAAGGAGTTTAAAAGAAGAAATGATTACCACGGTCTGGCTGGTAGAGAAGTGGCTCACTGAACGTTTAGGACATATATGAGAAGGAATATTCCACATAGGTGGAAGAGTGGGCAGCACCCTATCTGATACTTTTAGTATGCTGCTTTAGGTGCTTTCCAGAGCATCAAGTTCAGTGCTAGACACAGAGGGGCATAACTAACACACTGAAAGTGGAGGAACCAAATGACAAGGAACAGGAATAAATGCAGGTAGTCAAGTTGCAGAGGGTAACACATGACAGACAGTCATGTGATGAGGATCCAAACAACAGACACTCAAAGCAGATCCAACTAAGGGCAGATTGGCAAAGGTAGGTACAGAGCAAATCCAGAGGCAGGGGCTAAGAAGCAAAGTCAAGTTGAGTTGAAAGAAATGAAATAGATGAATAGATAATAGGCAATCAAAGTGATACTGCGATAAACACAGGCTCAAGAAGGACGGCAGTGTCCAAAGGTTAGCACAATGCAGCCAGAAATAACTCATCACCAGAGAGATTGAAGGATGAGAGAGCGAGTGCCTACACAGGAGGCCAGACTGGGGAATGCAGCCAGTTTGGAAACACTGTTCCAGCTATCTTTTATTCCTGATGGCTCCACGTGGGATGGTTTATCTTCCTGTCTCAAATGCTCAAATGACATATGGAAGTCATATAAATCTTTTGGATAGGCTGTGTTTATCGGCTAAAGGCAAGATAGCTGAACCCTTCATATGAATATTTTTAAATTAAGCACAAAGGTAAAAATCTGCAAAAAGTATACTGAAGTGTGAGGTAAAAAGTAACATGCTTAGGTTTACTGGCTTTCTGCAAGGCCCTAACTGCCCTAATGGTGTCCCTCCATTTTTCCATTGCCTTAGTTGGGCTTATATTTGGCTTGAGTGATCTGCTCAAGAAGCTGCTTACAGAGACATGGTTTCAATTGCTCGTTGTTGGATTCCACCACATGTGTTTTGCCAAAAGATTGAAAGAGTCACAGAACAGTGTTCTTCCTGGCTTTGTCTAAAGTTAAAGGAATATCAAAGAAAGTATGAACTTTTTAAAGACTAAACCTTTGATGAGAAATCAAATGTGTTTTTAGAGGAAAAGGCAATAAAACAACAACAACAAAACTCAGCAGCTGTAGCCCAGTCAATTCTGAATGATCTGAACACTGTACGTTTCAAGAATCAATCCACATACTATATCACTTACCCCTCAGGCACAAGGCCATGACTCACTGTCTGAAACCACAATGCTCGTAGAATCTTCAGAGCTTCTAGAATAACCACACTTGGTCCAAGCCAGCAAAGGACAGGAAGCCCATTAAGAATTCCCCATTTTCCCCACTACAGTCTACAACCAGGAGAAGCTACCTACGCCACTGGCAGCTGGTGCCTGGATCATTCCAATCACATCTACTCAGGGGGGATTCTGGGAACTGCTGGAGGGTGACTTGAAAGACAAACCATCAAAGTCAGTTTAAATATTATGAAAGGATTAAGCCGTGATATCATCTGCAATGTACTTGCATTAGAAGACCCTGGTTTTCGAATTTCGCAGTTAGACAAGGACGTCAGCAGTCCCTCCTGAGAGGGAGCAGAATGCCATGTTATCCTGGGAAGCCAGAGTCACTGCTGTTACATCAGAGACAGATCTATAATGGTAGGAGAAAAGCAACCAGCATAAAGATTCTGCCACAGACGCATGGTACTGTAAATAGAACACCAGATTTATATCAAGATCCATATTCGAATCCTAGCTTAGTATAATCCCTTAATTTCTCCTGTCATCAGCTTATTCATCTGTAAAATGGGATAACACATCCCTTAACGACCTTGGTGGGGTTTTGTTACAATCAAATGAGGTAATGGCTGGGAAAACGCTTTGTAATCTGCAGATCACTACACGCACACGGGAGCCATTATCTGGTCTTTTTCCCTAAAATGCTGTTCCTTGGAACTCACTTAGCCTGGGGTTTTCCAACTGCACTTCTAAAAGAGCATTTTTGGAGCTACTCAAATGAAGACTTACACAAAATATGAGTATCTGTTTTCTGCTTCTTTTTCTCTGATCCAAGGAACTTGCTTCCTTTCACAGATTTAGCTCTTTATGTCATTAACTAAATTTAAATCATGCCTAAAGACTTACTTGTTTGGCATCACAGTTTCATATCCTGTTTGGTTTAATTTTTTAAATTCTTTTGTAAAGCACTCCAAGATGTTTGCATGAAGATCATTCAACAAACGGAAGCCTCTCTTGAATACACACACAAGGACACACCCACATCGAGGGGAAGAAACATAATACAGATTTTTGTTAACACGGTAAAACAAGTCTACAGAAAACAGCTCCTAAAATTACATCTGCTGCAACACTGTATGGCCATTTCTTGGCTGAGAGATCCTTAACTCCCTCAAAACCAACTGGGAAGGATAATGTGATCTTCTGGAACCCAAGTCCACCAAGGCATACAGACAGAAGATATCAGGGTACAGTTCAACATAGACACAGTATTTTCCGTGAAGCAGGCATCCTGGCAAGAGAATATTCCCTAGTGTTTCACCATTTATCAAGAGACTAACCATCAGGTCCTGAACTGTGTTACATAAGCACAATACCCTTATTGTTAGCAGCTGTTCATTGGTCAGCATTGCACAACTGACCAGGTGCATGGCAGGATGGAGTTTTGTCTTTAGCCAAAGATTCAGGGTAGCTGGGCTCAGGACTTGTTCAATGATGGTGAAACACTGGTTCCAAGCCATCAGGATTATTATAGCCTTTAAGGTACTTTGCCAATGTACACATATGGGGTAGAAATTAAAGCATGCTGCAGATACAAAAAGAGCCATTGGTTTAATTTGGAAACATTCTTTTTGATTTTGTATGTTTAAGACTTGATTTTAAGCTTAATTGTCTGGATGTTTAGGAAAAATCATTGACTCAGTGTCACTAAAGGTCATCAGACAATTCTAGGGAAGGTATATTTTGAATTATCAATGGCAAGCATGTTTGATTTTTAAATGATCACTTGAAGATAAATATATAATGCTAAAATGTGTTTATGAGAAGAATCAAGGAAAGATCTATCCAGGTACAACTGTTTTAGAGCACAAGAAAAATCCATCTCCTTCTATAGTCAAGAAAAAAATTATTTCACTTTAAATTAACCATGAAAGTTCAGGTTTTTATATTAAGACAGGAATTTCCAGGCTATTTTTTTCACCTTTTCTCTTTACTTTGTTTTGAGTTTTTCAAAATATATCTTCCTTTACTGGTATACCTCTTTACTTAATGAACCTGTTTTCAAAAGTTTCAGATAACCAGTTAACTGTTATTTAAGAGTAATATGTTGTAAAGTAAGTTATAGAGCTGCCAATTTTTGTGTTCAATAAATTGTATTTTCCTAGTAAGTTTTTTGTTTTTCTGTTGGTTTAGTTTTCTAGTAAGTTATAGCTCTCTATAAAATAGAGCTGTAAGTTGATGCAGGCTCTATGGAAAACAGTATGGGGGTTCCTCAGAAAACTAAAAATAGAATTACTATATGATCCAGCAATCCTGCTCCTGAGCATATATCCGGACAAAACCATAATTCAAAAAGATACATGCACCCCTGTGTTCACAGTGGCACTATTCACAATAGACAAGTCTTGGAAACAACCTAAATGTCCACTGGCAGATGAATGGATAAAGAAGATGTGGTATGTATATATACATACACACATACATACACACACACACACACAAAATGGAATACTACTCAGCCATAAAAGAATGACATTAATGCCATTTGCAGCAACATGGATGCAACTAGAGATTATCATACTAAGTGAAGTAAGTCAGAAAGAGAAAGATGAATATCATATGATATCACTTATATGTGGAATCTAAAATATGGCACAAATGAACCTACCTACGTAACAGAAACAGACTCACAGACATAGAGAACAGACTTGTGGTTGCCGAGAGGGAGAGGGGGTGGGGGAGGGATGAACTGGGAGTTTGGGGCTAGTAGCTGCAGACTATTACATATAGAATGGATAAAACAACAAGGTCGTCCTACTGTATAGCACAGGGAACTAGATTCAGTATCCTGGGATAAACCATAATGGAAAAGAATATAAAAAAGAATGTATGTATGTGTATAACTGAGTCAAATCTGCTGTACAGCAGAAATTAACACATTATAAATCAACTGTACTTCAATAAAAAAATAAATAGAGCTAACCTAAGGCTCTTTGAGGGAAAAAAAATGACAGTATCTAGGAGAGATTAATAATATCAGATTTATTATAGAAAATGCCATATACTGACATCATTAAATCACTGTTCTCCTAACCTTTCTGGATAGAGAGCTAATATATACTAAGCATGTGCTCTGTGACAGGCATGGAACTGAGACATGTGCCCAATGCAAGAGCTGCCATCAGTCTCCCCAACGTGGAGATGAAGGAACTGCGGCAAAGGGTTTAGAGAAAGCTGGAGACACCTGACTGCAGACACTTGCTCTTACCCAGCAACCTAATTTTGTCTTTGCAGCAATAACCGGCGGGAGAGGAACAGGCCTTCAATAAAAGTCCTTTGCTGTAGCAGTATAAACAGATTCTATCTCAACATCTGGGCCACGGTGGATCTTCAGGACAGATGAAAAACTAGTATCCACAAAGAGAGGACTACCAAATATTCAAATTAAGAATTATGTTTGCAGCACTTTTATTAATGAAAAACACTCTTAAGACCCTGTGGCTTGATTATCCTGTTTAGTGGCAAACAGTGACTAAATTTTGGTTCTGGTTGTGAACTATATTAATGGCATTCAAATACATCGTTGTTGAGAGACACTAAAACCATTACACAATTTGTTAATATGCCCTCAATTAGGAAGTGACATTTAGATTCTATCAGTGAAGCGGACACTTCACAATCCTGCCAGTGCTGCCATTTTGAAGGGGATGGCTCCATTTTCAGACCAGGCTGTAGGTGTAGGTTTATAGCCTGTGATGATCTATTTTCCATGTAAGGAAAATAAGCATTTTTTATGTTTGCTTATTGTTTCCTGAAGGAATCTCTTCTAGTGACTTTTCCCTCTTTATGCTTATAAAGAATGGTGTATGTTTGTTCAGGACTGGAATTTACAGTAGGTTCTGTGAGAGACTGCGTGTGCGTCCCTGTTCAGTACTTTCAGTACCAAAGTGTAAAGAAGAAAGATTATGTTTCCTGAAGTTTTGTTACCCTAAATTAGACATGCAGGAGGAGGAACATTCACTTCTGTGCCTGATGGTTTCTTGTCTTTAGTTTCACGGACTAGTCTTTACAAACATGGAGGTGATTTGGGAAGCGTCAAGATTCTCTTGGCTTACTTTCCAGGTGGACTTCTCCTTCCCCTACTGTAAATGGCAGGCTGAGCAGAACCTCCCTAAATTAGGTCCTATTTGTACTACATCTTGCAGAAATTATTCAAATATTCTAGCCTGTGGGTTTTCCTATTTCTTATTTCCTGTGCACATACAGTATTTTACTCGCTATGCATCAGGAAAAAGATTATACACACACATCATTTGGGAGGCAGGGTATTAAATGTGTGGGATAAAATCACAATTTTCAAACAAAAATAAAGTAGTCCCCTTTTAGGCTTCCTCCACAATTACCATATTTTAGGAGAAAAATTCATTTCTATATCTTTCTCCAAGAATACAGTAAAACTAAAACAAGTTACTGTCCATCTTCTTCCTTTAGTTTTGAGAGTAAAACAAAGTATGAGAGGTTTACAGACTTTCTGGAAACTCTGAAATGTAAAGTACTCTTTGGCTGGCTAACTCCCTCTAGGCTTAAATGTCGTTCAGCTGCCCTGCCCCATCCCCCATTTAAATTATATCCCCACATCAGTCTCTCCTTGCACCCTTTTCAATCAAGTAAGAGCATTCCTGTAATTATAAAGTGTAAAATGCCCTGCCTTCTCTACTTAATTGTAAACTTAAAAAAAAAGTGTAACCATTATATATCCAGTGTCCATCACAGTACCTGGCACATAATAAATATGGATTAAATTAATGATTAAATAAACAGGAAAATAAACAACAGGTTTTTTTTAACAAGGCTGTTTAAGGAAATAGTCTTAATTGCATTGTCCTTTGCTAGTGCAAGTACGATTTCATACAAATCCACTACTACAAATCCATCAAGAAATATCACGAGTCTCCCTCCTGACCCATCACATTTGAATGCCTTTGCTTTGTGGAGTCACAGTGGGCTGAGTTCTTACTTCAGCTCTAAACAAAGCCCAGGGCAGGACGAGATACACCTCCTAGGATGTTTTGGGATTCTGGTTGGGCCTTTAGCAGAGTGGCTTGGGTATCTGGCCTACACAGCGATTTAAAAGACAATGTAATGAGGTACCTGGACAAACTACAAGTCTTCTAGCATTTTCACTGAACTTTTTTCACTAAAACATAAATATTTTAAATGCTTATAGGGCATCTTTTCAAGTAGAATAGTCACTACCTTTTGGCAAACCAAGAGTCTGTCATCTCATTTAGACAGAAAACCAACAGACAGATATACGATATACACCATACATGGAAAACTATGTCTTGTTCGCACTCAGGTTTCAATTAACTAATGGATTTCTCTTTATAAGTTTGTATTACAGAAACAAAGCTCTCGACTAAGCTTTTCTAAAGGCTTAATAATTAAAGATGTAATAAATCTAGATAAGCTAGTCAAAGCTGAGGTCTGTTCCCTTATGGTGTCGACCATGACTATAAGTTTGCTTCAAATGGCTGAATAAGTTACCACATATAAGTTATGTATAAAAGTATCCCTTTTGTCTTAACTCAGAGAGGTGAATTCTCTCAGAGGAAAGATAGCATGAAGAAATGCTAACTCCACCTAATCCCTAAGCCACTCTGCTCCAGTCCGGGCAGAACTAAGATCAGCAAAAAGCGCCTACTTGCTTTGGCCTTGTGTTAGCTAAAGTCCATTAGACTTTGCACACGGATCATCATCTGGCCTGCAACGCTCTAGTCCTGATCTCCAAACTGAGTTCCCCCTTCACTGCAGTTTCTGCTGTCGAGATTTAGTCACTGTCTTCTGACTAAACCCTCTAGAATCTAGACACTCCATGTGCTAAGGCATCCCCACACCATTTATGTCTGTTTCCATAAAAATGGATGAGTGTACACTTGTTTATGTGTTTTCTCTGTGTGTGTTCCTGGGCCCTTTCATGTGTCTGTCTGGCTGAACTGAGGGACTGCAGAGTACTTCCTGCAGCCCAACCACAGCAGGAAGGCTCTGCTCTGTTCTTGGACCTCCAGGAGGATGCCACCGAGGACCTGCTGCACGGGGGAGGAAGCTGCACAGTCTCACAGCTCCTTGGTAGCACTGTGCAGCAAGGGAAGGCTAAAGGAATTGCAGAGCCCTGAAACCACAGCTCAGGTTGTTATGAGGCAGGGTTAAAATGTCATTTCAGTTTCTACAAATCACTGAGTCTCTTAAACCATGTAAATGTGTTGCTGATACTACAATGAAAAGAAGAGATGCTAGTGGCAGTCATTATATGGTGAAATGTTTCCCCTTTATTTGTTTAACCATTTACCTCTCTGAGGTTCTAACAGAATAATACAAAATGTTAACAAAAAAATGTAGTCCACTAGGTTGTGAGCTCTATGAAGGCAGAGAGCACTACATTTTGGGGGCAGGGGTCGTTGTTGTTACTGCATTTGTTGTTCATTACTGTACTATCCCTGGGCCCTCACACAGTGCTTGGTACATTGCAGGCCTAAATTGATATTTATCAAGTGCTTACATGTTCTAGGATCCATTCTGAGATCTGAGGATATAGTGAAAAACAAGACAGAGCTCTTGCTTTCATGAAGCTTATATTCTATTTGGGGGTAGGAAATAGAAAAGAAATAGAGAATTCAATAAAGAAGAAAATATCAAAAAGTAGTATGTGCTATTAGAAGTTGTTAGAGGGGCTGAGGAGTGAATTTAGATGGAGTGGGTAGGAAGGGTCCTTTTCCCTGAATGACAGCCAGGAGAAGATCACAGTACTTCTCAATCTGTCTGCCCATGAGAATGATCTGGAGAGTTAAGGAATCAGAGACTGATTCTACTGGGCTTAGGTGGTGGGCCTGGGCATCGGTATTGTTTAAATGTCCCCAAGCCAACTCTGAATGGTCAGTCAGGAATGAGAGCCACTGAAGAGGAAGTACCTTCCAGGCAAAGAAAGAGCTAATACAAAAGCCTTCCCATGGGACTCAGCAATGACTAATAAACCTCTGATGAGAATCACCTAGGGAGCTTTTAAACATCCAGATGCTGTTACCACACCCTAAACCCATTAAATAAAGACTCGAGGGCAGGGAGGGCCAAGCATCAGTGTCTTGGAAAATTTCTCAGGAGATTCCAATGTACAACTAAGTGTGTCTGACTTAGGGTGACCAGTCATGCTGCTTTGCCCAGGACTGAGGGATCTCCAGGGATGTGAGACTTTTAGCACTTAAAATGGAGCTGTCCCTGGTAAACCAGAATGGTTGATCACTCTAGTTAGACAAGTGGTTCTCAAAGAATGGTCCTAGTGAGTCAGAAATGCTGGGGGTGAGGATGTGCAGGCAACAATCTGTGTTTTAAGAGACCTTCCACATGGTGGAGGCTAAAGTTTAAGAACCACTACATTAGGGCAAAAGAAAACTCTGTGTCTACAATACAGATACAGTTAAAGAAGCAGACACTGGTAAGAAGAGTGAATGAAGGAAGGGAGAGATGAATGAATGAATGAACTCACTAGGATATCTTCTAATAATGCCCCTCCTATGGGACGAATATTAAAGTCTCTTTGGATTTTATGAACACGTAAGCCAGCTGAAAGGCATATTGTGCTCAAGCAATGAAACAAATGTTCATAGGCTCAAACTGCTGTGAAACTCCTAAGAATACACTACCTTGTTAATAGAACGCCGAAAGAAAACTACTCACAGTCCGAAAACGCGTACTCATTACAATCTCCTGAAAGAAATCAGAAATGAGAAGCTCTCTGTCTTGCCATCAAGGCTGCCTTAGCACTAGAAATGCGGTGGCTTAATCCATCGCTCTCCACTCCCAACTCAAGCGTTTGACTTCTGCCAAGCAGGTGGTGAGGCCAGCAGGAGGCAAGCAGGACCTCGGGGGTGTCACACTATAGATACGTAAAAGGGATTGCTCCTCTTTGGACCCTCTTGCTTCCCTGGAGATCAAACAAGGAGAGTCTCTGGACTTGATTCTGAAAAGCTGGGCCTACTGGAATCCTTGGAGCCCAAGATACTGAGGAGTACTGAACAGGTAGGTGGAAGTGGTCTCCCACTGAGGCTGACAGACTGTGGAAACCAGGGAACAGAGAGGCTTTCTGGTGTCTGGACATGAAACTCACCATCTGCTTGTTGCTGCACTGAGATCAAAGGCAACCTGCCCTCTACCGTTCCCACGCCCACAACTACCTGTGTTACCCTAACCAGAGGATTTAAAAAACAAAACCAAAAAGCACCATAATCTCTAACTTTAAAAATTTGTTATGTAAATTGAAGGAGAGGTTGGTCTCTGTTGAGAGTCAAATTAGTAGCCTAGAAAATCAAAGAGAAAACACATGAAGAGATAGAAATTATGAGAGAAGGATAAGTCAACTAAAGATAAATCCAGGGACGCTTAGCATCTGAATAATGGGATTGGGGGTCAGGGGAGGGACAGTAGGAGCAGGAACTAATAGAGGAAAAATAGTTACTAAACAACAACAACAAAATCCTCCAAGAGGAAGAACGCCTTGAAAGAGTCCACTGAGTTTTAAATAAAATTGATGATAAAATACATTTAGACATATACTATTAAAAATTCTTTAAATCCAAGACTTAAAAACAAAATTTTATATTCTTCCAGATTGAAACAACAGTTTCTTTAAAAAAAAAAAAAAAAAAGAATCAGCCATGTATCAGACTTCTTAAAGTTGGAAATTGGAAGACAATAAAATAATATCTATAGATTACCTACAGTAATGAATTGCAAGCCAAAGAACCTCCACTTATTATTAGGCTGGAAATAAATTCATATCTTTAGATATGTAAATATTCAGGTAACAAATGACCTATACATCCAACTAAAGAAAATACTCAAGAAAACAAATCCACTGAAACAATAAATATGAACAGAAGCCTCAAGAGAAGATTAAGAAAGGAGGAAACATTAATGAGAAATAAATACACACACACAAATATATATATTTATGCACATGTTATACACATATAATTAAATCTGTGGATAATGATACATTGACAGACTGTCTAAAAATGTATAAAACACATGCTAAATAAGGACTACTGACTAGGAATGTAATGTACAGTATGATAAACATAATGAGCACTGCTGTATGTCATACATGAAAGCTGTTAAAAGAGTAAATCCTAAGAATTCTCATCACTAGGGGAAAAAATGCTCTTTTTCTTTTATTTTGTATCTATTTGAGATGATGGATGTTCACTAAACTAACTGTGATGATCATTTCATGGTGTACATAAGTTAAATCATTATGCTGTACACCTTAAACTTAGTGCTGTATGTCAATTATGTCTCAATAAAACTGGAAGGGAAAAAATAATAAACAAACAAAAAATAAGTAAATAAATACTCCTAAGATAAGAGCTCTACCATGAGAGAAATTTTAATAAATTCCAGAACTTAAAATATTACATTAGCTCAGTACAACCTAGAGTTCAGGATAAGGATATATGGAAAAGAGGAATAGATAGTAAAGGTTTTCTATAGGCTTTATTCATCTACCTGGAAGAATAGAGTATATTGGTAAAAGAAACTTTGGTATTTTGATTTCATGTGGTAATCGAGGAATACATATAAGATTATGAGTACTGGACAGTGAAGACAACCATTAGTGGAATAGGAAACTAAGAAAGGGGAATAAAGTAAATAAATTATGACAGAAAATTAGCATAAATTTTTCAAAACGGGAAAAGGAAATAAATATTAAATGTAAAGTAAAATGGGGGAAAAACTACTAAATATATCAGTGGTAAAATAAATATGAATGGCCATGATTCCCCCAATTAAAAAGAGACTGACAGATTCGATTTTTTAAAAAAATTTTTTTAACATCTTTATTGGAGTATGATTGCTTTACAATGGTGTGTCAGTTTCTGCTTTATAACAAAGTGAATCAGCTATACATATACATATATCCCCATATCTCTTCCCTCTTGCATTTCTCTCCCTCCCACCCTCGCTATTCCACCCCACTAGGTGGTCACAAAGCACCGGGCTGATCTCCCTGTGCTATGCGGCTGCTTCCCACTAGCTATCGATTTTACATTTGGTAGTGTATATATGTCCATACCACTCTCTCACTTTGTCCCAGCTTACCCTTCCCCCTCCCCGTGTCCTCAAGTCCATTCTCTAGTAGATCTGTGACTTTATTCCCATCCTGCCCCTAGGTTCTTCATAACCATTTTTTTTCCTTTAGATTCCATATATATGTGTTAGCATACGGTATTTGTTTTTCTCTTTCTGACTTACTTCACTCTGTATAACAGTCTCTAGGTCCATCCACCTCACTATAAATAACTCAATTTTGTTTCTGTTTATGGCTGAGTTCGATTTTTTAAAATTAAAACAAAGTAATAAAGATTTAATATAAATAAATGAACAAAAAGATAGGCAAATGCAAATAAAAAGAAGGAAGAAGTACCAATATTAATACAAAAATATGGTGAACATAATGACAGGAAAATTTAGTTTTAAAAAATATATGAATACCAACCATGAATCTGGATATATGAAACCACAACATAACTAAATATTTAAAGCAAAGGAACAGAAACAAATAAAAAATGGTCAGATCCATGAGAGGAGGATAAAACTCTCATAGAAAACTTACAGTCTCAGTCTTACTGGCCTGAAGAGCCAGAGGACAGAACACAGGGAAACTACAGCTACTGGAAAGTGAAGGGAGATCCGAGAAAGGAGAGAGCCAGAAAGCGGGAGCCCATAAACCTGATCTCATGGGTGACGACCCTGAACTATGCATATAGCACTGACAGCTGAGGCTAAGAAGAACTGAACCAAGATTTGAGATGCAAAGGAGACAGGGTTTGCAGTTTGAATCCAGCAAAATTCAGCACCTGTTTTTAAAAATCAGCACTCTTAAAAAAAAAAAAAAAATCAGCACTCTTCAGGGAAGTATACCAAAATAGTCTCTACTACAGATCATTCACAATGACCAGAAAACAATCCAAATTTACTCAATATACACCTTCTCCCACCCCCGAAAAAAATTTTTTAAGGAAATACAACATTTTTAAGAGAAAGAAACAAACAATGGAAATGACTCAGATATTAGAACTAACATTCTGAGAGGTTCCCGCTCGATCTTCCTTCCTCTCTCCTTTGCTCAGGGTAGACGTGCACAAGTCTGAACAGCTCTCCCAGCCTTGCCCAGCTCCTGCTCCATTCTCTCTCACAGGTGCTTTGTCTGCTAGAAGCCTTGTAAATTCAATCTCACCTTGGTGTCTGCTTCTCTGAGGACCCAGTTACACAACTGATCTGAGAAATCTAAACCTCTGAACTGATGCCCTGGTGATGATTCTCAGACTTTGGTGCTCTTGACACTTGCAGGTCTTATGAGAACACAGATTGCTAGGCCCTACCTGAGACATTTTGACACTGAATTTGCATGTCTAATAACTTTCCAGGTGATCCTGATGTCACTGGGGCCACACTTTGAGAACCACTAGACTACGTTTCAGTCCCCTTCGCCCCAGGGCAACAGGATGACCAGGGAGCTCACCGATGATATTTCCAAATGTGATTGTATGGTTTCCAAACCATGTCCTGAAGAAATCTGATGCTTGGGGATCTGCTATAGGAGGAAAGGTGACGCTTAGGAGGCCGGTGTCCACCCCTCTCCCTTACCTCAACCAAAACAACTCTTAAAACCTGTTTTATATATTGATTCTTCATTTGATAAAAGAGTTCAAATGATGAGAAATGTATTTGAAAACAATGGCTCTAACAAAACTCAGCCAAGCCTTTGCCTTTAAAATGAGTATACTACTGACAACTCCTTCCTTCTGGTCTGGCTGGCTACCTGTACTACACTGCCCAGCAGCTATTCTGAACAGCCTTCCCCTGTGACCTCATTCTAACTTTCACATGCTAGGTCCGCAATAACACTCAGGTCTCCAAGAGCCTTCTGGTTTCCCTGATTCACATGTTCTCTGCTCCCAATGGACTGGAAGTAGCTTTCTTAGAAGCTTTTAAATCTTATCTGAGAAGCATTTTCCTCTAGTGAGGACAGACCTCTTTATCTTCTTTCTCCCTTGCCTTTTCAAAACCTGCCACTCTCATTTGACAGCTGCAAGGCAGAAGACAAAATAAAGTTAATAACCAAAAGCTGCAAAGCTGCTAACATTCAACCTTCAAGCTGCTGCTCTACCAAAGATCAACACTTTTCACTAGTTTTAATCTTTTTAAACACATTCCTGCTCTGCCACTAGAGCTGAGTTGCTCAAAAAGCTAAATGAAATTTATGATCCTTATTTTTTATCTTTATGTAAATAAAAGGGCCCATCTTTTACCGTTAGCACTAACTGACAAATGCTCAACATGAGCAAACAGTGAATTAAAGAAGGCTGACTGTTCAGCAATATGGTCTAGTTCTCACAACCCAGGACAAGCATTACACATGACATAACTATTCGGGTACAGGTGATTCAACTTGAGGAAACCTAAGAGATTTTTAAGTTCTCTTCCTCTTTACTATTCTATATATGGCCACTTAAAGAACCGACAGGACTTCTGAGATTAAAAGAAGCAAAGAAAACGAGTTGACGTTTAT
Organism: Neophocaena asiaeorientalis asiaeorientalis; assembly: GCF_003031525.2. NCBI lineage: Eukaryota > Metazoa > Chordata > Mammalia > Artiodactyla > Phocoenidae > Neophocaena > Neophocaena asiaeorientalis. The sequence continues at coordinate 630,299 of NW_020175837.1, read as the reverse complement.
GTTTGATACTGATTAGAAGTTCTGACAAAGAATTTAGTGGGAAGAAGCGACAGGACAACTTCTATGTTTTGGACCAACTATCAACTCAAATGTCATCGCCTCTTCTCTGTGATCCTTAGATAATTAAGAGCTATCTTCCAGGGGTTAGAATACTGAACTCATTCCTATTAAAAAAAAAATACCGATGGTAAGAAGTTAAGACAAGTTGTACATGGAAATAAAGGCAGCAATAACAAAGAAGACTGAGGGAGACTTAGTCCCCTTCTTTCAAAAGTACAATAGTTTAGACATTTTTCATATGGATGGCGGTGACTTTTGAACAAATGTATGTGAGGCAGACAATCCAAAGAATTACCTGCAAACTTCCAAAATTTCTCCCAACTCCCCCTCAACTACCGACCATTCTTCTACCTTGTTGAAGTATCAGACATACTGAGAAAAAGTGCTTAATGAGATAAGGATGGATGTAATGAGGGGAGAAAAAAATCTTGAACATTAATTCCAACGACTGGGTTTGAATTTCAGATTCAACCACTCAGTAAACTCCAGATGTGCACTCATTGCGTTTCAGTTTCTATATCTATACATAGAGTAGGACAACTTAACTTCCCAGGACTGCTGTGAGGATTTAATGGGATGATATCTATAGGAGCAACTCCTACGGTTATTTGTAATACTAGGTGCTCAATCAATGTCAGTTAATTGAAAGTAAAAACCGATTCACCCATAATCTGTGGCGAGAGTGAATAGGACCTCCTTCAAGATGACATACATGTTCAGAAACGTAATTAGGAATAAAAGTTAAAGGGGTTTAAAGTTATTTAGAAGTTTGTCCTATAAAGAATTCCATTTTTCTATATTATGGAAATGGGGATAAAGAGATATAAATGAATGAATGAATAAATAAATATAACACAATGTAAAGAGTGCTCATAGCCACATACACACGAACAGTTGCTAGGGTACACAGAAAGGACAAGCTGCCGGGGGTGAGGGGAGGTGACTGTCCGGGGAAGGCTTTACTCAGCACAGAGACGTTCAGAGGACTTGAGCCTTGGTTGTAAGTGTGAGTTCATCAGACACATGTGGTGAGAGGAGGCGGCTGGGGGGAGAGCAGTGAGCATACCACACAGAAATCGTGTGTTCATATAACATATGATTTCAGAATTATATAATTTCATAAATTCACCATGAAAAACAAGAAGGAAACATCATAGGTGGATAAGACAAGCCCATTTATTACGTATAATTTTAAGCGGAAGAAAACAGGTGAAGTAAGACATCGGAATAAAGCTCTCAGATCACGTGGTCCAGGGGAACGAGCACCAGGAGTTCAATAGTCTGGCTCAAGTCAAGCCCTACCAGCCACCACCTGTGTGATGTGATCTGGGGTAAATCGCTTCAAATGCTGACCCTCAGTGTTCTCATCTCTGAAAACTGAGTTGGCTTAGCAGGTCATTAAAGTATCTGTCATCTCTATAAACCCTAGGACACAATGAAAATTGAAGCCCCATTTTTACATATCTATTAATAAAAACAGATCAGTAAAGCATTTAGCTCTTATTAAAAAAACCTGCTGTTTGAAAACTCCACAGTACAAAAAAAATTCATACACATAAATTTTATGTGTGTATGTGTGTGTCACGGCTTACTACTTAAGGGAAAAATAGACTGGATTAAGTCACACCTGGTTAAGGTGAAACGGGTGGGAGAGAAGGGAAGGAAAAGGAATTTGTAATGTCTGCAGACCTCATTAGTGCCCTGATACCAAATGATTCAAGGACATCTTTGGCTTTGATTCAAACAGTTATTCTGTTCCGAGTAACATGACGACAATCTAAAGATCCACAGCTGGACTCTGGAAAATCTTGTCTGATATTTTCTGCAATAAAAGTAACAAATTTGCTGTATAGGTTGTAGGACACAAGACCATTTCAGAAAGAATCCTGTCAAAGCCCAGGGCTCAGAGGACCTGCTTTATGCAATTTTGGTAAAAGATGTGATTTGTTTTTAAGTTGCTCTGGTATTAAGAAAGGCTGAGCAAGCAGTCTGGAGAGGTCACAGCTCAAGTTAAAACAAAAAGTGAACATTTGTGCTCACACATTGTGATGGGACGCATTTTTGTTACTCTAATCTTCCTCAGTCCCGGGGTTTCTCAGACCACTCTCCAAACAACACCGAGGACAGATCTCTTCATCAAGATGAATCACTTACCCACATGGCTTATATCCCGTCTCCTCTTGTTTCACAGAGGTCTGATGCCACAACGGATGCTATCAATGACACCACTTGATTTCGAAATAAGGGGACATGCTAGCTCTTTCTCAGACACAGCCTTTACTCTTCATTAATCATAGCATCACCGAAATCTAAAGCCAGCGGGGACCTCACACATCATCAATTTAGCCACTTATTCTTAAGGAAGGGTTAATAATTTAAACACCACAGTAACATGATGAGATTAAAATCATACATTTCTTCCAGAAGTGTTAAGCGTTTTTCCCAGATGCCTTTTTCCCCCACTGCTCTTTAAACTAAAGATAATCCCCATTAAGTGTGGGCACAGATTAATTCAGTAAATAACGCCACTACCTCCTCATGATCTGCAGGGATTGTTGTAACACAAATGTACCTGCGATCCTAACAAGGCCTTCTACTCCAGCTCCCCAACTTTCCGTCCTTGATCCCCACGAAGCTCTCCAGAATCGTCTGACCACTGATGAATGAACCCCAAGCCATATGAGAGCCAGTGATCCCCCAATATTTCTAGGAATAAATTTACTTTTCAAGGCTTCCGGGAAGATGGCGGAAGAGTAAGACGCGGAGATCACCTTCCTCCCCACAGATACACCAGAAATAAATCTACACATGGAACAACTTCTACAGACCACCTACTGAACCCTGGCAGAAGACCTCAGACCTCCCAAAAGGCAAGAAACTCCCCCACGTACCTGGGTAGAGCAAAAGAAAAACAAATAAACAGAGACAAAAGAATAGGGACGGGACCTGCACCAGTGGGAGGGAGCCGTGAAGGAGGAACGGTTTCCACACACTAGGAAGCCCCTTCACGGGCGGAGACTGTGGGTGGCGGAGGGAGAAAGCTTCGGAGCCGCGGAGGAGAGCACAGCCACAGGGGTGCGGAGGTCAAAGCGGAGAGATTCCCGCACAGAAGATAGGGCCGACCGGCACCCACCAGCCCGAGAGGCTTGTCTGCTCACCCGCCGGGGAGGGGCTGGGAGCTGAGGCTCGGGCTTCGGTCGGAGCACCGGGAGAAGACTGGGGTTGGCGGCGTGAACACAGCCTGCAGCGGGTTACTGCGCCACGGTTAGCCGGGAGGGAGTCCGGGGAAAAGTCTGAAGCTGCCGAAGAAGCAAGAGACTTTTTCTTACCTCTTTGTTTCCTGGTGCGCGAGGAGAACGGATTAAGAGCGCTGCTTAAAGGAGCTCCAGAGACGGGCGAGAGCCGCGGCTAACAGCGCGGACCCCGGAGACGGGCATGAGACGCTAAGGCTGCTGCTGCCGCCACCAAGAAGCCTGTGTGC
>NW_020175837.1:531963-626654 GCF_003031525.2 Neophocaena asiaeorientalis asiaeorientalis | reverse complement strand
TGGGAGGGAGGGAGAAGCAAGAGGGAAGAGATATGGGAACATATATATATGTATAACTGATTCACTTTGTTATAAAGCAGAAACTAACACACCATTGTAAAGCAATTATACTCCAATAAAGATGTAAAAATATATATATATTAAAAAAAGAAAAAGAAAACAGAGAAATTGAACTCTCTGTTTGCAAATCAAAAATAAATAAATAAATAAAATAAATAATATCATTAATAAAGAAAAAATACTTTTCAAATATAGACTATAAACCTGATGGATTTTTTGTTGGGGAGACAAAAGAAATATTTTCGCTGCTGCCCAGCCAATAAATGTTCTATAGCCCCCCACACACACCCTGAATTTTTAGAGGCAATTTTCTACGTGAAAATTTGCATGCACAGTGCAAACTTTCGGGCTTTCCTCCTGGAAAGCCGATTTCTCATACACCTTCCAACAAACACTGACCACATCCCGACCAAAGCTTAAGTACTGTGTAATGCTAAGCAGGCCTGGGCCTGCAGGAAATAAGATGCCACATTCAGGACAGCTGTCAGCACTTGTGCTGCACCCGGCCTTCCACACATTCCTCCCCTGCAATTAGCCAGAAGTGAGGTTTGGAGGTAAGCAGACAGCTTCTGATCCCCAAAACAAGGGAGAAAGTCACTGGATTGCTGTTTTGCAATACTTTGCTGAGGTTGACCACTGGCTGAAACTATTTCATTTCTATGTAAGTGTTGCTTACTAACCCATTTCTCCTGAGACATCTGAAGATCATCTTACACATTCCTACATAATCCCAGAGAATTCTAGAATACCACAAATTCACGCCCTATTTTTAAGAAACTGGTGCCTGACAAAAGCTTTTCTGAAGACCAAAAAGCATCTAGATGATGAATCCTGATACGTTTAGCAAAGGCTCAAGTCCAGATTCAAGCCAATGGATTTTATTCATTTATGCATTCACTCAATGAGCGTCTTCTTGATCATCTAATTTGCTCAAAATACTGTGGCAAATGCTGAAGTTGATACGAAAATAGAAGAAACAGCTTCTCCCCTCAAAGAGTTAATAGTTGTGTGTCCATGTACAACTGTGCACTCCTGTGTGCAGGAAGTTTAGTCTAGAATTTTGGGATAGGAAAATAATTACATGCATTTCCAAACTGCAGAAATCATTAGGCATGGAGTGCAAAACTCCAATTCTCACTTGAGCTCCCATTTTCTCACAATGCATTTTGTAGTCAGATGAAGAAAAATGTAATAAAATAGATGATTTATAGTTAAATACTGATCCTCATTTAGACAGTGATCCCCAACACTCTAACTGTTTAGTTTCTCTCAGTCAATATTAATGCATTGGGGGGGCTATTATTTGAAGAAGTAGTTAACACTTCCAGATAATTAAAATGTGGTAAGCTTAACTACGGAAAACACAACAAATGCAATTAATTTTTAAAGATCTTTTATAAAACCATTATAGACCAACTGAAAGGGCACAGACATGGTATTCTGGTCATTAACCAGCTTTTATACAGGAGGACACTGAGGTCTAGAAGGAAAGCGGTCCATTTATAAAAGCAGATAGATTTGGCCCAGAGGAGACTGTTTATGCTCCAAATTCATGGCTCTTTTACTCTCACTTTTAGACACAATTCTAATTAGTCTGGTTATGTGATTCTTCAACCCAACAGAAGGCAAATTAGAAAGGAAAGAAGATCAAGTCACCAGAATCAGATGCAATAGTTGCTGCAAAGTCAAAGAATGAACAGCAGTGAAGGAAGAAGTAAGAGGAAATGACGTCAGAACATCACAAAATAAAGACATCACACACATCACAAAATGTACAGCAACCTGGTGACATTAAATTAAGGACAATAGCCCTATGCACATTAAGAACCCCTCAAGTTTAACTGCATTTCAGTCTATCACTTGCGCTCTCTCGTTCCATTCTCCTCCTCCCTCACCAAGGTCTAACCACCCTCTTCTTCAGTTCTGCAAACTTGCCAAGGTCTTTCCCACCTGAGGGCTTTGCTCATGCTGTTCTCTCTGCTTGGAACTCTTTTCTCCCCATCATTCACATCCTCTTTCTTGAAGACTCAGTTTATACAATAACTGTCACTGGATGGGCACTTAGCAAATACGTGTTGAATAAATTAATGAAAGAATAAATATCAATTATGTTAACCCTGTGTCTTTCAGAAAAAGCTATCTTTAGTATATTCTAGCTAAAAAGCAAAGAGTGAAATATATACAGTATGTCCACCAAAAATGTTTACAATGAATCAGTCTCAAGAATAAAAGCAGTAGCAACTCCAGGTAACTAGAAAAGTTCTATTTTCTGAAACGTAATATAATCGCCACTGAGCCACTATTCCAATGCAGTCATTTCTCTTGAAACCTACACTTTCCTTACTATGCAAGCAAGGTTTGATGACAATGTAGAGACGCAGCCTTCATTTTTATGGAAGCAAGCTACACATCATTAACTCTGGATACCATACTTCATATATTGGGGGGAGAATAACTGCGTAGGTTTCTGCCTATTAATTTTTCCAAATAATTAAATGAAAAACAATATTAACTTTATGATTTAGGGATTAAAGATTTAATAAGATTAAAAGCTTTCTGATGCCATTTTCTGTTCCGAATAGACCACAGGTCAAAGGGATCAGATGGTTTGATTGTTTTTTATAACGTAACTCTCAACTATCAGTGAATTAATCCAAAGTTCATTTTTTTAATGATCTTTCCACATTCAGATAATTGAGATATTACAGAAGAAATTCAAACCCACATTTGTATCCTCTCAATGATCTGTCAGTCCCAGTTGCTCAGTTCACAAGTCTAAGGAAGATTCCTCTCTGCCCTAGCTGTGCCAATTCAACCCAGAATGGGAAACATTGAGTTCTGACACCCTTAAGAGCTACCAAGATTTTGTGATGGAAGTGAAGCTGACAGTTCTGTCAGGGATGTGAGAATCAGAATCAGATCCAGCTCATTCCTGCAGAGATGTGCTGGCTCTAAGGACCTGAAGATAATAAAAGCAAGTTTGGTGGGTAAAATGAGCAGATACAAGTCAAAGACACACGGGAAGAGATATTGAACAAAAGGGTGATTTTTCACACCTTACTAATTGGGTGAACGGTGACTTTGCCAAAGGTTCTGCAGCCACTGGAAGAAAAGGAAGGGGTGGGTGTCTGCTTAGGGTTCTGCTGCTCCTTTCAAGCTAAACTTCCTGCCCCCTAAATCTCATCTCCCTTATTTGGTATGTCAGGTAATGGAGTTACATGTCCCTGGTAGTATAAATGTCCTACAATAAGGCTTTTCATGATCCAAAGTCCCATTACTCTCATAAATTAAATATATGATTTTTGAAAAGTCATCTTGGGCCAATACATATATTCCCTGCAATCTCTTAAACAACCTTCAAGGTAGATGCTATTATTTATGTTTTGCAGGTGAGAAAAACTGAGAATCAAAGAGAAAAGTTAACTTACCCAAGATCACACAGCTAGTAAGTAGGAGAGTCAGGATATAAACCCACATTCTTCAGAACTACACTACTCTCTTGCTTTCTACTGTTGCTGATAGAATTCCCTCACTGAGAAATTTAAGTGTTTTCTGCTAAAGGAAGACATTTTCCTTTTATAAGATGTCAATTAAAGAAAATCTCCACATATGTACGTAAAACACTTCTGTAAGCTTGAAATACATAAATAATAACTTTACTTGAGATAATGTCCTGGGTTTCCCAAGAGCCTTATCATGTCTACAGTGCCATTGCCCAGCCCATGTCTGAACATGCCATGTCTCATGCTGATGCCCTGCAAAGGCAACATTGCTGGCCTGCAAAGGTGACATTGCTGGCAATGGCGGCATTGAAGCAGCCAACCTCTGGGAGCTGAGAAGCAAATTCTCTTTAAAAGGGTTTTTGAGGCAACTGCTAGAACAGATTTTTATTTTCTTTAAGTTTTGTTCAAGAAAGACCTTTAAGATAAGGAGAGACTCCTTTACAAAAAAACGTTACAGATTTCTAGTTTTGGGTTTTGCATTTGCTTTTGTCCCTGGCTTGGAGGTGTGTGTGTGTGTGTGTATGTGTGTGTAACACTGATAAGATAAATAAATATAGGATTACTGATAGATAAATAGTCTTACACATATACTTATTGTGTACCCAGTTGATTAATTTAAAAATGAAGAAATGTGATCCAACATCACAAAACAGCCATTTGACTAACTTTCCACTGAGTTAAAAATGCTAGTTTGTCCATTATACCCAGAGAGACGTGATCTTTCTTCCTGGCGAAATAAAAGAAATACAGATTTTAGGTTCTTGCCTCACCACGTAGCCTCTCTCAGAGGCTGTGTCATCATTTGCAATGCAGAAATCTCTAAAACCCCAACTTCAGAAAGTTACATCGAGGCTCAAATGAAATCATTTGTGTGAAGACCTTTTGTAAATGACAAAGTCCAATAAGCCCTCATATTAGCCAGTGTCTTATCTAACTCAAAACCTACCTTTTTATACTATCATAAGGGATTCCTCTCAGCAAAAGTCTCTGTACCTTCAAAAGGTTGTCGTGTTGCTGAATTTGACATTTCTTTTGATATTTTACATTTGGGAATATCTTTTTTTCCCCAGGAGTTACCATGATTCTGATCTGAAGACACAAATAATTTGGAGAAGCCTACGTGCAGGTGTGGTGGCTTCTATGCTCCTGCACAAGGGTGAGAAGCTACCTTACAGTGTATTAGAATGGTGGCCAAAGGAAGAAGAGAGGGTGAGAATGACTTTGAAAGCAAGACAGACTTAAACTGTATTGATGTTCCCTGAATCACTTCCTTCAAGGCTCTCACGTTAAGATCAGTTGGACAAAAGGCCTAATGACCAGGAGGAGGAAGTATGATGTCCATACTTAAATGCCCACAGTGCAGGAGGAAAACCCTATTCATGTTGCATTAATATTTTCAGTAACTTTTCAGATAATATCTAGGCCTATAATGATTACAGTGTGGTTAGGAAATGAACAGTAATGAACAGTGTTGAATCATTTCATCTTCTAAGAAAAACATCAAGAACAAAGTCTAATGATTATCCCTAGCAAGTAAAATATTGCAGACCACAAAATAGTTTGCCATTCTAATCCATTTCAGGCATAAACAAACACATACTTGCATGTACACACACATACCCCTACACAGAAACTATCGTCAAAAGCTGAAAGAGTTAATTTAGGCCTTGGAGACAACCGGCTTTAAGTACTGGTTCAAAAGCTCTTAAATAGCAGAAAAATCAATACACTTTTATCAGACTTCAGTGTTTATAGAAGCAATACAAAACAGGATTTTGTTAAATGTATATATTACGCCAGATCAAACTGTAAGTTAAAACATCTGTGTCCAAGTTAATCTCAGATACAGCATGGAGATTATTTGAATTGTGTGTTTCCTTTTGTGACCTTTTTAGATGTGGCTTTTGGGGGGTACAGATGGGGAATAATTTTCTTAAGCTTTTAGTTGCCTGCAATAGTGCCAACAGCTGAACATAACAGCAGTACTTTTTTAAGTTACCCAGATGAATAACAAAAAAAGAAAGAAAACCCCTTTAGTAATTTCAAAATAGTATTGTATGGGGAATCTTAAAAAATAAATTATAGACACACAAATATAGGTATGTGCATCTAAGATTGCTATAGGCTATCCATGACATAAAATTTTCAATTAAAACCACTTTTATGAGCAATAATCACATTCTGAAAATGTGATTATACACAACTTGCTAGTGGATTATACTACTTCCCCGATGAAACAAACCTTGCAACATAGGCAAATAGAAAGTACTTAGTTTAACATGCACCAATGTTTTTAACACAATAAAGTCTATGGAAAATGTCTTATACTAAAGTCCTTAGTTCTTGTTTGGAGGAGACAAGAAAACAAGAACTGAAGTTGATGGAAGCTTTCTTTTCTTAGATCTGTTTTTAAGGGATGAGACATCTGTAAATCAAATCCATTTTGACTGAAACAATAAATTTGATTCAATTCTGAAATTTCATTTCAAAAGTGTAAGAGAGATATGCATGGGACCCCTCAAGGTTAATGACAAGCCTGGTCTCTGAAATATGTCAGGAACACATTAGCACCATGTAAAAATAACAGCAGAGCCAAACCAAAGTCACAATGGCCAAATATCCCGAAAACAGGGCTCTAGGACAGGAACTTGCAGATCTAATATTAGTTGTATCTTCGGTAAGTAACTAAGACTTCTTACGATTAGATTCCCTTAATGAGTATTTTTGGTATAGTAATGCTATTCCATCTTTGTTTAGTTGGACAAAAGACATGAACCTAAGATTAAGAAGCAGAGTCATTCGACAATCTACAGATATCGATTAAATATATATTATGCCCAGGCTCTGTTTTAGGTGCTAATAATATAATGAACAAAATAAAATACCTGACTTTATGGAGTTTATACTTATATTCTAGCGGAGAGAAAGGCCACACTCAGTATTTATATAATACCAGGTGATGATGAGTGCTATGAAAAAAGATGAAGAAAAGGGAACAGAGAATAAAGGAGTACTAGTACCATGTCAGGTAAAGCCTTTCTGTTGAGGTGATGTTTGAGCAGAGCCCCGAATAAAATGAGGGAATAAGCCCCACGGATGTCTACAGAAACAAGTATTCCATACAGACAGAACAGCAAATACAGGATTCCTAAACATGTGCTTGCTTAGTTTGCTTGAGGAACACCAAGCGGGTCAGTGGGGCTGGAGCAGAGTGACAAAGCTGGACAGAGGGAGGAAATAAGGTGAGAGAAGTAACCGGGGCGAGATGGTGTTCAACCTTGGAAACCCCGCTGATTGTGATGGAAAGCCACCGGAGGATCTGAGCAGAGAAGGGGTGTGAGGATCATGGTACGCGAAGACTAGCACAGGCCACATCAGCTTCTACCTAAAGCAGAACTATGAAATCCTCAGCACAATGCCTAGCATATAACAGATGATCAATCAACATTTGTTGAATGAAAGAATAAAATGAACCAATATAAGATATGGTGGTGACAGCCTATGCCCCAATAAAAACTTAGTCACCATTTGACCTTTATTCCTTTAATCAAAACCACGTTCCCAAGCCTGCACTCCAGAGCCCACGAGCCACAACTACTGAGCCCGTGCGCCTAGAGCCCGTGCTCCACAACAAGAGAAGCCACTACAGTGAGAAGCCCACGCACCGCAACGAAGAGTAGCCCCCGCTCGCCGCAACTAGAGAAAGCCCGCACGCAGCAACGAAGACCCAACACAGCCAAAAAAATAAAATAAAATAAAAACTTTAAAATATGTGGTAACCCTATTATCTGTATCAATTCTCTAACTCAGGGCTAGCAAACTGCAGTCCTGACATCAAATCCAGCTGCTGCCTGTTTTTGTAAATAAAGTTTTATTGGAACCCAGCCACACCCATTTGTTTTGTATTGTCTATAGACACTTTTGTTCTACTACAACAGAGGTAAGTTGCAACAGAATAACAGAAACAGAGACTGTACGGCCTGCAAAGCCTAAAATATTTACAATCTGGATGAGCCTTTACAGAAGAAGTTTTGCTGACCACTCCCTCCCTCCAATCTAATTTGCAGAAGAAAAGTACTATGTATGTGTCCAACTATCTCTTCTTCCACCTTTATCGTGGCTTGGTTAGGTTTTTAATTGTCATGGTATGAGTTTCCAAACCAGTGAGTCCACATTAAATTATTAAAGGTTTAGGAATACACCACAGTTTTGTTTTGTTTTGCATTTTGCTTTATTTAGCCTCAGTTGCAAGGTGGTATCTTCAAGGTGCTGATAGACACGAGAGACAGGAGGTAACTGCAGCCTAGTGGAAATAGTTCTGATTTGGGGAATAATCTAGAAGAGTCTATCCAGCGTACCCAGATTCCTACTATGAATTTCTGAGGATGGATACCACCAAGCTTATCTCTTCAGCATCCTGGAGAGAGCACTTTCTAATTTGCTCTAAATACCTGCCAGCAGCTGTCCACAACCCTGCTTCTCGGATCACGTTCTAAAGTAACTGTCAGTTCTTCAATTATCGAAATTGATTCCATGCTTCCACTTGGAATGTAGAAAGCCACAAGAGGTCCTTACCCTCATAATGAGAAAACCCAAAAAACTTACAATGATTTTTCTTGAGCACATCTTAGAGCTGAACTAGCAAGGAAACCAGATGAACCAATTTCCAAAGAATTGACAAGCCCTTCCAAGGAGAAATGGGTCACAGAAACTATTTCTCCTTTGGCAGAGCATAGGAGGAAGGGGTGACGGCCATAAAAGCAGCTAGGAAGAAAACAGCTAAAATTTTAACAAGTCCAAGGACAGGACGGAAGCCACAGATAAGGACCAGAGGCTGGAGAGAGCCCTTCCAGTGGCACGTGCATGCAATTGGCATCAGCTGTCAGTAGGGGGCAAGCATTAAACCCCGCTCACTTCCCTGGACCCTTCTCTCATGAGAGGTAAAAGCCTTAAGCTCCCAAGAGAAGGGCAGGAAATGCTTGGGCTACCAGAGCAAAGGCCAAGATGCATACTTCCAATATATTCCACTCTAACCTCAAATTCAACATGTCCAAACCAGAACTCATTTTCTTTCTCTCAAACCTCTACTATATTCCCTAACAACAAACAGTGCTGCCACCCACCTAGTTAGCACACCACAAACCGTGGAATTCATCAGGACTCCTCTGTGGCCTTCATTCCTTACAGTGAAATTGGTTCTTCTTCCTAAATATCTCTCAGACCTAAAAAGGACAGCCTTTTAATTCCCACTGTTAGGACTTAGTTCCAACTCTCACAATCCTCTCCAAGCCTGTTAAAATAGCTTCTTATCCAATATTGGTATCTTCAGTTTCCTCAGCTTCTGCTCATACAACATTGATCAATTTCTGCCCCTTCTTGAAATTTTTTAGTTTCTCCATATCCTACAAGATGAAGTCCAAACTCCTCAGCATGGCAGAAAACACAGGGCCCATCCTGAATGCCCTGTCCAGCCACACTGAATGAATTACCATCACACCAACCTCCTGCACCCTTTACACCTCAGTGCTTTATATGGGTCACTTGCTCATCCTAGAATGTTCTTTCCTGCCTTTCCTACCTGGTAACCTTGCATTCACCTCTTAAGTTGAAGCGCCTACTCCTCTGTGCAATCTTCCCTGTGGCTGAGCACACCTTCCTCAGCTCTGGTGTGCTACCCGTTACCTCCTCGGCTAAGTTATGATGCTCTCGGAGCAGAACAGTTGATGCCACTGTGTCTCATTCCTGTCAGTAACTTCAGCTCCTTGCACAATTCCTGGCACACAGTAGATGTTCAGTATGTGGGCTGACTAAATTTTAAGCCGAAAGTGAAGACAGAGACAGGACAACTCTTTCCACGTCTCACTTTCTTGCTTTTTTCTTCTTTTTTTAAAGGATTAGATTGATTGACTGGTTTTTGGCTTCGTTGGGTCTTTGTTGCTGCGCACAGGCTTTCTCTAGTTGCGGCGAGCGGGGCTACTCTTCATTGCGGTGTGCTGGCTTCTCATTGCGGTGGCTTCTCTTGTTGTGGAGCACGGGCTCTAGGCCCGCGGGCTTCAGTAGTTGTGGCACATGGGCTCAGCAGTTATGGCTCACAGGCTCTAGAGTGCAGGCTCAGTAGTTGTGGCACATGGGCTTAGGTTGCTCCGCGGCATGTGGGATCTTCCCGGACGAGGGCTCGAACCCGCGTCCTCTGCATGGGCAGGTGGATTCTTAACCACTGTGCCACCAGGGAAGTCCCTCACTTTCAATAAATGATTAACTGTTAATGATTAGTACTACTAATGAGAGGGAACTCAGTTCTCCATATCAAATGAAATATATTCTTCGGTTTCTACTTAGACCTTCTGAAGGAGATTTAAGGAAAAGGGAGCTAAACTTTCTCATTCCATTTAGAGAAGAGAAAACCCCAACAAAGGCTTTTATAGATGGTTTTTGCACTCCAGCCTTTGGTAAAATAGATGTGCTTCATCATGGTGGCATGGCATTGCTAGAGTTCTGTAGCAAGCTGCTTTTTACCTACTTGGGCAAAAAGGCTTGTATCTAGGTCTTACCCATTTGTGAGTAATTTCTGCAGGATACATGTTCAGTGACAGCATTCCTGAGTCCAAATACCGGCAATGCTTTAAGGAAAGGACAATGTGGTGATAATCACCATTTAATTTCAAGTGTTGCATATTTGTTTCAACAAATTTCAAAACATTTCCCAAGGGATTTTAAAGAAAGTCACCAAGTATGTTTAACAAACAACATATGGAATGCTAATTTTGTTGTGATCCTATACTCTAATACAGTAAGAAACAGATTTTTCATAAAATCAGCAGATTTGCAAACACTAATTAAGAAACATTGAAAACTATCAAGGTCAATTTAAAAATCCATTTGAAAACAAATATTACTTGTCTTGTTAGTTCTAGTAGTTTCTCACTAGGGATTCACTGCACATCAACAAACTTCCACTGTGCAAGTTTTTCAATGAAGGTAAATAAATAAAGGTTTACTTTCAACTGTCAATACAAAGCCAACCAGTGAGGGTTGGGTGGAAATAACCAATTTGCCTCTATCAGTATAATCTCTAATCAGGAATCTAAGATTCTTGGGGTATAGGATTTCCACTTAACTTAAGATACATCACTCCTAAGAGACTTTCCACGAGTTCTGTGCCTGCCATAGGGGAGTATGCTCTGATACTGTTAACTCTGTGTGTGAGAATGATTCTCTGCCTTGTGTGAAAAGAGCAAGGAATGCTAAGAAACCACTTTTACAAGTTACACTTCAATGCTGCCTTTTGTCCTATGGCCAGTCCTTTTTCTGTCTCTCTGTCCATTGACCATGTCATTGTTTGTAAGGTTCTCCACCCAAAAAGTGGGAGGAATGTATATATAAGTATACACATATGTATGCATGCATGTATCGTGTGTGTGTGTGTGTGTGTGTGTGTGTGTGTGTGTGTGTGACTTTCCAAATGCTCAGATTTTAACCAGTGGGTATTGACTAAGCATTCACATGGTCAACCTAGGTATATGTACCACTCATCTCTTGTCAGACTTAACTCCACACACAAGGGATGAACAGATGTATTATATTTATACTCTTCAAGAACAGATCCACCAGTAACATCAACCTGTTTTAAACAGTATAATTTATAACACACCACCCTTTCACCTAAGAACCCTAGACCAACAACAGAAGAAAAGCTGATGTGAATCCAAGTAGCAAATATAATACGACATATCCAAAGGCCAAAACTTTTTGTATTACTTTGACATATTATTGTTCCGTCTCTTTTATACTTGTCTTGTTTCAGAAAAGATTTAAAGTAGTTTTGTGTGAAATAAATGTGAGACTGGCTGAAGTTTGGAAAGTTGTTAAATGGACTTTGGCCTTTTGTTCCCATTATATTCCTTTTGATGAAATTTGACGTAAAATAACGTATATTTGAATGAGTCAGTCCTCTGTCCCACAGACTCCCAACACTGCCTAAATGAAGATCAAAACGTCTTAAGATAAAGATGTAAAAGTATGAGAGGCAAAGGCAAAAATATGTCAGAGTAAATGTTATGGAGATTTGTCAAATGTCATCTGATTTCCTTGAGGTACAGCACCTCACAAACAAATGCACCTTCTCTTTTTCTTCCTTCTTTCATTTCACTTCACTATTTATGATAAAATGAGGAGAATCTGAGGCTATGGGCTGGGAAGGACCATCTTAACCAATGAGTGATTGAATTTATTCTTGTGTGATTGAATTTATTCTTACATCTAGGGCTTTTGCCTATAGATACAGAGCACAGCAACTAAGACACAGACACTGGAAGTTTTAAAACACTATTTATTGCTAAGTCTAAAACACTCAAATACCATAGTACAGTGATTGCCAAATCTGAATTAGAGTTTGTGGGGCTTTTAAAAGTTACTCTTCAGGGGAACATTCCAGCTCTATGGAGAGGTGTGATACATAAGAAGATGGAGTATCTGGCTGGAGACCAATTTGCCTATGAGCCCAAACCAAGTGGGCTCATATGGATAGCTTTTATAAAATCATAAACGGTAAAGCTGAAGAAAACTCTAGGCTCGGACTGCTTTACGGCATCAGTAATTAAACCGGACTCACTGCACTCGTGGGGTTACTGCAAATTCTGACTAAACCTAAAGAATTTTCAAATCATCTAACTATTCCTTTATTTATTCATGTTTATCCACAGTGTTCTTTTGTTTCTCTGCTTTTAATTGGATGTTTAAAATTTTACAGCTCTTCAGAAACTTTGTTTAAATTCTCACAGACAACTTACATGTACTTCTTTTGTGCGAGAGAAAAGAAATATTAGTGAGACAGATATTAAAGTCCCAGAGGCAGAACAGCAATAACAAAATGAAAGACTAGAATTAATACATTCTTTTTTACTCTGGTATAATAGATATAACATAAAATTTACCATTTTAACCATTTTTAAGTATACAACTGCATTAAGTGCATTCGTCATGTTGTACAAACATCACCACTATTTATTTCCAAAACTTTTTTAATCATTCTAAATAGAAACTCTGTACCCATTAAACAATAACTCTTTGACCATGAAATAATAACTCCCCACTCCTTCCCCTCCTAACCTCTACTCTACTTTCTGTCTCTGTGAATTTGCCTATTCTAGGTACCTCATAAATGGAATCATACAATATTTATATTTTGGTGTCTGACATTTCACTTAGCATAATGTTATCAATGATCACTCACATTGTAGCATGTTTCAGAATCTCATTCCTTTTTATGGCTGAATAATATTCTATCATATACAACATTTTGTTCATACATTCATCTGTTGATGGATACGGGTTGTTTCCACCTTTTGGCTATCGTGAATAATGCTGCTATGCTCACTGGTGTGCAAATATCTGAGTGTTTGCTTTCAAGTCCTTGGGATATATAACTAGGAGTGGAATTACTGGATCATATGGTAATTCTATGTTTGGTTTTTTGAAAAAACTGCTATACTGTTTCCACAGCAGCTGTACCATTTTACATTCCCACTTAGCATGAGGGTCCCAATTTCTCCACATGTTCACCAACATTTGTTACTTTCTATTTTGTTTGTTTACAATAGTCGTCCTAATGGGTGTGAAGTGGTATCTCATTGTGGTTCTGATTTACATTTCTCTAATGACTAATAATGTTGAGCATGTTTTCATCTGTTTATAGACAATTTGTATATCTTCTTCAGAGAAATGTCTATTCAAGTCCTTTTTTGAATTGGGTTGTTTCTTTGTTGTTGAGTTGTAGGTGTTCTTTATATACTCTGGATGTTAATCCTTGTCAAATATATGATTTTCAAATCAGCATTTACTCTGTGCCAGGAAACATTTTAAGTGCTTTACAAATATTGATATATTGAATCCTCATAACAACCCAGTGAAGTACCATTTTAACTCCATTTTATGGGTAAAGAAACTGAAGCACAAAAAGCTTAAAGCCCAAGGTCTCACAGCCAGTAACTGGTAGAACTGGGACTTACACTCAGACAGTCTAGCTCCAGGGTCCATGCTCCTAACTATGACGCTGTACATCTTTTCAAGCACTCATTCATTCAACAAGCACTTACACAACACCTTCCGAGCGATTTATTAAGGAAGTGCTCCCAGGAGAAACCCTTTAAGGGAATAAGAAAAGCAGGATACAGAAGGGGAAGAAGCCAACAAGGGTTTGATTTCAGGTGAAGCCCCTGCCTCAGGCTGATCCTGTGAGTGCTGTGGAGCTTCAAAGGCAAGGGAGCTGAGCTTTCATACTGCTGCATCAGTCACTGAGCTATAGGTCACTCTGCTAGGGATGTAAACTCCCAGACAATTCCAGCTCTCCACATGTCTGAGTGAAGCGGCTCTAGTAGTTCAAGTTTAGTCCTCTGAAGAAAGTTACAAGTTGGTAGGGACAAAGTGTGCAGAAGCTGGAGGATGGATACACAGAAGTGGTCAAGTGGATCCAAAGGAATCTGGGTAGAACCAACAGAACCTTCTGTTTGTAAGGCACTGTACTGTACTGAGCATGTGAAGAAGCAAGATAAATGAGACTAATATGTTTGCCTTCAAAGAGTTTATATGTTGGTAGCAAAGCCAAGACATGCACCCTTTATACAGAATTGATGGCAGTAAATACTATAAGAGGGCAAACAAATTGCTAAGAAACTGGAGAAAAGAGACCATACAACAACTGTTTTATGCCCTGGCTGAGGGAATCATAAAAGATCACTGAAGAGGTAGCATTTGACCTGTGTGTTACAAATGGCAAGATCTGGGGAAAGCCTTCAAGATCAATCACGCTACATGTGCAGCCACACAGAGGTATGAAGGGACAGACAGTGCTCAGCAACACGGTACTTCCAGACATAATGCATTCCCAAAAAAGTGTTAGAAATGCAAAATCTCAGGCCCCACCCCAGACCTGCTTCATCAGACATTCAGGGATGGGGTCCAGCAGTCTGTTTTAATAAGACCAGCAGGCGACTCTGATGCACGCTCCCACTGGAGAGACACTGTTGTCCCACCCCCTGGACTACAGCCCGGGGAAAGCGCAACTAAGCTGCATGTGCACTAGGCCACCTGTGACCCTGCTGCCTGCCCAAACCATACCCTCCCACTCCCTCTCTGGAGTGAGTAACTGCAAGGCATGAAAGTGGACTCGATGAAGGGACAGCCATGCCGAAGAGCAGCCTTTTGTGATCAACAGGCTTAAGGCCCAGGTGATTCAGAGTTCCATGAGGCCCATTCAGTGAGAAAGAACATTACAGAGAGGAGCAATTTCACTGATCAGAGGGCAGAGTGTGGACCACCATGAGAGCCATCTTCCCCATCCATCTCCTGGAAGTTCTAGAAGTTCTTGCTCTTCTTCCTTCCTTGAGGACTGGGCCAGCTCCAGGGTCTCCCAAATACCCACCTTACTCCAGAAAATGATAGGCTAATGGTTTATGCCAATGGAGGATGAGGCCAGGCAGCACCACCAAAGTTTGAAATCACATATCAAACAGCATTTAGGAGACCAGGTCATTTCTACAGACATGAGGAAGTGATTCATTCGAAGAGACCGTGAATATGTAATATGTAAAAGTATAGTTTATGAAAGAATAGCATAGTTTAGTGGGACAGGACATACAGAAAGGAGTCATGGAAATATGATTTGGGAGGACAGGCATCCTAGGTCAAGGTGAGGAACCATTGGTCCTGGGAGTGAAACGAACAGAGACTGAGCTTTAGGTAAGTGTCCTGGAAGAAGAGGAATCTCTTAGGAGGCTCAGAAGCAGAACTATGGAAAGGTAGAAAAATTTACGAGAAATTGTCAAATATTTGGCTAAAGAAAGACAGGGGACAGTTTTCTGCAGACTGCAGTTATCAATAAATATGATAAACCTCTTCTACTGAAATCTGAATTTTTTTTTTTTTTTTTGGCTGAAACAGAAAATTTATCCTTACCCTCAAAACAATGGTCATTAAAATCATCCACCCACCAAAACACAGTACAGAGAAGCTGTAGCCATACATATGCTGATTAACTCTCATATTTATCATAGAAGAGTTCTAAAAGATGGACAAGCTAAATGATTCCAGGTGTCTTTAAGACAAATACATGCAATCACACTTTTAGCTTAAACCTACAAATACACTCATTCCCTCACAAAGTTGGCAGGTTATAAATCAACAAAACGCTACTTGACATGCCACTAAACTCTCCAGATCTGTTGTTAGGATAGGTTTAGAAAAACCATTCCCCCTCGGAGTTAGACATGGTCTTATTGTTGGCTCATCATAAAAAAGTTAGCAACTGCATAGTGTTTATAATTTAACAATAAGAGCGAATATTTATTGAGTGCTTACTATGTGCCAGGCCCTATGCTCTTTACATGCTTTACATCATTTATTGCTGAGGCACAGAGAATTAATTGAAATGCACAAGGTTACACAGCTTTTACACAGGAGGGTCAGAATTCAAATCCACATCTGCTGACTCCAGAGCCAGAGTCCAAGGTACTAAGCAATGTCTCTTTACACGTGATCTCTTTTCATTTAATCTTCCTAAAAATGCTTTACGGTAGACATTATCACCATTCTACAGGTGAGGAAGATGAGACCCAAAGAAGTTAAGTGTCAAGTTCAACAAGAGTCCACCAGGAAGATCTAACCAGAGTTATCTATTCCCAGGGCATTCTGCTCTACTACCTGTGACAGGAGTTACTCTGATTGGGGGCGTCCTCAGTATTCCTAAAACATACCAATATTTTCTGAGAAAGAAGTAGAACATTTGAAATACAGCGTAGCTGAGAGCACTGAAGATGGACGTGCAGACACATACACATACACACACACACACACACACACACACACACACACACACACAATGTGGCAGCTTACTAAAGGTAATAGTGGTGTGGGAAGAGTCTACACTTAGCTTTCCACCATCATTAATGTAAATATATATTTGTATAAATATATACAGCTATATATGTATATAGATATAGGTAAATATATAGATACCTGCTTTCAGAAAGAACTGAGTAATCACATGGACTAGCTGTGATTTCTAAAAATCCATGGAGGAATTATTATCTGTTATTATAAAACATAATCATCTTGATAAAGAAAACATTAAGCATTTACAATGGCTTTAAACAAGTGCTGCATCGTTCAGCCTCAGCTTTCCTGGTCTTATTCTATATGACGCAACATCTCAGAGACAACATCAATCTAGAGAACAACCATATAAATTTTGCTAACTAAATAAAGGCCTTTTGTATTACCTGAATGTAATTTTTCTAAAAGAATCATTCCTCATAGTTAACTCCTAGGTATTCCCTAACTTGAGGCCATTCCCCCAATCCGTATCTCCCTTTCTTTAAGGCACCGATATTCATTTTGAAGAGAAGTATAACATGCCAATAAACACTGCAAGGTATTCTTTAAAATCTGGAATACAAGCCCAAAGGTATTACCCATCCAATTACTTCCATAAACTATTGTTGCCATTATGAACACTGTTTGTCAATATTGTTTTAAACAAAATGCATTCCAAAAGTAAATTATCTCTGCTCCCAACACAAACAGAGATACTTCATCCCCACTCTTCAGAAGAAAATCCAGAGCCATCTCAAACCCTGAATACAGAATGACAGATGTGAGCGCAGGCAGGTACAAAGTCTGCAATCACAGCCATAGCTTCATATAAACAGTAATCAGTATTTCCCAAGTCCTGTGATTAGGTCAGGAAATCTCAAATCCCTGAACCAATTGATTAATACGACTATGATGGGTTCAGGAAACAAAGCAAGGGGGGTGGTTGGATGAGGCTGTGCAACAGAGGTCGTACTTAAACATAATTTGCCCTTTTCCTTCCGTGCCTTCGGGGAAAGTGTGATGGAAGACGTTACCCAGATAGCAGCCTCTGTGTCCGGGCAAAGTTCTAGGTTATCGTTTATGTATCCTTCTTGGACTTTGATCTGACAAAGAAAATGAGTGGAGCAAGCCGGGCAAACCCCCAATGCCTGGTAATCGTGACGCATGAACACAGGGTTGAACAGTTCCATCTGGCCTGGCAGGCCAGCACCAGGCCCCGCATGATCTATTCGCAGCGTGAGCCCAGGTGTAGGGACCAAGGCTCCAGGCTCGCCGCGTGCAAGCCTGGCCGTTAACCGATGTGAGCATAGGGGAACTTATGAGAAAGCATGCAACATGAACGTCAGTCAGGAAATGGTTACAAATTAGAAAAAGAAAGAGGAATCCTGGGCAAAGGGGCCTCTTATGCCACAGTAATAAAAGTAACTTCCTCTTTTCCCTAGTTTCAGAACCACAGAGTAGAATTCTCTCCATATGAAATTCCTTACAAGTCACATGCTGCACTAAACCACTGCCTGTCCCCTTCAATGTACTCACAGGATAGTCACATAGAAACAGATGTTCTGGCTTTGCTATCATGCTGTGAAGGGAAACTGTCCCTGTGACATGGGAAATGGTGACCTATGTCCTCTCCAGAACAATTCTCAAGCACCTCAAAGATGCTTTTGGCCTCTAGACAATCTGCATCCTGAATGTTTGATAAAGCTCTCCAAGATCCTGTAGCTCAAGTTTAATGACTCTGATAAAGTATGTACGTGAGCTGAAAGTGGCCCCTCACAGCTGGCAAACCAGGGGTGACGCTGACCTGTGAAATAACAGTCTTTCTGTCATTCTCAGGCTGGCTAACTGAGCACCACTGCAGTGCATTAGCTTCCTGGGCTGGGTCATAAGTATTCACTCTCTTATCTGTGTTCTCAAGATTATTTGTATGTGCCTATATTATGGCACTCATCCTGTCCCACTGTAATCACCCATATTTATGTTTGTGTCTCCAACTAGACTATTACTTATTGTGGACAAAAAGTATGTCTTCTACTGTCTCGAATCCACAGAACCTAGCACATACAGTATCCCATTCATGTACGTTCAGTGAATGAATGAATATACTTCAGTCTGAATTGTCAATATTTATTATAACCTAGCAAAATATACATTTATTTCTCTTTCTATCTATTTTAGATTGTATACTTCCTTGTGATTTAACGAAACCATTTTTCTGTTTACAAACCTTGTGAGAGAAAACTTAAATATGTTTTAATGTTATATGTGAGTATAGGTTGAATATGTTTATACAGGTGATAGTATTCCTGGTAGCATTCAGCCCAGAAGTCAATTCTTTCCCTCCAAAGAGAGGGAATATTTGGAGGGAAAATAAAAAGGACTTCAAATTCAGCAGAAGCTGTGGGGAATAGGAGAGCAAGAAAGTTGTAATCCATAAAAACAAGAGTGGCCCAAGCGAACAATCAGGAGGGGGTCCTAGGAGTGCCTATTAGCCAAAGAGCATGCCCGCTTGAATGTAGAGGGGCCTGAGACAGCGGAGCGAGGGCCTCCAGGCAGCAAGCCACTGCAGAGACACAGGACACTGCAGCCTGATGAAATGGAGCAGGCTGCCACGGGAGGAAAAAAGTGCAGGGGAGGCAAGAAAAGGAAACAGGGCAAATGAGTAAAAGAGAAAGCAAGAGGAAGGGAAATGCTCCAGTGAGACTTTCAAGCCAGATCAGGAGAGCTCTAGTAACACAGTAAATAGGTCCTGAGGAAAAACAGGTGAAATGTATGGCAACCTTGCAAAACATCTAGAGCACCTTGCAGGACAGCAAGAGAGAGCATGAGGGTAACAGGGAACGGGAAAGGAACAACGACTCTTCTGGCTACAGTTGGGGGCCAAAGAGAAGTATGTTAGTATATGTGTATTCGTCTGTAATGCTCAAATAATCACTTAGTAAATTTAATGTTTTCTCCATAGCGTAAGATTATATGGTTCTCAACTGAATCTTTACTAGTTACAAGTCTCAGGGTAAGACCGCTGTTAGGATATTGTTATTATAACAAATGCCTCACTGTGAGGGCCACAATAGCCATCCTCTCTCCAAGCAGGAATAAACAGTTCTTGCCTGGATCTGCCTCTGCTCCTGCCTTCCTGCCCAAGAGTAGAAGAGGTGGAGTGGAACAGAATTTGTCCCCCAAAGCAAACACAACCTCATAAAAGATAGGTATTAAGAGAAGATGAAATCCAGACTGTTAGATATCAGGAATACGTAGTACCACTAGCCACACCTACCATACAAATACTCCCTTCTTATAAAAAGAGATGCAACCAATAGCAGAAGAGAAGATGTAAGACATTGATATCCCATAAAACTACTGGAAGACCCAAAGTCACAGATGAAATCCAGGACAGTTTAAACTCAATTAAAGTGTCCCTTCATCAGGCAATAGAGCCACTATTATAGATAACCATTTTTTCCAGTTTTATTGAGAAATAATTGACATACATCACTGTATAGTTTAAAGTGTACGGCACGAAGGTTTGACTTACATATATTGTGAAATGATTACCACAATAGGTTTGGTAAATATCCATCATCTCATACAGATACAGTAAAAAGAAAATTTTTTCCTTGTGATGAGAACTCTTAGGATCGACTCTCTTGGCAACTTTCTTATATATCATTAAGCAATGTTAAACTACAGTCATCAAACTGTACATTACATCCTTAGTAATTATGTATCTTATAAATAGAAGTTTGTACGTTTAACCACCTTCATTCAATGCGCCCCCCTCCATGCCCTGCCTCTGGTAAACGCAAATCTGATCTCTTTTCTATGAGTTTGGCGGCATTGTTTTTGTTTCCTAGGTTCCACATATGTGAGATCATATAGTACTTGTCTATCTCTGTCTGACATTTCACTTAGCATAATGTCTTCAAGGCCCATCCATGTTGTCACAAATGGTAGGAGTTCCTTATTTTTTATGACTGAATAATATTCAATCGTATATATATTATATATACATCTCAAAACCTTTTTTTTTTTTTTTGCGGTACACGGGCCTCTCACTGTTGTGGCCTCTCCCGTTGCAGAGCACAGGCTCCAGAAGCGCAGGCTCAGCAGCCGTGGCTCACAGGGCCAGCCACTCCGCGGCATGTGGGATCTTCCCGGACTGGGGCACGAACCCGTGTCCCATGCATCGGCAGGCTCTCAACCACTGCGCCACCAGGGAAGCCCTCAGAACTTCTTTATCCATTTATCCATTAATGGACACTTAGGTTGCTTCCATGTCTTAGCTATTGTAAATAACGCTGCTATGAACATGGGGGTGCATATATCTTTTCAAGTTAGTATTTTCGTTTCCTTTGGATATATTCCCATAAGTGGAACCGCTGGATCGTACGGTAGTTCTATTTTTATTTTCTGAGGATCCTCCATACTGTTTTTCACAGTGGCTGCACCAATTTACGGTCTCACCAGCAGTGCACAAGGGTTCCCTTTTATCCATATTCATACGATCATTTGTTATCTCTTGTCTTTTTGGTGATGGCCATTCTAACAGGTGTGAAGGGATATCTCATTGTGGTTTTAAGCTGCATTTCCCTCATGAGTACTGATGTTGAGCATCTTTTCATGTACTTGTTGGCCATTTGTATATATTCTTTGGAAAAATGTCTATTCAGGTCCTGTGAGCATTTTTAGTTGGATTATTTGGGGCTTTTTGCTATCGAGTTATATGAGCTCTTTATTTATTTTGGAAGTTAACCCCTTATCAAATATATGGTTTGGAAATATTTTTTCCCATTCTGTAGGTTGTCTTTTCAATTTATGACTGTGGGTAGTCATCCTAAACTATTGTTTATAAAGACTCTCAACCGTTCTCTCACCTCAACTGTCTAGTCCTTGCAGTCTATCTTCTGTGACAAACTCAGAGTACATATCCTAAGAGAAACCCAATTATGCCATCCCCTGCTTAAAATCCTCTCCTCATTGCCTGCAATACCTATAGAATGAATTCTGAGCTACTTAGGGTGGCATTGAACATTCCTCAGAATCAGACTGCAATCTACTTTTCCAGTTTTATCTTCTACCACTTTCCTCCTCCGTCATCCTCTTTTTTTTTTTTTTATACTAAACTAGACTCTTCAACATTGCAGGATCAAATATGTATTTTCAGATGTTCATACTGCCCCTTCATCCCATCTCCACACTTATAATTCACTTCCTACAACTCACACACCAAAATCCTACCTTTCAACGTCCTGCTTAAATGTCTTTTCCTCAATGAATCTTTCCTCAGTCCTTTCAGTCACAATAATTGTTCTTGCCTATATCTGTGAATGACATTACATTAATGGCTAATTACATCCTCACAGGAAATTGACATACTAGAGAGTGGTGTGTGTCCAAACTTCCAGCTGGATGATAAACTCCTTAGGCAGAAGTACACTAATGATGATCTTTACATTTTTCTCCTAAACAAAATTTCAGCCAGTTGCTTGCAGTTCTTTAATACTTGCTGTACTTTCATACTCAATTTAAATTTAGAGATCATTCCAAGGCTTATTAGGGTATATCCTTAGTTATTACAAAAAAGTGCTCTGTTTTTATTATTTTTATTTTTTATTATTATTATTTTTTTTTGCAGTACGCAGGCCTCTCTGTCATGGCCTCTCCTGTTGCGGAGCACAGGCTCTGGACACGCAGGCTCAGCGGCCATGGTTCACAGGCCCAGCCGCTCCGCGGCATGTGGGACCTTCCTGGACGGGGGCACAAATCTGTGTCCCCTGCATCGGCAGGCGGACTCTCAACCACTGCGCCACCAGGGAAGCCCTAGTGCTCTATTTTTAGAACTCAATATTTTCTATCCATAATTCATTAATCAAGTCTATAGAAAGTCTAGATCAGACCAAATATCGAGTAAAAGCCCAAACAATAAAATGACAGTGAATGTCTTATTTACAAAGGGTCACATCCATGTCATTAATTAAATGGAACAATTTTCTCACAGAACATCATACCAGGGCAAGCACAAGAGTTTCCCAAATAATTTTGTATCTATTGTATATGACCTGGATTGTTAGCTATATGTTTACATGTGGAAATAGTGTCTCTTGGGTTTCACTGCACTTTCAAACATAACCATTGCAATAATCTACACAAACTGCTCAATAACACGTGTCAGTTGACAGAAAGATTGAGAACTTTACTATTTACATTTAAATTGTCTTGTGAGCTATCAAATTTTCAAAGCTGATTAAAACCTATACAAGATAATTTCTTTAGGTTTTAGACCATGGAACTGAAAATAGTCTAACAATCCACAATAAATTTACTAAAAACTCAAATCAATTACTATATATTTGCTTATACATACACAAAAATATAAAATATGATTCTTCCCTTTAAGAAGCTGAGAGCTAATTTGAGGACTAAAATTCACACATGAAAAAAGAAAAG
Organism: Neophocaena asiaeorientalis asiaeorientalis; assembly: GCF_003031525.2. Lineage (NCBI taxonomy): Eukaryota > Metazoa > Chordata > Mammalia > Artiodactyla > Phocoenidae > Neophocaena > Neophocaena asiaeorientalis. The sequence goes on along the minus strand of NW_020175837.1, from coordinate 603,777 downwards.
AATACAAGGCAATATAAAACTGAGGTCCCTGAAATAGATTTGTTTTAGAAACATGTAGAAATCATAGTTTGGATTAGAAAGTGAAAATGAGGCAAAAGAGTTCAGAGTTAGTAGGATAAAGAAAATTAAAATTCACCTGTAAGGATACAAAATTAATGCACAGAAATCTCTTGCATCCCTATACACTAACGATGAAAAATCTGAAAGTGAAATTAAGAAAACACTCTGTGCTTTGTGACCACCTAGAGGGGTGGGATAGGGAGTGTGGGAGACGCAAGAGGGAAGAGATATGGGGATATACGTATATGTATAACTGATTCACTATGTTATAAAGCAGAAACTAACACACCATTGTAAAGCAAATATACTCCAATAAAGATGTTTTAAAAAATTCACCTGTAAGAGTTTTTTCTAAAAGAATAATTATACATGTGCACAAAGCTGCATGTGCAACGTTGTATCTCAGCATAAAATGGAAATAATCTTGGTATCCAGGGGCTGAATTACTTAACAAATTATCAGACATCCATGAAACAAATAGAGTTGACACTTCAACAACTGGAGGGTTAGGGGCACCAGCCCACCCGCAATGTAAAATCCACATATAACATTACAGTTGGCCCTCCATGCCTGAGGTTCCACATCCACGGATTCAACTAACCACGGATTGTTTAGTACTGTAGTACGTATTTATTGAAAAAAACTTACATGTAAGTGGACTCGTACAGTTCAAACTGGTGTTTTTCAATGGTCACCTGTACTATGAAATAATTTAAAATAACCCTTTCACAGGCATATGTGTATGTGAATGGAAAATGATAATATATCAGAATAAGCATTATATATAACATTTTATAAAGTTAATGACACACATGAAAGCCTAAAAAGCTATAAAAGAGGTTACCTCTGATCCTTGAATTAAGGAAAATATTTATTTCCTTCTTTTGTTGATCTCTATTATCTGCATTTTTATGGTAAACATGTATTTCTTTTATAATAAGAAAAATAAACACCAAAAGGGTTTCTCAGTACCTCAGAGCAATCTGGCACTGAAAGTCAGCATTCCCTCCTCTTTCTGTGTCCAAGAGAAGATCTAAAAAGATTAAAGTCCATGAGAAAGTTTTGAAATGAATTAAAATGCTCTACTAAAAAAAAAAAGAAGACAGACATTTTAACTTCTTAAGGAAGGTACAATAGTTAGCTTTATGTGTCAACTTGACTGGACCACGAGGTGCCCAAATATTTGTTCAAACATTAATCTGAGCATGTCTCTGAGGAAGTTTTTGGATGATGTTAACATTTGAATCCATAGACTGAATAAAGCAGATTGCTCTCCTTAATGTGGGTGGCCCTCATCCAATCGAGACCTGAATTAAACAAAAAGGCTAAGCAGGTGGGAACTTCGCCTGCCTGACAGTCTTCTCTTGCCCTCAAACTAGAACTTACACTATTGTCTCTCCTGATTCTCAGGCCTTCAGACTCAGGCTGGAACTACATGACTGGACTTCTTAGGTCTCCAGCTTGCCAACTGCAGCCCCTGGGACTTCTCAGCCTCCATAATTATGTGAGTCAATTCCTTATTTATGTGTTTATTTATTTATTTATATCCGTCTATCTCCTACTGGTTCTGTTTCTCTGGAGAGCCCTGAATAATGAAGATAAGGGATATTTAATTTTTAAATATGCTTAAAGAAGGTTAATCTTACAGTTGTGTGCAGGATGGACTAGAGTTGGGGAAGGCCAGAGGCAAGAATCCAGCTGGAAAGATGACTGCAGAAAATGGGTAAAAACGATGAGAGGATGGAAGACGGCCAGGGATGAAGCCAGTGAGAAAGGGAAGCTTTTGGTGCTCAGAGAATCAATAGGACTGAGTTCTAATTCTAGCTGGGCTATTATGCCCTGGAGTAAGTAAGTCACTTCCCCTCTCTAAGACTCTGATTCTCGCCATCTATAAAAGTGATTTCTTTACACCAGAAATCCTCCACGGTCCTTTTCTGTTCTATAAATCTAAGATTCTACTATGATAGGAAACAATATTTAGATGCTTTTATTCAAACCGTGAATACACTGGCTTAACTTTGTTCTTATACAGTACTGAATATTCCATCAGTGCTCAATAAATAATACATTAAGCAAGCTCTTTTGGACATCACGGTTTAATTGTAAGTAAGGCCTGGAAATGCCCTGCCTTTTGGCAAAGTCTTTGCAATATCAATTACTTTATTAACTTTGCAAACATATAATGGAAAAATGGGCACATTACTTTGAAACAGGCCTGTTTTAATCCAATCCTCTTTCTTAATCATGGAAAAAGCCAATTTAGAGGAATAACACATTTCATATCAGATAATTTATTTATAATGAAACATTAAGTCACTTTAGGACTTGATGCAATTTGAAGTTATTGCACAAGCATTAGGTGAGGTTCCAGTAGACCAGACAGTCATGCCAGTTTGATATGTGTGCATTCCCTTCCCATAGGTCTGCTCTGCTTAATGGCCTCCTATATCTGAGTCTAAGATAGCCTAGGAGGAAAAAGCCTTAACTTTATTCCAAATAGAAATCTCATGTCAAAGTTGAGAAGCACCTGAGTACTGTATCTGAAGATTAACTTCCTCGGATGTTGAAATTCATGTGATCCACATTACATATGAATCTTATATATAAAATAAGATTATATAAAATTCTTATATATAAAATTCTATCTATGAATTTTATAGATACTCATGGTTAAGCCCACCTGATCAAATTAGGACAATCTTACAAACAAATCACTAGGCCACAGAAGAAGTAATAAACCCACAGAGAGTGTACTGCCTCACCCACATTCACCAATACCACCTTCATCCAAATCATACAGTTTTCTGGGTATTTCCTGAGTCAGAAGTTTGAAAGAACATACCCATGATTCTTCTGTGGCTAGCATACTACTTAGTTATTCTCCGTATGCCTGGAAAAATCAATAGAAAAAAAGAAAGACGGAAAAAGGGATGGCACACTAAATCTCTTTTCAGCCTGTTGCCTGATCTCTTAGAACGCGGACAAATGGACCAGTCCTTCCTTTCATAAAGTCCTTTTCCTTCCTTTGTCTTGGGTGCTTTTTTTTTTTTTTTTTTTTTTTTGTTTTTTTTTTTTTTTTTTTTTTACAACTAAACCTGGATCTAACAGCATTTAATGTCCTGAAGCTTTCAGGTAAGGCCATATTTTACATCATATTTTATTTCTGGTCTTGGCAGAAAACTTGGAATTAAGCTATTAAGTCCGGATTTCTCATCTAGTCAACTCCAGGAAAAAGTACAATAGAGAAAGGAAGAAAGAGCCAGAGACCCTGACCAACAGGAACTATACTAAACCAGAAGAAAAGTATTCTACTTGTGATCCAATAGAAAAGAAAAAAGAGAGGCTCAACATTTCCATCATCAAATGAGGACTCCTTCCAGGGGAGGGGCTCCGTGGTGAACCTTTCCCTGACTTTTATCCAGTAATACTGAATATGTCATGACCCCTTTCAACTCTACCTCCTCATTCCATGCTATTAATTGAGGTTTATGTGCTCTAACCTATTATTTCTAAAGAGGGAGAAAAAGGAGAATTTTTTCCAAAACTCTGGTTCTCCATCCCCACCTGCCTTCATTTATAAAACAAGCCATCTAAATCTCTCAGGCTATTTTTCCACCAGCTTGTTTATAGTGTGGTAATGATTATGCTAATACCAGCTGGGAATACATCTATGTGGACCTGCTGTGTGAGTGTGTGGAGTGGGGCAGGGCTCTATAAGAGCCTGAGGAGAACAAATCAATAAAATTATAGTACATGTGTAGCCCTTTTCCCATATTTACTAGTTTGTTGTAAGCTCCTTCTCAAATGGGAAATAGACCATGTTTCCTTTGCAGAGGGATAGTTATTGAATAACCAAGACCATGTGTTCTGCTACATCTTATTCGTCTGAGCACTCTGTAGCTATTTTCTAAACCAAATTAATAACAGTATACTAAAGTTATTTCCCCAGTGAAAACTTCTGGCTACCAATGGTGTCCATATATGCACCTCACCGTCCCCAGGAGCACAGGTAATCACAATGCGACCAAGTCCATGGTGCATCCAAGCGAGGAGAATGCAGCTTTCATGGTATGCAAGGGAAAACGCCACCCTCTAATTAAATAATATCGTTTATACAAGCCATAGAGTATTACATCACTTTCGCTACAAAGAGAAGAGAATGTGAAATTTCAGAAAAGACAGATAGTTATTTAATGTGTAACTTGTCACCACGGTCAGCTTCAGCATAATAAAATGCACATGGAAAAATCGCTTGCAGCAAGCCCCTTGCATAGCAGATTCTTGCTTCGTCTGTGTTCGAGGGTGAGTGTGTGTCTCTGAAGGAAATGATACCTCTCCTTTGCTCACACACACACACCTGCTGCACAGTGAGCTTCAAATAGCATTTCAGAGATGTGTCTGCTGGATGCTGAGGGCACAGAGGCAAGAGGCTGGCAGTGAGCCTCCTGTGTGGTAGGAGAAGCAGCAAATACCTCCTTCCTGCAGATCAAGGAAATGCACATCCACATGACAGCTAAAAACTGGAGAAGCCAGTATGTGTACAAACTGCTCTTTTTTATTTTTACCCCCAAGAGCCAAGTAAATTGTAAGCAAAGACAATACAATTCTGGTAGCAAACTGATCACACAAGGGATTTCCAATTTTTCTACTACTTTATTCCAAATGACAGTACCTCCTTACCCAGGATGATTTTTGCCACATCAATGCATTTTTCGGCACCCAAGCTTGGAAGAAAACAGAATCCTGTTCTTTCAACAAAACTTCCAATGAATGTTGCCACGGATGGAGGTTTTGTAACATGTTCCTATTTCAAATAGGGTGCTTTTGTTCCCAATCCAATATATAAGCATGTATGCTTATTATTCCAATGCACTCTATAAAATCCCGATTGGGGGGATTTTAGTTCCATTTGGACATCACAACTCAAACATTCAATTCATTCCACAGCACGTTCTCTCTCTCCAACTAAAAATTCTTTCTGTTGTTTCGGATGTAAACTTAAAATGTTAATTATAATTCACACATGAGAAATCTTTGTAACAGTTGGAATCAGAAATAGTAAGGGTTAATGGTTTAGTCCAGCAGATAAACTTTTGCAGGTTTCCATCTGAAAGTCATAACATAACCTTTTATTCTGTGTGTCATTGGTACAGAAGGTTTTTCAAGGCAGAGTTCTTCAAACTGCAAGATGTTAAACAGATGTACTGTAGAGTCTTCCAGGTCTAAACTATGAAGAGTCTGTTTTCAGTCTGTGTGTGGAGTCCTCCATTTGTTTTATTCTTTTATAAAGATGTTCAGGTTTGGGTATCTCTTCTGTTATAATTATTTTGTTGCTATTGTTTCTTAAGCTGCATGTTTGTTTAGAACCAGATTTTAAAACATACTCTTTTTGAACTAAATAAGAAATATTAATTTAAATTCTGCCATTTAAGAGCATGTTTTAGCAGGAAAATTCTGCTTCCTATAGCAGGTGCTGGAAGCCCAATCCCAGATGTTGTGATGTGTAAATAGCAAAGGAAGAATTTGAGAAATGGGTAGAGATGCAAGAAAGAGGAAGGCATAAATGAAAAACAGACCTTTTGAAACTTCAGGTCTCATAGGCTATCACTAAAAGCCCCTTCTAAACATTTTGGCTTTTGTTTTCCATGGGTGGACTTCTATACATAACAGTTTCTCATGCTGCAAATGCCACTTTCCAAAATGTGGTAACAGTCACAGCCACTGGCCTGGCTATTCATTTCCAACAAACCAAATATATCCCTATATCGACCAGAATGAGATGTCCTATATTCCAGTTCAATAAGCTAAGGCAAGGAACCCTGTCTTATAGATGTGGCCATTTCTCCCATCTTTAACTGCATTGAAGTCTGGAGTTTAACAGTATCAAGGCAGCATGATAAATAGGGTTCTCTGTAGCCTAACCCTCTGTCTTTGTAGTTGAAAGGCCGTTTTGCCCCTTCTGTTCTTACCCATTTGTTACTTGGAGGGATTTCAGAAGGCATAGCTCTAACAGGGTTAGCAGGGCGCTTCTAAATGTTCTCTCCTGACGTAGCTTGATGTTGGCACTGGCCCCGCCATCGTTTCAATGAGAGACACATGAGCAGAAAGGCCTTTTTAAAAATACGGGCAGCTTCCTTCTCGAACATCCTTTTGCTATCAAATTAATCAGCAGTAAGGGATAATTAAAGCCATACATAGCATAGGGCTGAGTTTGGACTACTTTAACCACTTCACTACCCAGGCCCCTCTGCATCTACCCTGACGGAGGAATAGAGAGCATGGCCGTGAAAGGAAGTCTAGCATATGGGTTAAGAGCACAGGCTCTGGGGTCAAATATAACTGGCTTTTCGTCATGACCAGCACTTATAGGATGTGTGGCTGGAAGGTTACTTACCTCTTTAACACATGGTTTCCCCATCTGTAAAGATGGTGATGATGATGATGGTGGTGGTGGTGGTGGTGGTGGTGATGAGTAGATTACAGATGTGATATGGCCACTGTGAGGATTAATTAGGAAAGATGCATAAAGGACTCAGCAAACAGCCTCACACTTAGTCCTACACGTTAGCTATTATTGCATTGCCGCACCTGTACCCTATGTTCCAACCAAAGTGAACCCCTCTCTCCTCACTGAACCCTTGGCCCCCGCCACTGTATTGCCAAGCATTTGCTGGTCCTGATGCTATTCCCTGGAAGGCTCTCATCATACGTCCCAATATGTACTACCTGTACCAGCATCCCATCTTTTCCAATCTCTGTCCAAATTTACCCATCCTTCAAGACACAGATCAAATGCCACTTCCTCATGAAATGCTTCCTGAACTCTTCAAGTTCTGACCTTTTACTGCCTTGAATCCCCATGATTTTTGTTATTCTGCGGTAGAGGGTTGAATTGAACATAATACTCATTTACGATCACAAATTATAATCATTGCTTCCTGAATAGTCCCTGAATTCCATTTATTTTCCCTTTTATTCCCAACCCCCATTCCTAGTCTCCTCTTCCCATGGGAAAACATTCTAATATACTAAGTCTGTATCTTTTTATTCATAATTATTCTTGGAAAATATGTATTGTTTTTATGCACACACAAACTTATTTAAATGAATACTGTGATCGATTTCATTCTGCTTCCTCTACTTCTCCGTGCTCTTTTATGATCCTTCTGTGTTGCTATGGGTATTTCTAACTGCTGCATAATACTCTATGATGTGCATTGCCTACATTTTACCCACACTCTTGACAATGAACTCCTGGCCACCAGAAAAGAACATGACCCCTCATGGACTTGTCTGGGAATTGTTATTGGGATATAACCAAACAGTAGAATTGCAGGGTCACAGTAGTAAGTCCTCTACGTACGAACGAGTTCTGTTCTGAGACCATGTTCATAAGTCCAATTTGTTCGTAAGTCCAGTTAAGTTAGCCTAGGTACCCAACTAACACAATCAGCTATATAGTACTGTACTGTAATAGGTTTATAATACTTTTCACACAAATAATATGTAAAAAAACAAACACAAAAAATAAAACATTTTTAATCTTACAATACAGTACGTTGAAAAGTACAGCAGTGCAGTACAAAGCTGGCTACAGGGGCCGGCACCAAGTGAACAGGAAAGAAGCGTTACTGACTGGAGTGGGGAGAGGAGGTGGGAGATGGTAGAGCTGCAGGATCCTCAGCAATAGGAGATGGAGGGCAAGCTGCAATTTCATTCACGCCTGATGTTGATGGAACGCATGCTCGCATCTTTGAAAGTTTGCAACTTGAAGGTTCATGTGTAGGGGACTTACGTAATAGGTAAGTCTTATCGACCAAGTACCGTCAAACCATTCTCCAGAATGTCTGCACTAATATGCACTCTCAACAGAGGTGCACATCGGCCTCTACATACCCACATCTCTGCCAACATGTGGCTCTATCCAGCCTTCTAAGTCTTGCTACTTTATTCAGTGTAAACTGACATCTTATCATTGTTTTCCCTTGCACCTCTCTGCTTACTAATGCATTTACTCTTCATGGTTCTATTTTTCTTGGGCATTTGGCTTATATAGCCTGAAGATTTTTCATCTGAAACTCTTGTCTTTCCTCCTCGCTCTCTGCAGGATCATAAATTCCTTTAAGGTAGGAGCATAATTATTTTTCTAATTTTTGCACACAATAGAGAGGCTACCATAGCACCTGAAGAAAGACATAAAACATGTACACAACAATAAACTGAAAGCATGGGAGTATGTGTGGATAGGAACAGTTACAGAGAAAAATGAGTGCTTTGAAATCTAAAATAAGAGGGATATGGTTCATCCTCTTCTTGCTAAAACCGTGATTTCCCTTGGTCAGCTGAACTGAAAATGACAGCACCCATTTACTACCTCAAACACCATAGTGAAGGGGAGGAAGAAGCTGCTAATATGCTGATTCTCAAGTGGAGATTCTACTGTGACATCTACAATCAGTCCCCCATGATCAGATGTGCAAGTGCATTCCCTTCATTACTCACTTTAAGGACCTAATGGAAATTACACTGGCAGCTTCATCTTAGGAACCCCCAAAGCCCTGCTCTTAAATACAAGATACAAAATCTGGTTAAGAAGATTCTCCTGCTTGCCAACATTAATTTGCCCTAGAGAGTAGGTAGGTATTTACCTAGTAGCCCATGCAGATAGCTATGCTTTCTATAACTTTCCTGATAAGGGTAGAGCAACAGTGGTCTCACACTTAATTAACTCTACCGTCATGCACACCGGCTTGATTAATATCATGAAAGCTGACAAGCCACACAGCATGATGATCAAGAACAAGGTCTGTGGAGTCGGCCTGACCTGGTTAGAATTCTGACTGTCACATGCCAGCTCTGTTACTTTTTTATTTCTTCTGCCATCAGTTTCTTCATTTGCAAAATGTGAACAATGAGACTGGCTTCATAGGTCTATTGTAATAACCAAATGAAACAATGGTACAGTACTTGATAAATGGAAGTGATTTTATTATGCTTATCATTCCCCCAACCTATTCTACACTATCAAGATGAAAGCAATCGATGAAAATATGCTACTAACATATGAAATAAGTCTTGGAAAGAAAGGTCTATGCGTGTGATAAATGATTTAAGTGAGAGGTTTTCCTTGCAAAATTGAATTGTATTTGCTGCAGTGGGGAAAATACACTATCTTAAGAAAGATTTGGTTCTAGTTTGAGTCCCAACTATACCACTTCCATGCTGTGTGAGATTAAGCAAGTAAGTCCCTTGACCTCAAACCAGTATGCAGACTGCTCTCAGTAGGGAAAATACTATCTACTCTGCAGACACACTGTAAAAATCTGATGTGATAATAAATGGGAAAGTACTTTGCAAACTGCAAAACAGCATCCATAAAACATGTTCAGTATCATTGGTTTCCAAAGTCTGACAGAACCTTGGTTATTATTGGCACTTAGTTGGTGCTCAAAACAATAATCTATTCCATGATTCAAAATGTCAGAAGCATTTTTCTAGGGATTAAATAATGTCGGTAAAATTTTTTTATCTTTCACCTTATCGTTGAGAACTTTCATTTAGTACTTTGGAAATCAGAAGATTCTACATAACATTTGAGACAAAAGGAAAGAAACCACCATTTCCCTAATTCTATAAGGACCAACAAGAGAAATGTGTCTCTTTAGTGCCAGTGAAGAATTTTGCTTCTCTAGAACAATTGTTTACTTTAATCTTATGGAAATCCTGATGCTTGTAAGTGATCTGGTTTCCTTCTTTTTGCTGGCTGCTAGAAATCTCAGAATGAAATTTGAGATCACTTCTGAATGTGTCAGGCTACATAGCATTTTATATTTTGTGTTCTCACCTCTTTGCAGACATATTTTAGTATGCCTACACATACTCTTCTTTGCCCAGATTTTCCTACTTGCTCTTTCATCTTCTTGAGCAAGGAAATTAAAAATAAATAAACAGAATAATCTCAATGACTAGGGAGAAGTGAGTTTGGGGCTTCACTTTAGAGCTTTTTAAAGGAGAGCCATCTTTTATCTGTGTGTCTTGCTCCTACCCCTGGGCAGAACCAAAGCATCTCACTCAATCTTTCTTCATTTGCACACCCACTTTACAGAGACAGGGGTCTTATATATTCAGTCTTTGCTCAAGAAAATGTCCCTGGTGAAATTTTAATGCTTACTGCTTACCGTTCCTTTGTGTCTTCAGCACCTAGCCTTAATCTTTGCTTTGGTTTTTGTGGAGAAGCGTTTCTTGAAAACATTACCCAGACTATTAGCTTTCATATTCTAATCTTTAAGATTCTGAACTACCTTTAAAACTAAACCTACCTTGCCTACATGCAGTGCTTATATAACAGTGGTTCTTACTTTGTTTTACAGAGCTTCAACCTCTAACTAGGAACCTAGAGGGAAAAATGCCCTGCTCTAATTAAAAAACCAAAAACAAAAACAACTTTGGTGACCGGAACTGTAACCTTATCTAGTTAAGTGTATTTTAGGAAGGAGGGGAGAGAATATTTTGACTGTGAAGATCAGGTCATAAGCCTGCATTTTCTACTGTAGGCTGTACACAAATTCTAAACTTTTTATATTGTTTTATATCTTCCATACCAGGACATTTATTTGGTAATCAGTAATAATCCTAATGGTTTCATCCTTCAAACTGTTCTCAAACATACTCTCAAAATCCAAGCATTAAAAATTAATACTAAATGGATAAATATGTTCATTACCTTGATTGTGGTGATGGTTTCTTATGTCAAAAATGTCAATGCTAAATGATGCAAAAATAATAATAGTTATCACTGTCATTAATCATAGTGATAAATTTGAACTACCAAAGCACAGCATGGTGTGCTTTGCCACGGGTGTATTTTCTTACTTGACTTATTATAAGAGCAACATCAATAATACAATTAAACTGATCACCTACAGATGAATGCCGTTGAGGCTGTAAAGGGATTAAAGTAAATCAGGTAAAGGAAACGATATATTTTGTAGGTATCCTTGGTCATTAGTCTAACAACAGGAAGAAAAGAAATTCAAATATATGCAACAGGGCACATTAAATGACTCATGATGATTAATCATATAGGACATATATATTATTTTCCAAACGTCCCCAAATAGAAATTCCCTTGTTCATAACATAGTCTGAAGTTAGGCTTATGCTACTGTGTTTTGACTTTATAAAAATCTCTTTAAGAATATTAAATTTTTACTATCTGGTAGTTTCCCATTTATATTAAACATTATGAGAAAGCGTGTTTAATAGTCATTTGGATTATACTAAATTCAAAATCTTCAAGATCTCTGTTAAGAGGCCTGTACATTTGAATGTTAAAGGGACCCCACAATGAAGAATTTATAATGCTTTATCTATTCAGAGCTGTATAACCACAAAAATTATTTCTCAAACAAGCACATATGATTTAGTCTCCATCCACATCTAACATTCTAATGCATATTTGTTTTCTACTGTTTATAAATTACTCACTCTAAACACCCGAGCTGCACATGGTGTGTATTTAGAATTATATTGAAGTAGTTAGTGACTACTTGGTTAATCATAGTGAAGCTTTCAGAACTAATGAAAAAAGCCTTAAAAGTACTCAACTAATTCACAAGAAAAACTCCTGATAAGCTTTAATTGTAGATTTTATAGTTTTAATCCAAATTTTAACAAAAATATGAAGAATACCAGTTTTTGTTTTGTAATGGTAAAGCAAATATTTCCCATCAGATTCAGTGGCCAGATTCGATAGGAAATGTAGCTTTCCTGCACCTGGGGCTCAATAGTCTGCCACACTGCTTTGGCAAAAGAAAAGTACTATTCCCAAAGGGACACAGGCTTATAGGTAGGATGGTATGGAACTGCAGGAGAAAGAGGCTCCTTTCTCAAAAATGTAGAAAGACAAGGACCCTGGTGGCATTATTTGAACCCCTAAATGCAACCATTCCTGAAACCAGAGTGACTCCCAGACATTAGCAATGGTGTGAATCTATAGCTTCATTCTTTTTTGTCTTTAATCTATTTTCAATTGGATTTTGGTCACTAACAACTGAAAGAGTCTAAGATGTCAGTGGGGTTTTTTAGGTTTTTTTTTTTTTGGTTTTTTTAGATTTTGTGGTTTATGTCCTATTGTTCTGTCAGATGTCATCTAGTGCATAACTTAGACCTTTAGAATCTTCTGATGTTAATTTGCTTGAAAACTAGATAATTGTGTCTCAAACGAATAAAGTAAAGCTAAAAAGTAAAGTAAAGGTCTAGGAAAGTCTCCTTTAAAAGAAATTTATCAGCTTCTCTCTTCTCCCCAGGCTGAGAAAGACGTCCCCCCTCTCATCTCCCATAGCAGCACCACATGGAAACTAGTGACTTTCATATCTGTAAATTCCTTGGGGACCAGGACCAGGTCTTTCACCTCTGTATCCCCAGAGCCCAACCAGATACTTAACAGGTAGCATGCCTTCAGGAAATGCTAGTTAAATTAATGGGTCTCAGCATCACCCAGCTAACTACCTCCCTGGCCCTAGTTGGCTAGCTCACCTCCAATTCTGAGAACAGCCATCCCAAAACTTCCCATTCTCACATCCCTCACGATTGCCTTGCTTCTCCTCTGACCATTCCCAAATAATTTTTCCTCCTACTTAATTGAGAAAATGAACAAAGCAGGAATTCCCTCTGCTTCCTGTCCCTTCACCTTTAATCCACCCCTCTCTCTCCCTTCTTCCTGGCAGTCTCAGAGCATAAGGTACCTTTTCTCCTAGGTTCAGAATATAGCTCTTCCCATTTCCTTCATGTTCAAGATCTTACTCAATTTTTTATACTCTTTCTCTAGAATATGCAACCTCTCCCTCCTCATTGTTAATGCCTTCTCTGAAATGTGCAAGTCTCCCTATCTTTGGTCCAACATCCGCCTTTAATTATCCCTATGACCTTCCATTTACAGCCAAGTTTCTGGAAAGATCAATGCAACTGGTTTCCTCACTCCTATGAACACTTAGACCCATTCCACTAGGGCTCTGCCTCTCCCATTCCACGGACACCCACATAAACATTTGTTGGCACCTGTACAATTTTGCAAACTTATCTCCTCCAAGAATTCGATCTTTAGTCAATGATTTGGGGTTCTTATTAACTTTAGTTACTTGGCAATAATGTTAAAATAAAAGTCTGAGTTATAATGCTTCACAGAAATGGGGAAGTCAAGCCATAGTGCTAATGGCAATTGGGTGAAACAACTGTGTGTCTTCTTCATAGAGATCTGGCGTTAAGGTATTCATAGAGAACACTGCTGTTTTAAACCTGGATTCTGCATACAGCGTGAAATTCAAAAAATTAAGTAATACTATATATAAGAATTTATCTCAAATAATTAAAATTTAAAGACAAATATATTTTAAAGCATTTTACTATTTAAATAGATAAATGATAATTGGGATACTACACTTTAAATCAATACAAATGTGTCCTGCCATCAAAAATTTAATCTACAGAGGAACACCACTCACAAATCATTGAAAATATTCATTAAGTACACAAATAAGTATATTTAAAATAACTGCAGTTTTGGAGTGAATTCCTTTGTGATCAACTGTCACCAATAAATTATAAAAATATGTTAAGAAAAACAGAGAGTAGGTGAAACTCATAGTTTGCAAACATCTTATTTCTCGAAAACATGTTTACCATTAACATGGCATAAATAATTTTTCAACTCTGACTAAAAGCTTTCAGAAATTATTGGAAAGAAAGATAAAGAAAATCATTTTAACTTAAGACTTAGTGATTGGATTCTTACAAATATGTCCAAATTCAATATGAAATCATTGGTATAACAAATTCTTATTGAATACTATTAATGAGATTAATGTCCTTCAGTTTATTCAATATCAGATATGACAACAGGTAGTCCACCAAAAAAACAGAATCTAGTTGTGTAAGATACATTCAGTCAGCATCAGCAGCCATCTTAAACAGAAATTGTGGAGAACAGTGAAATTGTCTTACATAGCTTTTTTTTTAATTGCACCAATTCAAAATTACTTTTCTAAAAATTTAAATCAGGCCTAACATCATACCATTAACACATGTAGACATTTTGCCTGAAATTTAAGTGTATGTATTCTATCATACATACCTTTTGGATTCAAAAGTGATAAAGTTTTCAGAGGAAATGGTAATTAAAGAACTGCAAACTGTCCCCAATATGATCAATTCTTTGTATGCATCTGCAAAATGATTAGCCGTTATCAAAATATCAAAAAATAGAGATTAATAATATGCAAGAAACACAGGTGCAAAATTCCTCAACAAAATACTAGCAAGCAGAATCCAACAGCACATTAAAAGGATCATACACCATGATCAAGTGGGGTTTATCCCAGGAATGCAAGGATTCCTCAATATACGCAAACCAATCAACGTGACACACCATATTAACAAATTGAAGGAGAAAACCCGTAAGATCACCTCAATAGATGCAGAAAACGCTTTCGACAAAATTCAACACCCATTTATGGTAAAAACCCTCCAGAAAGCACACACAGAGAGAACTTTCCTCAACATAATAAAGGTCACATATGACAAACCCACAGCCAACATTGTTCTCAATGGTGAAAAACTGAAACCATTTCCACTAAGATCAGGAACAAGACAAGGCTGCCCATTCTCACCACTATTATTCAACATAGTTCTGGAAGTCTTATCCACAGTAATCAGAGAAAAAAAAGAAACAAAAGGAATCCAAATCAGAAAAGAAGAAGTAAAACTGTCACTGTTTGATACTATACATAGAGAATCCTAAAGATGCTACCAGAAAACTACTAGAGCTAATCAATGCATTTGGTAAAGTAGCAGGATCCAAAATTAATGCACAGAAATCTCTGGCATTCCTTAAAAAAAAAAAAAGAAACAAAATGGTTCTGAAGAACCTAGGTGCAGGACGGGAATAAAGACGCAGATGTAGAAAACGGACTTGAGGACACGAGGAGGGGGAAGGGTAAGCTGGGACGAAGTGAGAGAGTGGCATGGACTAATATATAATACCAAATGTAAAACAGATAGCTAGTAGGAAGCAGCCGCATAGCACAGGGAGATCAGCTTGGTGCTTTATGACCACCTAGAGGGGTGGGATAGGGAGGGTGGGAGGGAGATGAAAGAGGGAGGAGATATGGTGATATATGTATACGCATAGCCGATTCACTCTGTTATAAAGCAGAAACTAACATACCATTGTAAAGCAATTATACTCCAATAAAGATGATTTAAAAATAAATAAATAAATAAATAATGTGCAAGAAGCTACATAATTTTTAAAAACATGTTAGACTTGCACGACGGTGCATTACTGGGTGTGACTGAAATGCTTCCAAAGGTTATCGAAACAATGGATGTTGCAGAAAATGACTTTTCAATCAAATAAATAGGTGGCTGGTAAATCACAGGATGTGATGATACTACTTTGTTAATCTGAATTTACATTTGGTTTAAAAATTTTTTATCATATGCTAAGTTATAAGAATTCTTTCTAAAGAGATTAAACATAGAATTTTAGAATTTTCTTTACTCTTAAAAGTAGAAGTGGTTTCAAAATAGATTTGCCAAAGGGTGGAAAACATATCAAAAAATATTCTCCAAATGCATAAAAATCAATAAAACCTTCAGCTCAGAGAAGTTAAGATTATAAATTTTTTACTTATACCTTTCTCCATATCTTTCATAGAAAGATAAATACTGATATTTAATTACTATTCTAAAATTGTATTGCTTAGATTAGATTCAATATTATTAAATTGAAATTTACATTTTGAGGTCAATAATTTGAGCAAAATAAAAGGAACTTCAGAGCTACTTTTTTGTTTGTTTAGTTTGTTATTTTTTTTGCCACGCCATGTGGCTTGAGGGGTTATTTGTTTCCCCACCAGGGATCAAACCCGGCCCCGGCCGTGAAAGTGCGGCGTCCTAACCACTGGACCATAAGGGAATTCCCCAGAGCTACTCTTTAAAAGAAATAAACACTTAAACAATTGAGGATGTGCAAAAATTTTATAGGTGATGCAAACATGATTCCCAGATTTTAATTTTATTGTTCAACATAAAATTAATTAATTTTTTTATGGTTGAATCATCTTTCTATACTTTGGCTCTTTATTTAATACAAACTTTATAACAATGCTCCTTGCATTTCATGGCTATTACGTGGTATATTACTTTAGCTTCTAGTGTTATTTAGTAACTCATGTTCTATTCTCAATTACCCAAAAACATTTTTGTAGTGGAAGGAAGGGTTTATCAAGATATTTAGTAACCTTCACAAATTTTAAAAAGCAGGAACTGCTAACCTTAACCAACTAAACTGAACTAAAATACCACAGTTCTATTCATCTGCACAAGCAGAGAGACTACTGATGTGGTACTGATTTAATTTCATCATAATTAAAATATTGTGTTTAAAATTCACATGTTAAACATTATAGGTCTGAAAGCTTTATTGTTCTGGAACAAAATGCTGATACTACCATTTGGATGACATGATGGAATCAGTATGTTACTTTATGAAAATCCTTCCTTAATATTTAAAAAAAAAAGTTGTCAAATGTTAACATGAAATGTCTTCTAAAACCTCTTGCATGCTTACTTAGGATCAACTTTGGAGAATTCAACACTACAGATTAAAAGTAATCTGAGGTCACCCACAAACACGCATAAACACACACACACATATACACACACACACACTCAGTTTGTGGTGTCACACTGGAAATGTCTGTTAATTTTTCATGCTTTATTGGGTCCCTTTAAATAATCTTGTTACATATTAAAAAAAATAATAATATAAGGAATCCTATAGGTTCCCTCCCTCCATTTCAGATAAATTACATACACACATACACCTGGCTAAAGCCCAACATGGACCTCTCCTAAGGAGAATGGGCCCTAGGTTAATCAATTTGCCCTTAAAAAAGATTATTCCATATGTGTGGTCCCCAAAGGAGCATAAGACATGGGTGAATTTTGTCTTGTCTTGTTTTGTCTTGAGTTCTAAAATAAATTCTTTTAATGTTTCGCTGTTGTAAAGGCACTGTAAGACATTAAACCATTCAGTAGTATTGGATCCTTATTCCTGAAGAAATTAAGCAATGATTTTGACCAACCTCATATAATAAAAATCCACATGAGGCCACCCTTCCAGTCTGCCCTATCCTTTAGGCCTGTTCCCTCAGCTATCTGATCTCACCTTCCAGGCTTCTGGACAAGTGGGCATTCAGAAAGACTAAACTAAGTACTGTTTCATACATGTGGTAGAAACAGTTTTAAAATATCTCATGCTCAATACAAACTATAAGCATATGGCTATGGAGGTAGATAGGAACTTCTTACCTGTTACAATAAGAGCAAGAACTATTACTATTATTAATACATTTTTTATACATCTTTATTGGAGTATAATTGCTTCACAATGCTGTGCTAGTTTCTGTTTTATAACCAAGTGAATCACTATACGTATACATATATCCCCATATCTCCTCCCTCTTGTGTCTCCCTCCCACCCACCTATCCCACCCCTCTAAGTCTTCGCAAAGCACCGAGCTGATCTACCTGTGCTATGCGGCTGCTTCCCACTAGCTATCTACTTTACATTTGGTAGTGTATATAGGTTGATGCTACTCTCACTTCACCCCAGCTTTTGAGTAGTTTATCTAAATAGCATTGTTCATAACCACAATGCAATTCTAATTCAATACTCGCTCACATTTTATGACTGATCATATTTTATGACTGATCATACTGTTAAAAACAAAAGTGGCCATTGAGAAGTCCAATAACTCCTTTGCTGTGGTAGTGAGAAAAGCACTGGATCTGTGGTCAGAAGATCCAACTCTGCTGCTTACTGTGTGGCCATAGGCAAGATGCTTAAGCTCCCCAAGTCTGTTTCCTCATCTATAAAACAGGCATGACACCACCTACCTGACAGAGTTCTTGTGACGTTAATCTTGAGATAGTTTATGATCTGGCTTCCACCCTACTTTTCAACTCTCATATCTAGCCACTTCCTCAACATGCGTCTTATGTTCTGATCACTTCAAAGTCTTTGAGATTCTCTAAAGGTGTCACCTTCATTCTTCCCCTTTGTTTTGAATGCCTTCTTCCTCTGTTTACTTAGATAATACGGATTAATTCATTAACACTCAAGGAACCCTTCCCTGACCACCTCCAAGTTGAATCAGCTCATCCTCTAGGCCCCAAGATCAACCTATATAAATCTTTAACCTAATATTTACCTGTTTATTGGTCCAACTCCCTGACTACTCTCTACACTGCTTGAATTCCTAAATTATGCCTTCCATCTCAACATGTGTACCTAGCACATGTAACCCACAGTGGGAAAGAAAACTGGATGATGATTAAATGAATGCATAACATAACACAGCAGAATTGAGCTTAGTTATTTGTGATAGAGTAGGAATTCAGTTTAGGTTAGCTGAGTCTGAAATGTAAGCCCTCAGAGATGATGGGTCCTATGGTTCACCACGCAGTAACTTCATTTTCGTGACTTAAACTTCTGAAAAATAACCACCCGTGGTCCTGAGATAGGTTTTATAAAGAAAATGAAAAGCATCATCAAATGAATCCCACATATGGTCAGCACACTCTGTGAAGAATATTTTTTCTTGTTTGTATTAAGTTAGCATCAAGAACTTTCAGCTTACACATCCCATGAAACAGGCAAACTGACACACAAGACTTCAATATACCACAAAGCTACACTGTAAGCATGCTGTTCTCAAGTTTCAGTGTGGTCACTGAATGCGACTGCTTAGCAGCAGTAGTTGAAGGGTTATATACACTTCCTGCTTTGGTCAGCTTGATTCTTTATTAAAACAATTATATCTTCATGTCAAAAAATACATATTATGATTCGAATAACAGTAAAGGCACAGGAAGAAAACTGATTCCAAATAGTCATCTTCTGTGGCTAAAAATTACAGAACAAATGACTCCCAACTTGCTATGTTATAATTAGAACTGTTCAAAAGGAACAAAAATTAGCAAGAAAGCAAGAAACAAATAAACCTTAAGAGTGAATCACAGTCCTTCTAGGTATAAACAAATGCATCTTTGAGCTTCTTGAATTAGGGAACTAGTTGACAAAAGAGGCAGACTGCAGGCAGATGATTATGTGGGCAGAAATATGCAGGATAGGATTTGAAGGAGAGAAATTGGAGTCAGGTGAACAATTAGGTTAAAAATCTCCAGACACTAGGGTTCTGGGGGCGTGTGGTCCACACTGGGCTGAATGAACTGTGTTTATAAACTGCCCCATTTCCAGACCTTGGAAAACGCAACCTTTTATGTACTTTTGAACACAGAATGATTATATTAACTAATACTTTCTGTAGTGGGGATGAAATTTATATTCTACAACTCACTTTACTTTCTATCCCTGATTATATTTTCTTTATAAGCCTCATTCTTACTGATGGCAAAACAAAAATTTTCTAACTTGACAATTAAAAGGAAATCATTCTTTTTCCTCTTCCTTCTTCCCCAGACGGTGTTGTCTGTGTGAAGAGGAGCAACTGGTTCCTTTATCCTCTGGGTTCTCTCTGGCTTCTGCTGAGATGTCCTGTAATTTGCCCAGTCTACTGGGAATCCTCTGCTAGTGACACTGATTTCCCTGGCTTGGATTTTTATGGTGTCAGGTTGGCACCCACTGTTGTTGACCATGGAACTTGCCACTGTGCCTTGGTGGTGAGGTCTCCACGTTCTGCATCCTCCTTTGGTCCACTGGTCCTCCCAGGATAGGGATAGTGGAGAAGGAATGGGGAAGAAGAAGCCTTCAGCTGATCTCTCTGCACTGTGCAGGATGCAGGACTCCACCCACGAACCCTCAGCCTCTCCCATCAGTCATTGGTCCTCTACCATTCCAGTGTCATGTTGGACATTTTGCCACGACAAACGTTCTGCAACCTCCCAGGCTTTTCCCAAGTAAATGGGAGTACCGACTTTCAATGTTCTTGAACTTAGACACATCTACAAATATTTTACTTCTCCCCTCCCAGTTTCAAGATGCCACCTTAAGGTGGTAGGATACAGAGCTGAAGGTATTCTGTCAGCTTTCTTGAACTTCTTCTCTTGCAATGATTCTCTCCAGTACTGGGAGGTTTTGTCCTTCCCATGTTATGGGAACTTCCCATACGTTCTGACCTGTTCTCTGCTCTGCTCTGTTCTGCTCCATGATCCCCACTCCGAATTCTGATTTATAAGAAAATCATAACACACATCCGTTTTTTTTTTTTTCTTTCTCAAAAAAGAATGGCTTTTGCAAGCAAAAGGTGCTTACTTCAAGACTATCAACTTGCTATGGATGTGACCGATTCTATTGGAATGTTCAAAGCCGAATGATGACTGTATTACTCTCAGCTGGGTCACTCCTTCCCCGAAAGTAATGGATATTATTGATTTAATGAGTTGGAAGACCCAAGGAACAAGTAGAAACTTGGGTTTATAAGTAATCTAGACCCACTATTTTAGTCTTTCCAAAATATCTTCCATGTGCAACTCAAGTCCAAATATACAGTTCAGAAAAATTCCTTTATGTGAAGCTATATTTAACTTGAGCCATTCTTAACAGTTTCAATATAATTTAAAAATTACCCTTTTTCATACAAACTTTTCATTCATCAGAGAAAAGAGAACAAAAATAAAAATCACAGATCCTTTCTCATTAAGCAAAAGAATCTAAAATCTACCGGCCTGAAAGAATTTTCTGTTGTTAATGTATGAGGAAATTACTGTGATGGAACGGGGTTTCTAATATGTAGAAATATAACCCATGACCAAAATATCACATACTCAGTTTTCATAAACATGGGTCTGATTTTATAATATTTAAGCCAAGTCTGAACCATTCCCAAATGATATTCTAAATAGCAATTTACACTGAAGTTATCATAATCTTCTCTCTTTTGGGGAAATAGTCAACCAAGCAAGGAAGTCCACTCAAGGTAAATAGTAAAGGCTAACACTGATTATGCCTATTATGTGCCAGGAACTGTTCTAAGGGCATTAATGTACTATTCCTTCTCTTTCAAGAGAAGTATACTCATTATCTTGATTTTACAAACTAGGAAATGAAGGCACAGAAAGGCTTAGTCGGTTTCTCCACATCACTCAATGAATAAGCACTAGAGTCAGAATTTGAAGCCAGGCAAACTCACCCCTAGTCTTTACATCCAACCACTATTCTGTGCTGCCTCATAGGCAAAGGACATGTGGGGGGCATTGAGTTTAAACTGCAAAGAGGAGAGAACTAGGCACAAAAGACTCTGCTGTCTTTAAAAGGACAAAAGAAGGGACTAAGATTCCATATTTAGAGCTGGCATGCAAAATAACTCCCAGAACCATATGTTTCATATGACCCAATCATTGGGTCTTTCATTTCTGATCATTTGACATTTTTAAGCATGAATCATCTAATGAAAAAATTACAGGGCTTTCTTTTGAACACATTGTTTATTTGTCACCAAGAGATCTCAGATATACTTTAAACAAATTCCTGCTATAAAGGAAAGACTACATACCCTCATGAATGGCACAATCCAAAAAAAGAAATTATTTAAAACAGCTCTAACACCTTTTCTAAATTTCCTACATTGTGAAATGACAGCAGTGTCTCCCTTTCAACACTGCCTTCTAGTCAACGTAAAAAGAAATAAACCATCCCCACATGCTCATATTTGGTGTTTACTTTTCCGTCAGTCATCTAAAATGGGACGCGGGAAAAGGGATGTGTCTGTCTCTGTTAGAAAGAGAAGAAAAGTGAAGGAAAGAAAATCTAACGCAACAAGAGAGTTGCCAGATTTGAAACTGATTGAAAGAGTTTTGTGTCACCAAACATTTTTCAAAGACCTATCAATCTGCAACTCTTTTTATAAACCAACCTGTAATGACTGGTGTTTCCACACATTTTCTTCACACAGTTGCTTCTGCGTTTGGCAGTGCCTTTGATTTGAAAAGAATTTCAAACTTTAGATGATCACACAGAACCTTTTTGGCATCATGGAAAAGAATATTTAGATCATAATGACTTAAAGGAATGTAAGCTAGAGTTCCAAGTAGTTTAAACTTTCATTACAGAGATGCCGAAAGCCACATTGCTGTGCTTACAAGTATAAGTGATGCCACTTGTAACTCTGACTAATTAAATGAGAATTAAAAAGGGTGAGAAAAAAAGCACAGATTAAAATTACTATTAAATGACAAATATACATTCTACAGTATATCAAATACCAAGATAGACCCAAACACCATCATCATGTTCCTATTCACATCTTCTGGCATCAAGGGAAGTCCACCTTGGAAAAACCAACAAATCCTTAAAATAACAGAAAAGCGCCAGCACTAACAGTGGTACACTTAGTAACCCCTGGGAAAAGTCAAAGAAACTGGAGTAATGAAATTTGTCACCTGCCGACTGCTTTCTGCTGCTTCAGAAAACAAAGTGTACAGCAGACTGGGGTTCAGGATGTACAGCCAGAAGAGAATGGAATTCCTAACTGCAAAGTAACTGAATCCATTATGAATACAAATCTCATGCCCCTCTTCCCACCCCCAAAACCACTGGTTCTCAAAAATTCAGCCCGCAACCAGCAGCATCAACAACATCTGAGAACTTGTCAGAGTTCTCAGGCCCCAACTAAGACCAACTGAATAAAAAATGCTGGGGATGAGGCCCAGTAACCTGTGTTTTCATAAGCCCTAAAGATTATTTTAATGCACACTAAAGTTTGAGATCCACTGCCTTAAACATCACAACCTGATCAGTAGAAAAGTAGAGATGCCCTTCTTCAGTCTGAATCCTAATAGTAATAAAAGTTACAATTATTGAGAGCTTACTATGAGCAAAGTACGCTTCATGACACATTACTTGTATCTGCTCATTTAATCCTTATGCAACCCTATTAACTACTATGCCCATGCAACTCATTAGTTAGACAGGACACAGTGAAACTAAGTTACTGAGAAAAGACAGTGCTATTATAAGAAGAATGAGTTTCTTGAATGTACATTTATCAATAGCAAAGGAAGCATAAACACTAGGAAGCCTGAAAAGAAAATTCTTATGTAGCTTTAAAGCAACTTTCACTGGTAAAAAATCTTCATAAAAATTTGAAATTTCTCTTGATAGACGAACAGGTCGAGGTTTAGATTTTTTCATGAATTAACTTCTTGAAACGGTTCCAGTCTGATACCCTTCATTATGGTCCAGAATGGGAACTGGACTGAGTCCAGCTAGCCAGCTGCACTGAATAGTTTGGTCACAAGTAAGATGGAAGATATTTCAACCAGATTGTTCTCAGGTCTGACCAGCACAAAGTTCAAACACCATCTTTTATGACCCTGCTCTCATCCTCTCAGCCTTGTATAATCAATGGATATTCTTAGCATCAGCGGACAGGAAATATAAAGGAACTCAAGATATAAGACATGATTGTGTCTAAGTGTTTAAATGACAGCTAAAATCAGGAAATAAACAGCTGCCTCTTTTTTGTTTCCTTATTTAGTTCTATTACCTCTTCCAGTAACCCAGGCTTGAATCCTTGTGTGTCTCCTTGAGCACTCCTCTTTCTTCACTCTCTCATCCAAATCACTAAAGCCGAAAATTATTTGTTCAGACTCTTCTATATGTCACTTTCCTTCCATTCCAACCTCCCCTACTTTATCTCAGGCTCTTATCACCCCATGCTAAATTACCAAAATGTTCTCTTAATCTCTTTGTCCCTTATATTTATTATGGAGACCACTGTCAAATAAAGGCGCTTTGAACATGATGTTTCCTTCCTCAAAACCCATCAGAAATACTCCAGTACTGGCAGGGTAAAGTCTAAACTCCTTAAACAGAAATATAAACATCTTCACAGCCTGGCTCCAGCTTTACCTCCAACTGTTTCCTTATGTGAATCCTAAACACGAGTCACAGTTCTATGGTCACTGTCTCTAAAACACATCATGAATGTTCCAGCAACTCTTCTCCAGCCCCGGCCACAGTTTCAGACAAAAGATAATAGATGTAAAATGCCAAAGGGAGAAGAGGCATTAAAGCAGAGAATAAAGTCTGTTTACTAGCCAGGATTTAATTATAGATCAGAGCTTCCAATTTGATTATTCTGCTATATGGAATTTACAACTGTTAGGAAAAAATAATAAGTGTCTAAAAGCCTAACAGAGGTCTTCGGTTAACCTACATAATAGCATTTGGATTAAATATTAAGCAAGTGCTATTCCAGATGCCAAGGATAAACACATTTATAAGGGAAGAGGCTCCAGAGGCTCACTGAAGCACTCTCCTTTCTCTCTCCATAAAACTGCTGCTAGAGCCACAGTTCCTGGGATTTGACCAAATTCACTGCTGAAGGAATAGGAATTCCTATTTGCCCTTAGGAAATAACCCTCCAACTATCAAAACCATTCAACTGAGTCCTTCAAATATAACTATTAAAAAACTAGGAAGAGAGGACCTTCAAGATGGTGGAGGAGTAAGACGCGGAGATCACCTTCCTCCCCACAGGTACACCAGAAATACATCTACACGTGGAACAACTCCTACAGAACACCTACTGAACGCTGGCAGGAGACCTCAGACCTCCCAAAAGGCAAGAAAGTCCCCATGCACCTGGGTAAGGCAAAAGAAAAAAGGAAAAACAGAGACAAAAGAATAGGGACGGGACCTACACCAATGGGAGGGAGCTGTGAAGGAGGAAAGGTTTCCACACACTAGGAAGCCCCTTCGCGGGCGGAGACTGCGGGTGGCAGAGCGGGTAAGCTTCGGAGCCGCAGAGAAGAGCGCAGCCACAGGGGTGCGGAGGGCAAAGCGGAGAGATTCCCGCATAGAGGACCGGTGCCGACCGGCACTCATCAGCCCGAGGGGCTTGTCTGCTCACCCGCCGGGGCGGGCGGGGCTAGGAGCTGAGGCTCGGGCTTCGGTCGGAGCGCGGGGAGAGGACTGGGGTTGGCGGCTTCAACACAGCCTAAAGGGGGCTAGTGCGCCACAGCTAGCCGGGAGGGAATCCAGGAAAAGGTCTGGACCTGCCTAAGAGGCAAGAGACCATTGTTTCGGAGAGCATGAGGAGAGGGGATGCAAAGCACCGCCTAAACGAGCTCCAGAGACGGGCGTGAGCCGCGGCTATCAGCGCGGACCCCAGAGACGGGTATGAAACACTAAGGCTGCTGCTTCCGCCACCAAGAAGCCTGTATGCAAGCACAGGTCATTCTCCACACCTGCCCTCCCGGGAGCCTGTGCAGCCTGCCACTGCCAGGGCCCCGTGATCCAGGGACAACTTCCCCAGGAGAACACACAGCGCACCTCAAGCTGGTGCAACATAACGCTGGCCTCTACTGCCGCAGGCTCGCCCCAGCTCCGTACCCCTCCCTCTCTCGAGCCTGAGTGAGCCAGAGCCCCCGAATCAGCTTCTCCTTTAACGCCCTCCTGTCTGGGTGAAAAACAGATGCCAGAGGGCAACCTACATGCAGAGGTGGGGCCAAATCAAAAGCTGAACCCCAGGAGAGCTGTGGGAACAAAGAAGAGAAAGGGGAATTTATCACTGCAGCCTCAGGAACAGCGGATTAAAACTCTACAATCAACTCAATGTACCCTGTGCATCTGTGGAATACCTGAATAGACAACAAATCATCCCAAAATTGAGGTAATGGACTTTGGGAGCAACTGTAGACTTGGAGTTTGCTGTATGAGACTGACCAGTTTCTGATTTTTATCTTAGTTTAGTTTTTAGCGCTTGTTATCATTAGTGGACTTGATTATTGCTTTGGTTGCTTTCTTCCTTTTTTTAAAAAATTACTTTTTTCAATTTTAGTATTTTCTTAATTTTTTATTTTAATAAGTTTATTTTATTTTATTATTTTCTTACTTGCTTTCTTTTTTTCCCTCCCTTTTCTTCTGAGCCATGTGGCTGACAGGGTCTTGGTGCTCCAGCTGGCTGTCAGGCCTGAGCCTCTGAGGTGGGAGAGCTGAGTTCAGGACATTGGTCCACCAGAGACCTCCCAGCTCCACGTAATATCAAATGGCAAAAGCTCTCCCAGAGATCTCCATCTCAACACTAAGACCCAGATCCACTCAACAACCAGCAAGTTACAGTGATGGACACCTTATGCCAAACAACTAGCAAGACAGGAACACAACCACACCCATTAGCAGAGAGGCTGCCTAAAATCATAATAAGTTCACAGACACCCCAAAACACACCACCAGATGTGGTCCTGCCCACCAGAAAGACAAGATCCAGCCTCATCTACCAGAACACAGGCACCAGTCCCCTCCACCAGGAAGCTTACACAGCCCACTGAATCAACTTTACCCACTGGGGGCAGACACCATAAACAACAGGAACTACAAACCTTCAGCCTGCTAAAAGGAGAACCCAAACACAGTAAGTTAAGCAAAATGAGAAGGCAGAGAAATATGCAGGAGATGAAGGAGCAAGGTAAAAGCCCACCAGACCAAACAAATGAAGAGGAAATAGGCAGAATCCCTGAAAAAGAATTCAGAGTAATGATAGTAAAGATGATCCAAAATCTTGGAAATAGAATGGAGGAAATAGAAGAAACGTTTAATAAGGACCTAGAAGAACTAAAGAGCAAACAAACAATGATGAACACAATAAATGAAATTAAAAATTCTCTAGAAGGAATCAATAGCAGAATAACTGATGCAGAAGAACAGACAAGTGATCTGGAAGATAAAATAGTGGCAATAACCACCGCAAAGCAGAATAAAGAAAAAAGAATTAAAAGAACTGAGGACAGCCTCACAGACCTCTGAGACAACATAAAACGTACCAACATTCAAATTATGGGGGTCCCAGAAGAAAAAGAGAAAAAGAAAGGAACTGAGAAAATATTTAAAGAGACTATACTTGAAAACTTCCCTAATATGGGAAAGGAAATAGTCTATCAATCCAGGAAGCACAGAGAGTCCCATACGGGATAAATCCAAGGAGAAACAAGCCAAGACACATCTTAATCAAACTATCAAAAATTAAATACAAAGAAAAAATATTGAAAGCAGCAAGGGAGAAGCAATAAATAACATACAAGGGAATCCCCATAATGTTAACAGCTGATCTTTCAGCAGAAAATCTACAAGCCAGAAGGGAGTGGCAAGAAATATATAAAGTGATGAAAGGGAAAAACCTACAACCAAGAATACTCTACCCAGCAAGGATCTCATTCAGATTCAATGGAGAAATTAAAAACTTTACGGACAAGCAAAAGTTAAAAGAATTCAGCACCACCAAACCAGCTTTACAACAAATTCTAAAGGAACTTCTCTAAGCAGGAAACACAAGAGAAGGAAAGACCTACAATGACAAACCCAATACAATTAAGAAAATGGTAATAGGAACATACATATCGATAATTACCTTAAATGCAGATGAATTAAATGCTCCAACGAAAAGAACAGACTGGCTGAATGGACACAAAAACTAGACTCGTATATATGCTGTCTACAAGAGACCCACTACAGACCTAGGGACAAATACAGACTGAAAGTGAGGGAATGGAAAAAGATATTCCATGCAAATGGAAATCAAAAGAAAGCTGGAGTAGCAATTCTCATATCAAATAAAATAGATTTTAAAATAAAGACTATTACAAGAGACAAAGAAGGATACTACATAATGATCAAGGGATCAATCCAAGAAGAAGATAAAAAATTTGTAAATATTTATGCACCCAACATAGGAGCACCTCAATACATAAGGCAAATGCTAACAGCCATAAAAGGGGAAATCAACAGTAACACCATAACAGTAGGGGACTTCAATACCCCACTTTCACCAGAAGACAGATCACCCAAAATGAAAATAAATAAGGAAATACAAGCTTTAAATGACACATTAAACAAGATGGATTTAATTGATATTTATGGGACATTCCACCCCAAAATAGCAGAATACACTTTCTTCTAAAGTGCTCATGGAACATTCTCCAGGATAGATCATATCTTGGATCACAAATCAAGCCTTGGTAAATTTAAGAAAACTGAAATCGTATCAAGTATCTTTTCCCACCACGACGCTATGAGACTAGGTATGAATTTCAGGAAAAAAACTGTAAAAAATACAAACACATGGAGGATAAAAAATATGCTACTAAATAACCAAGAGATCACTGAAGCAATCAAAAAGGAAATCGAAAAAATCTAGAAACAAATGATAAAGAAAACACAATGACCCAAAATCTATGGGATGCAGCAAAAGTAGTTCTAATAGGGAAGTTTATAGCAATACAATCCTACCTAAAGAAACAAGAAAAATCTCAAATAAACAACTAACATTACACCTAAAGCAATTAGAGAAAGAAGAACAAAAAACCCCAAGATTAGCAGATGGAAATAAATCATAAAGAACAGATCAGAAATAAATCAAAAAGAAATGAAGGAAACAATAGCAAAGATCAATAAAACTAAAGCTGGTTCTTTGAGTAGATAAACAAAATTGATAAACCATTAGCCAGACTCATCAAGGAAAAAAAGGGAGAAGACAGATCAACAGAATTAGAAATGAAAAAGAAGCAACTGACACTGCAGAAATACAAAGGATCTTGAGAGATTACTACAAGCAAATATATGACAATAAAATGGACAACCTGGAAGAAATGGACCAATTCTTAGAAAAGCACAACCTTCTGAGACTGAATGAGGAAGAAATAGATAATATAAACAGACCATTCACAAGCACTGAAATTGAAACTGTGATTAAAAATCTTCCAGCAAACAAAAACACAGGACCAGATGGCTTCACAGGCGAATTCTATCAAACATTTAAAAAAGAGCTAACACCTATCCTTTTCAAACTCTTCCAAAATATAGCAGAGGGAGGAACACTTGCAAACTCATTCTGTGAGAACACCACCACCCTGATAACCAAACCAGACTAGACGTCACAAAAAAAGAAAACTACAGGCCAATATCACTCATGAACGCAGATGCAAAAATCCTCAACAAAATACTAGCAAACAGATCCAACAGCACATTAAAAGGATCATATAGCATGATCAAGTGGGGTTTATCCCAGGAATGCAAGGATTCTTCAATATATGCAAATCAATCAATGTGACACACCATATTAACAAATTGAAGGAGAAAAACCATATGATCATCTCAATAGATGCAGAGAAAGCTTTTGACAAAATTCAACACCCATTTATGATAAAAACCCTCCAGAAAGTAGGCATAGAAGGAACTTACCTCAACATAATAAGGCCATATATGACAAACACACGGCCAACATCGTTCTCAATGGTGAAAAACTGAAAGCATTTCCACTAAGATCAGGACCAAGACAAGGCTGCCCACACTCACCACTATTATTCAACTTAGTTTTGGAAGTGTTAACCATAGCTACAGTAATCAAGACAGTATGGTACTGACACAAAAACAGAAATATGGATTAATGGAACGGGATAGAAAGCCCAGAGATAAACCTACACATATATGGTTACCTTATCTTTGATAAAGGAGATAAGAATGTACAATGGAGAAAAGACAGCCTCTTCAATAAGTAGTGCTGGGAAAACTGCACAGCTACATGTAAAAGAATGAATTTAGAACACTCCCTAACACCATGTACAAAAATACACTCAAAATGGATTAAAGACCTTACATAGGCCAGACACTATCAAACTCTTAGAGGAAAACATAGGCAGAACACTCTATGACATAAATCACAGCAAGATTCTTTTTGACCCACCTCCTAGAGAAATGGAAATAAAAACAAAAATAAACAAATGGGACCTAATGAAACTTCAAAGCTTTTGCACAGCAAAGGAAACCATAAACAAGACAAAAAGACAACCCTCAGAATGGGAGAAAATATTTGCAAATGTAGCAAATGACAAAGGATTAATCTCCAAAATTTACAAGCAGCTCATGCAGTTCAATATGAAAAAACAAACAACCCAATCCAAAAATGGGCAGAAGACCTAAATAGACATTTCTCCAAAGAAGATATACAGATTGCCAACAAACACATGAAAGGATGCTCAACATCACTAATCATTAGAGAAATGCAAATCAAAAGTACAATGAGGCATCACCTCACACCTGTCAGAATGGCCATCATCAAAATGTCTACAAACAATAAAATGCTGGAGAGGGTGTGGAGCAAAGGGAACCCTCTTACAATGCTGGTGGGAATGTAATCTGATACAGCCACTATGGATAACAGTACGGAGGTCCCTTAAAAAACTAAAAATAGAACTATCATATGACCCAGAAATTCCATTACTAGGCATATACCCTGAGAAAACCATAATTCAAAAAGAGTCATGTACCACAATATCTATTGCAGCACTATTTGCAATAGCCAGGACATGGAAGCAACCTAAGTGTCCATCAACAGATGAATGGATAAAGAAGATGTGGCACATATATACAATGGAATATTACTCAGCCATAAAAAAGAAACAAAATTGAGTTATTTGTAGTGAGGTTGGTGGAGCTGGAGTCTGTCATACAGAGTGAAGTAAGTCACAAAGCAAAAAACAAATACCTTATTTTAACACATATATATGGAATCAAAAAAAAATGGTTCTGAAGAACCTACGGGTAGGACATGAATAAAGATGCAGACGTAAAGAATGGACTTAAGGACATAGGAAGAGGGAAGGGTTAGCTGGGACGAAGTGAGAGAGTGGCATTGATATATATACACTGCCAAATGTAAAATAGATAGCTAGTGGGAAGCAGGTACATAGCACAGGGAGATCAGCTCGGTGCTTTGTGACCACCTGGAGGGGTGGGATAGGGAGGTTGGGAGGCAGACGCAAGAGGGAGGGGATATGAGGATATATGTATATGTATAGCTGATTCACTTTGTTATACAGCAGCAACTAACACAACAATGTAAACAATTATACTCCAATAAAAATGCTAGAAAGAAAACAAAACTAACAAGAATCACCAATATTTTAGGGAAACCAACAGAGTGATAAAAATTTTCCAAACAGAAGTAATCCCTCAGAAATAAGAATTTCTGAAACAGAAAGAACTTTTAAAAGGATTATAATTATTATAATCAGTCAATAAGACTAAAGAAAATATTTGCATGTTTCAAAAAAAAACACTGTTAAAAGAAAGAAGAATAGAAAGAAAAGAGGAAGAGAAGGAAGACTAGGAAGAGAAGAAAGGAAAGAAATAATGAGTATATCTGAAAATTAAAACGACTGTGATTGAAATGAAACAAATCAACAGATAAGTAAACATTAATATAGATATGGATATGGATAAATATTCCATTAGTGATTTGGAAGATCATTAAGAACCCTCCCAGAGTGTAGTAAAAAGGACAAAAAGTAGGCATTAGCAAATACACTTAAAATAAGAAAAAGACATAAGGAATCAGCATTTGGCATAGAAAACAAAATGAGCATTCTTTACCAACCAAAAATTCGATGTCCAGAGAAACATATAGAAAATTATTAAAATAAATGAGTTTAATCATCCATACAGAAACAATATCAACCTATAAAATCACTAGCCATCTTTCACGTGAGCAATCACAAATTAGAAGATGAAACCCTTAAAAATTTCATTCAGAATTCAAATAATACTCCCATGATAACTAAGTAATGATAAAGTACATGTACAAAACGTATTTTTAGAAAAACTGTCAGTCTTAAATCCTTGCAAAACACCATACTCCTGGATGGGAAGATTCAATATTGTGAAAGTGTAAATTTGCCCCCAAATTAATCTGTAAATTAAGGAAAGTCACTAATGTCATTCTAAAATCTATGTAAAATAGATTCATGAGATGGGCAAGAACATTTTTTAAAAAGAAAAGTTGGTCTAAATACCATGCAAATATAGTAATTAAAAACCAGCAACAAACTAATCCAGGGATTAGTTTATCTTGGCACAAGTAAACCAAGATAAATATGAAGATGTTCATCTTCTCACTATGTGTATTGTCAAATGTTTCAAGTCACACATGTACCATCTAAAGGAATTTCTCATTTCCATATACCAATGCGCATTCTTTGAAAATGATTAGATATTTAAATAATTCGTAAAAATATAATTATAATATATAAATAATAATTTATGATTTTACAACAATTAAAAGTAATTCTTTAAAAAATGAGAATTGCTTACCATAGCATTGTTTACCACTGCACAATACCCTTAACCATTGCATAATAAATATTTACATGGAAATTTTTTGTCCCTACTTTTAGGTACAAAGTGCAACTTTATTGTGTCCATTGAGTCAATAGAGGAATGGATAAAGAAGATGTGGTACATATATACAATGGACTATTACTCAGCCATAAAAAGGAACGAAATTGGGTCATTTGTAGAGACATGGATGGACGTAGAGGCTGTCATACAGAGTGAAGTAAGTCAGAAAGAGAAAAACTAATATCATATATTAACGCATATATATGGAATCTAAAAAAATGGTATAGATGATCTTATTTGCAGAGTAGAAATAGAGACACAGACGCAGTGAACAAACATACGGATACCAAGGGGGTGGTGGGAGGAATTGGGAGATTGGGATTGACATACATATACTATTGATACTATATATAAAATAGATAACTGATGAGAACCTACTGTATAGCACAGGGAACTCTACTCAATGCTCTGCGGTGACCTAAATGGGAAGGAAATCCAAAAAAGAGGGGATATATGTATACGTATAGCTGATTCACTTTGTTGTACAGTAGAAACTAACACAACACTGTAAAGCCACTATACTCCAATAAAAAATTTTTAAAATTTAAAAAAATAATAATATTGGTTCTCTGTTATAGACCAGTACAGCAGGCAGAATAATAACCCCTCAAAGATGTCCACATCCTAATCCCCAGAACCTATGAATGTGTTATTTTACACAGCAAAAGGAGTTTCCATGTGTGATGGGGTCAAGGAGATTAACCTGGATAATCCTGGTGTTATCACAAGGGTCCTTACAAGAGAAAAAGGGAGGCAGCAGAACCAAAGTGATGTAGTATGAGAAAGGCCCAACTGGCCATTGCTGGCTTTAAAAGATGGAAGGAGGTCATGAGCCAAGGAATGTGGGCACTTTATAGAAACTGGATAAGGCAAGGAAAAGGATTCTCCTTTAGAGCCTCCAACTGATTGGGACCTATTTCAGACTTCAGACCTCCAGGATTATAAGATAATATATTTGTATTGTTTTAATCCATTATGTGAAAATTTGTTTTAGCAATAATAGAAAACTAATACAATCAGATACTGTAGTAGGTTATAAAAATACTAAGATAGCTTTTTGCCTTTGAGATCACAGTTCTTTCAGTGGAGAAAATAGACAGAAATTATAATTCTTAAGATAGATGTTAAATGTCAAGGTATAAGACTTTCTGATTCTTTTCAATCATGCATAATTTCATTATATCTGCTGATAGTCTCACGTTAGAAATCTGTAGATGTTCTAGATGTCTGCGCGTTAAATAAAATTGACTTGGGGGGTTTGGTATTATTGATTGAAGGAAATAAAACTTACAACTTTGTTCTAAATATCTCAGTCATTCTATTAGAACATTCTTCATGTCCTTCTGAATTCTACTGATGTTATAAATTATTTATTATTGAAATAGGGATAAAAAGGGACATATTTTCTATATTTCATTGTCAGCTTCACTTAACAGTTTGGCAGACATTAATTATGACACATCACTGAGCATTTATGCATAAAATAGTTTATGTAATAGATTTTGAATCCTGAAATTTTTAGAAAGTAAGCAAAATGTTTGTGTCAGTTGGAATTTCTTAAATGGGATTTAATCAATAAACAACATGGGAATTTACTACTGAGGAAGAGAATTGCTGGCATTGCCCACAGGTATTTAGAGCCTCACAACAGTAGTGTGAACCAGTAGGCAGCAGAGACAGAAGATGACTTGTAAATATGCAAATAGGAAGAACTGTTTTAGCTTGTAATTTGGGGGTTATTCCTACAGCACCAGCAAGTAGGTCTACTCATCAACCAAAACTAAGAGGGAATAAGGCAGCTCAGTCTAGACACTCCCTTGATGGAAAATTTCAAATATTTATGAGATGTTTTCCTTCGTGGTACATTTAAAATTTCCTACACCAAGTTTTCTCCAAATTAAATTGTTTCCGTAAGACTTTCAATATCAGTTAGGGTCAAGTCAGAAGTCAGAAGTCATACTGTTTCTCTTTTCAGAGACAATCTAATTAGAAGAATTCTCCACCGAAGTTGTTAGCTAGGTAACTGAACAGATATAAGGGAACTCTAAGGCGTTCCAAAGGTAGCAACTACAGGAAGCAGTTACCCACTCCTAGGACTAGAGGAAACAATAGTTATAAATTGTTAGGGATTGACATATATACACAATTGATACTATGTATAAAACAGATAATTAATGAGACCCTACTCTATAGCACAGGGAACTCTACTCAGTGCTCTGTGGTGACCTAAATGGAAAGGCAATCCAAAAAAGAGGGGATGTATGTACACGTACAGCTGATTCACTTCGCTGTACAGCAGAAACTAACATAACATTGTAAAGCAACTATGCTCCAATAAAATTTTTTTTTTTTAATTAGAAAAAAGAAAAGAAATTGTTAGAATTATCAAACTTAGAACCTGAGAGGATGGGGCCATGGAGCTAAAACTCAGATCTCTGAGCAGTGCTGGCAAATTACAGCTGGTTTCTCTGAGACAGGACATTTTGAAGTTAATTCTGCAAGTGTTGGGAAAACCTCAAGCTTAATTCAGCTGCTGCCACCTGGAAGAACTGCTGCTGCCAGGGTGAATAAGTGCTGTTGGGGTGATCATGGGGAACCACAAATGAACCGGAGTCCCTGGAAAGAAAGCAGAAAAAAAATAGGAAAGAGAAGGTCTTTCCTTCCTCTCTCTACCTTGCTGACTCCCTCTAGTGCCTCCTCTAAGAGTCCAACAGGGAGTCAGGTTGCAAAGTAGAAATGTGGTTTAGAATCCCAACTCCAGCCTCACCAAGCAGTATATATAGAAGGGCGGATATGCAGCTGAGAAACGACTTAGTAACTGGTCCACTACTTCTGACAACTCCTATCCCTGAATACCTTTTCAAAAACAAGAACAACTCTACTCAATGTTTCCAGTTAAAAATCTGGATGCAAATGAAGACATGCTTTCTCCAAACTCTGTGGAGACAAAAATCTCAAAAATCATGGTATCCATCCCTGTGCAACGTTTATTCCCCAAAATGAGTCAATCCCCTTTGAATTTTCTCTTACCTAGCATTAAATGGAAAATAATCTCTGAAAAGCTATAAATTAAGAAAAAGAAAGAGACAGAAGAAACTTAATATATACAAATATATATGTATATTCATACAAACATGAAAAATAAGCAAAGAGGAAAATACACATAGCTGCTACAGTCACACTTATGTAACTGGTCAGGAGCCTGTCACTGATGTTTATAACTTCCTTTTTTCACTATCTATTGAACATGGAAGTACTAAGAGGCTCCTAAGAGAATGCCCTGGGTTTCAGACATAGTTTTCCCTGCCCCCATTCTGTGGTACCAACTCTATTTTCCCTTGGTATTCAGGATCAATTACCCCTGCCAGCACTAACCACATTGGTTCAGCGAAGCCTGTTGCTTCAGTGGGATTCAGAGAATCCCCAAATAGTCAGGTGGAAGTCTCATCTTCCATTCAATGAATTATTACTGCATCACCTGGTAGAGGCATTCTTTCCTTAGGAAACAAGACCATCAAAACAGCAGAGCTTAAAGTGATGGAGAGAGCAGCAAAAATCTGAGAATGTATATTATTAGTTATTATAGTAATTTATAATGCTATCTACTTACAGAACTCCATGGATTATTCAAAGATATGTGAACTCACCCAGCGACAGTGAGTGGTACATAGGAGACACTAAACAAATAGTAATTAGTAGTAGTGACAATAGTAGTAAGTATAATAATAGCTTACATTTATTAGGCCTTATTTTGTACCAGATACTGGACTAAGAAATATTTATGTTATCTCATTTAATCATCCCAACAACCCTACGATTGCCAAGATTATAGTCACCATTTTACAAATGAGGAAACCAAGGCTTAGAGAAGAGTGACTTGTTCAAGATTACACAACTAGTGACAGAGACAGCTACTGATTCCAAAAGCCATGTGCTTGATTAGTAAGGAAAGAGACGGGAGAAAGGGAGGGAGGGAAGGAGGGTGAAAACAAGAGACAGAAGTCCTTGAAATTAAATTGTTCAATTAGTAATGGCAATACTTTTGATCTTAAAGACTGTGCGACAATAAATGCACATGTACCCCCCACTTAAATGCAGAACAAGTGAAACAAGAGAATTGCTTCTATCCTGACCACTCCCAGTTTTACTTTTATCATAATTTTCCCTAATCTAGGTTTTTCACCTGTATTCCTCAGAGCATGAGAATTCCAGGTATTTTAAATCCTTTATCCACTCTTGCAACAAAATTATTTACTACTTCTGGGTTGAAATCTTGTTTTAGAACCAAAATATTAGCAATTATAACTGAAGTTATCCAATCTGAAGGATAACTATAAGAGAATGTGTTGCCTTTATACTTTTCCATCCTTTCTCCTGCAATGTAAATTGTGGTAATAAACACCTCCTTCAGCGACTCTGCCACGGCACAGGAGTGAGGTGTCAACTTCTGAAGGCAAAATGATACCCTTGATTCAAGTTATTTTACCTGGGATACTTTGGTCCACAAACCGGAAGTACTACAGAAGTGAGAGCACAGACGTGGCGGCGAGTTCCTCATCTCAAATTTGGTTTGTCCAGACCAGGAATTTGTTCTGTTCTTCCTACTGAGCAAATGACTTGAAAGAGTCCTAGTTGTTTAAATTTTGTAACATTTTCTTAAAAATATAATGACTGATATTTTTCCAGAGTCCTTTCATATCCATTATTTCACTTGATCTCATGATAACCTTGGGAGATCAATATTATCACCGTTTCACAAATCACAAAGCTGAGGTTTACAGGGGTAAACTTACTCCAGATTGTAGGACCGAAACTCAGATTTTCTCACCCACATTTCTTCCAAACCATGAAAGCCCCTGGAAAGTTTAACTTTAATTGGCACCAGAATTTCTTCAACCTGTCTCATCTCTAGCCTTTCTAATTATATCAACACTATATGCTGACAGTTACAGGCATTTTAGTGTTGTAAGAATATTATGTCTCTTTTTAGTACTTTGTTTTTATTCCACATGTCTAGGAAACTTGCTATTGCTATCCCTCCCTAAATACGAATTGGCTGACAATCCTAATTTGGACTTTTCTTTTTCTTCTAGCTCAAGAAAAAAATTCCTTTTGATTATTCTTTCTGTCTATATTAAGTAAGCCGATTTCCCACTTTTTATTCCCAAACTTTAAAATTAGAA
Source organism: Neophocaena asiaeorientalis asiaeorientalis (assembly GCF_003031525.2). Taxonomy (NCBI): domain Eukaryota; kingdom Metazoa; phylum Chordata; class Mammalia; order Artiodactyla; family Phocoenidae; genus Neophocaena; species Neophocaena asiaeorientalis. The sequence goes on along the minus strand of NW_020175837.1, from coordinate 566,277 downwards.
GCTATTCAGCTTCCTTTTCAAAAAATTAGTCTAAATTCTAAAGCATCATATAGTATAACAGAGTCACATGCTATTGGTAACTGTCATTTTCTCAGTACCTGGAATGAATGAACAGTTGAATGAGTTTTTCAACAAAGTTGAAGTTTGTTGGACACCTTTACAAATCATCCTAATTCTGCACTAGTTTCATCAAATTCACACTGCCTCTGTCTTGGCAAAGTAAGCCTCCCCTACTGGAAGGAAAATCCATTTGTATTATTAAGCAAAATAATTTGTTATTATAAGCGAATAAAATTTATCAATAGCCTGTCATCATTTATGGATTGACCCCATTATAACACTTTTTATTATAAATTCTACTCTTCTAACAATTTATTTAAGAGATTTAACTCAGACATATGCTGTCAGGATTTTCTCAACCTTTTCCTATCCTCAGCTCAAAGAATTTTTTGTATCTACTCTCCATATAGCATCTTATGACACGTCTTACACAGTGTCGTTTCATTGTATTTTTGTTTAATTATTTAAATTATCTACTTTGAAATAATTTCAGACATACAGAAGAGTTGTTACAAAGTTACAAAATAGTTACAAAGTTTCTGTGTACTCTTCACCTAGCTCCTTCTAATGCTAACCTCTTACATAACCATGGTACAATTGTGAAAACTAATATTGGTACGATACTATTAAGTGAACTATAGATTTTATTCAGATTTCACCAACTTTCCCACTAATGTCTTTTCCTATACCAGAATCTAATTCCACATTACTAAATTACTATTACTGTTATTATTACTACTGGTGATGCTACTGGGACTACAGAGTTAACGTGTGTCTTCCAGTTCTTTCTGCTGTGAAGTTATTACTCTTCATATTGTAATTAATGAATATTTGGAGGGGAGAATGGTGATGTATTGCAAATATCATGTTTCTCATTAAACACTTACCCACTAACTTAAGCACTCACTTGTGGATTTTGCCTACAGTAATCATTACTGTGATGTTCTAATGGTGATTTTCTATTTCCTTCATTCCTTCTACACTTATTAACTGGACAACTTTTGTAAAGAAGACTTGTCCCTTATCACCCATTTATTTATTTATTTACTCATTTATTACGCCAATATAAAAAATGGATATTTATTTTATTATTTGAGCTGTAATTCAAATAATTTTGTGTTTTTTGCTGTTGTTTGAATCATTTCTTGTTCAATTTGTTCTAACTTTGGCTTCTGGGAGTTCTTTCAGGTTAGCCCCTATATCCTTTCGATGTCCCCATACTTTTTTTTAGCATTTCCTTATTTTCTGGCATCACCAGACGACCAAGCTTATCTTAGATTTTTTCCTGTGCAAGCCCTGGAATCAACTACTACTACTCCAAGAAGCTCTGATACTTTTTAATAGGAGAATGATATTTAGAAAGCAAGACCGGGAAGTTAAGTATGTTCATGACTACTGGGGAATCACTGCTTCTAGGACATCATGTGTATGCATATTAACCAATGCATGCACACATATCTATATTTACTTCTGTATCTATGCATCTGTGTATATTAAGAACACATGGATTGATACTGATATCTCTGATTTCAATCCAGCACCATATGTCATTCTATTATTCCTACCATGGTTAGTGATAACCTCTTTTACAACATAAAAAAATCTGGCTTTCATTATCTACAATATATTTACTTATTTGTTCAACCCTAATATACATGTAAAGGAGTTTGAGAATCGCTAACCCATGCTCATTTGAAAAACAAATTTACCAACTACATAGAGTACATAGTTTGTATGTGATAATTTTTGTCTTTACCCTTACAGTATCCAGTCAAAACACCGTTTCCCGAAGTTTTAGGTCAGCTCCTTTCCTCCCTACCCCTTTCAGTGTAGTTATGTCATTCACTTGTCACAGTCTAGATTGCATCTTGGGTTTTTCTGACATCCTGGTTGATTTTTTATTAACGCACATACTCTTTACAGTGTAGAGTTGAATGGATTTTGACAAATGCATAAAGTCCTGTATTGACCGTCGTAGTACCATACAAAACAGTTCAATAACCTCCAAAATTCCCTTGTGCTGCCCCTTTGTAATCAATCTCTACCCCACTCTTAACCATTAATGTTTCCCAAATCTATACTTTTGCTTTTCCTGGGATGCTATATAAGTAGAATTATATAATATGCAGCCTTTTGTGCCTGGCTTCCTTCACATAGCAACACGCACTTAAACTTTGGCAGGTATGTTGGGGAGGGTGGAGGGTGGTATTTGGTGACTTCCAGAATGATGACATGAGGAGCTCCACAGATCCACTCCTCAGTGAAACAACCATAGCTGGTGAAAATCATTACCAAAAACAAGCACTGAAAGTTTCTATAAATTATACTAAAAACATAGAGCAAAGGAAGAAATATTTATTCAATTAAATCTACTAAATCTCAGTAAGAACAGAAAAATTCTGTGGCACTTGAACCACAACTTCCCAACTCCCCTCTCTTAGTGGCTCCTGAAATCAGCAAGATAGAAGCTCTACTCTGAGTGGGTGCATTCAACAATATGGGGTTCCTGATCCACCCACCCAGCTCCCAGTGAAGGGCTAAGGTGTCTCTTCAGAAAAATGCATGCCAACAGCACTTCTCACCTCCTACTCCATCCCCCAGCTCAGTATTGCAGAGTCTCTGCTTCAGGCAAGAACTTTAGAGGTCCAGAGCTGGCTTCTTCCAACCCAGCAAAGACCCATAGACCAGAGGCTCTACCTCAGGTACGACAGGCCAAGGATATTGAGATCCCAGTTACTCTTTTCATAACTTGATCATAGAATAGAGGTTCCACACTGGGAAAGGCAAACAAAGAAGACCAGAAGCTACCACTCCCACCCAGTGCCCCGCTCACAAAGCAGGGGTGTCACTCTGAGAGAAGTGACCACTGCCCCTGTCTCCAACTCCAGAGCAGTGTCTCAGAGACTTTACCTGACGAGAGAAGAAGGCAATAAGAACAGAAAGCTCAAGAGTTCTCCCAAAGGCACTGACTGTATTTGGCAAGAGAATGGGGAAGTTCATGAGTAAGGATGCTCTCCAAAACAATAGAGATGTGCTGGTAGGCAATTAATAGGAGGCTAGTAGCTACATGAAAGAAAAAAAAAAAAGTAAACTGAAAGCCAGATTATTTACCAGCAAGTACCAGGGAAAAAGAAAGCTAAGTAGATCCCTCCTGTGATCAGGACAAACCGCAAAGACTGGCCTCAAAAACCATCCCTGCAAAGGGGGACCAATTTAATTGGATCATACTGTGGAGTTATTTATGCTCAAGGGCATTGCTAAAAACAATACAGGAACAACCTGGAAATTAATGGAGCCTAACAGCAGGCTGGGGATGTGATAGCAACAGAGGCTTTTGAAGAGATTAAGGAGAGGCAAAGAGAGCTCTGCTAAAACCACTGTAATCCCAGGGTGACTCTATACATGTCTGAGGCTATACCTTCTGAATGGAAACATTAGAGGCCAACTCTTTTGGGGAGGGGGGCAGGGCAGGGGGAAGACCTCAATAAAATCAGTCCAGGAAAGTCATTAAACAACTAAACAAGAAGCATTGCAGAGGGCTGGTGGGGGACTCCATATCCAAAGTTGCTACAATACATTATCTAAAATGTCTAGTTTTCAACAAAAATAATGAGACATGCAAAGAAACATGAAAATATGACTCATACACAAGAAAAAGGGCAGGTAACAGAAACTGCTTGTGAGAGTATTCAATTGTAAAAACTTAATGGATAAAGACTTCAAAATAGCCTTATAAGTATATTCAGAAAACTAAAGGAAACCATGCCTAACGAATTATAGGAAAGAATGATGAAAACATCTTGCCAAATAGAGAATATCAATAAAGAAAAAGAAATTATTTTAAAAGGACCAAATAAAAATTGTGGAGTTGAAAAGTAAAATAACTAAAATAAAATATTCACTAGAGGGGCTAAAAAGTAAATTTGAATTGGGAGAAGAAAGAATCAGCAAACTTGAAGATAGGTTGATAGAGATTATGCAATCTGAGAAACAGTGAAAAAATAATGGAAAAAAAAGACAGTAAGAAGTGCAATACTATTAAGTTCACTAATTTAAAAAAAAATTATACCTATACATATATAAGGCCAACTCATTATATAAGTTTTCAACTCATTATATGAGTATTACCCTGAAACCAACACCAGACAAGACATAACAGGAAAACTACAGACTCTTATGAATATATAAGCTACATCTCTTATGAATATAGACAAAACAAATTCTCAACAAAATACTAGCAAACCAAACATAGCAACACATAAAAAGGATTATATACCATGACTAAGTTCAATTTATCCCAGGAATGCAAGTTTGGTTTGACAGCTGAAAAATCAATTAATGTGATACCACATGTCAATTAAAAAAAAAAAAAAGATCATTTCGACAGATACAGAAAACCAACACATCTTTATGATAAAAGCATTCAACAACAAATTCAAAGTAACTGCCTCATCCTAATAATAGGCATCTATGAAAAGACCGCAGCAAATGTTATACCTAATGGTGAAAGACTGAACGCTTTGCCCCTTAGATCAGGAACAGACAAGGATGCCTGCTCTTGCCACTTCTATTCAACATTGTACCAGAGGTTCCATCCAGGGAATTCTAGCAAAAATTGAGAAGGAAACCATCCAGATTGGACTGGAAGATGACATAATCTCATATATAGAAAAATCCCAAAGAATCCCCATCCTTCCAAAAAGAAATGGTATTAAAACTGATAAATGCATTCAGCAAGATTGAAGGACACAGATGAATATACAAAAGTCTTTTTTATCTCCATGTGATAGTAATTAAAAATACGAAAGTAAAATTAAGAAACCAATTACATTTACAATATCATCAAAAAGAATAGGATACTCAAGTAAAATTTAACAAAGAAATACAAGTCTCATACAACAAAAACTACAAAGTATTTTTGAAATAAAGAAGACTAAATAAATGGAAAGACATCCATCTTCATGAATCAGAAGATTTAATATTACTAAAATGGCAATACTACCAAATTGATCTGCAGATTTAACACAATTCCTTTCAAAATCCCAACAGACTAGGAGAAATTGGCAAGATACTCCTAAAATTTATATGAAAATGCAAAGGGCCTGGAAAAACAAAACAACCTTCTAAAAGAAAACCATAGTTGGAGTACTCACACTTCTTCTTTTCAAAACTATGACAAAACTACAGTTCAAGACAGCGTGGTAACGGCAAAAGGATAGATATACAGACCAATGGAACATAAATAAAGCCTCACATTTACTGTGAAATAACTCTCAACAAGGGTGCCAGAAAATTCAATGAGACAAAGAACAGTCTTTCAACAATTGGTTTTGTACCATTGGTTATCCATATGCAAAAGAAAAGAGTTAGACTCCTACCTCACCCTATATGCAAAAATCAACTCAAAATAGATCATAGAATTAAATATAAAAGAAGAAACTATAAAATTTTTAGAAGAAAATATAATCATAAATCTTTATGTACTTGGATTAGGCAATGGTTTCTTTGATATGACACCCAAAATAAAAACAAAAGAAAAAACAGATAAATGAGACTTCACCAGAATTAAAAGCATTTGTGCTTTAAAGAACACCATCAAGAAAATAAAAAGACAACTCACAGAATGAAAGAAAATATTTGCAAGTCATATATTTGATTAAGAATTTGTATCCAGAAGATGTAAAGAACTCTTTGAACTCAATAATAATAGACAAATAACCCAATTTTTAAACAGGCAAAATATGTAAATGGACATTTATCCAAAGTAGACATACAAATGGCCAATAATCACTTTAGAATATTTTTAACATCGTTTTCCTTAGTGAGATGCAAATCAAAACTACAATGAGATACCACTTCATACCCAGTAATGTGGCTGTAAAAAGAAGGAAGGAAGGAACAAAAGAATGAAGGAAGGAAGGAGGGAGGGAGGGGGGAGGGAGGAAAAGAAGGAAAGAAATAAATAAGGAAGGATAGATAATAAGCGTTGGCAAGAATGTGGAGAAATTGGAACCTTCACACATTGCTTGTGGGATTGTAAAAGAGGACAGCCACTTTGGAAAAAAATTTAGCAGTTCCTCAAAAAGCTAAACATAGAGTTACCATATGATCCAGCAATTCCACTACTTGGTATATACCCAATGATATAAAGCCTTATGTCTTCACAAAGCTTATATATGAATTTACAATAAAAGCAATATTCAAATGTGGATATAACCCAAATGCCCATCAACTGACAAACGGATAAGTAAAATGTGGTATACCTATACAATGGAATACTATTCAGCCATATAAAGCAATGAAGTACTGACACATACTACAGCATGGAAGAACCTTGAAAACATTATGCTAAGTAAAATAAACCACTCAAATAAGGACACACGTCAAATGATTCCATTTATATGAAATGTACAGAAAGGCAAATCCATAGACACAGAAAGTATATTAGTGGTTACCAGGGGCTGGGGGAAGGAAAAATGGGGAGTGAATGCTAATGTGTTTTCTACTAGGGGTTACGAAAATGTCCTGAAATTAGACCCTGGTGATGGTTGCACAATTCTGTGAATGGGCTAAAAGACATGGATTTATACTGTAAAAGGGTAATTTTACAGTATGTGAACAATATTTCAATAAAACTGTCATTTTTTTAAAGTCACATACTGTATGGTTCCATTTATATAACATTCTTGAAAGGACAAAATTATAGTGATGGAAGACAAATTAGGAATGAGGCAGTTGTGGTAGCATAACAGAGATCTTTATGGTTATGGAACAGTTCGGTGTCTTGACTGTGTTCATGGTTACATAAATCTATGTACTTGTGTATTAAAATGGCATAGAACTGTATACATACACTGTACTAAAGTCAGACTCCTGGTTTTGTTATTATAATTATGCAATCATTGGGAGAAACTAAGTGAGGAGTCCACAGGACCTCTCTGTACTATCTTCACAACTCCCTGTGAATCTAACTACTTCAAAATAAAAAGTGGAAAAAAATTCTGAACTCCAGTGATCTTCAAATCTCATCTTTATCAACAATAGCCTAATTATTAACTTAGCTCCCCATGAGTTCCTTAACACCCAAAAATTATACCCTGGGAAGTAGATATAACATATTAAAGGCTTTGAAGCAAATACATTTCTCATAGCAAAGAAATAACTTGGTCTTCCTGTTTATTAATTAGCCTTATATTTGCTTAGAGTCAACCAAGTATTGCTATTCTTTCTCTCCATTGTTTAGCACACTAATTTGTACACAGTTGGCACTCATGAAATATTTGATCATGAATGAATTCTGAATCTTCAGGTCTCAGACAACAAACTGAGCTCCATTTCAATACTATAAAGCCTAGTCTAAAGGTAACATCAACATTGTTTAGGGAATCTTCCTTTTTCCATATTCAAAGGCTTCATTTTTTAGAGTAGTTTTATGTTTACAGTAAAATTGAGAGGCAAACAGAGTTCCCAGGTACCCCAACTCCCACACATGCATAGTCTTCCCCATTATCAACATCTGCCACCAGAGTCCCACTGCTGCAACTGAAGAACTGACAATGACACATCATCATCATAACCATCTAAGGCATCTTCTTTTCCAAGTTTCTCAGACTCTGAAAAAATATAGTCCTTATTTAATTGTACTTCTAATATAGTTTGTATATACTTCTCTGAGCCTCTATACCTTGCAGCCACCACTATCTGTGTGAGAATTTTCTAATTTAAATAAACCCTAGACGCATTCATAAACTTTTACGGGATAAAAGTTAACTTTTTCAATGACATGATGGCACTGTGTGCCTTGGGTCAGAGGATCCCAGAGTACAGAATGGCATCACGCTTAGCCTGTGTCTGCCCCTGCATACGGGTGTCCCCACGCAGTCAGGTCCTGGCTTCCCCCTGCTTTAGTGACAATCTGAGAATAAGTAAAATGGAGCTCCATGGGACTAGGAACTGAATCTTATCTTGGGGAAAGCTCTTTAAAACAAATTTCACAATCCAAGATGGCTAGGAGTAGAGCTTAGAATGGGATATGTCAGTCCAGCTGCAGTTCAATAAATACCATTCCCCAACATGCCCGCACACATCTATATATTAACGTAGCTGACTTCCTGTAACCTGGGGTGTACTTCTTCCCAGTGCTCGTTCACTGGTCATATATAGTTTGATTAATACCCGAATTAGAGTTGATGAGAGGTTCAGTCCCAGATTTATGGCTGACAAGGTATAAAACAAAGAATGAATAGCTATAATGATTAAGTTCCCATTAACTCTGACAATGTATTTTTTTTGGTAGGCTGTGTCAAATATGGCTTGGACCTTAGAACTTCTACTTTCTACACTGAATCTCTACTCTGGGACTAATAGACACGACATATGTCATATATAGGTGTACACAGGCATACCTACATCCTACATTCTCCTGGGCTTCATAGCTACCCAGGACCACCAGAATACACTGCTGCTGGTATGAGTACATCTGCTGCACTTCCAGGAGCTGGCATCATACTACATGTTCTGACAAACAGTTTGGGTACAGATCAAACTCTTCAGCATGGCATAAAGTATTCCATAAAACGACTCTTGGGTTCTCCATTTTCACCTCCTACCATATCTCATCCACACTCTATGCTCCAGCCATAACACACCACCTGCCCTTCTCACATTTCCCCAGGCATTTTTCACATATCCCGTTCCCTTGCTTGGTTGCTGCTTCTGCCTGAAATACCTTCCCTTCCACTATGGCATTTTCCAGAAAACATCTAATCATCTTAAAAAACTCATCAATAAAAATTGCCTTCATTTTAAACACTTTATATGCACTATCTTCTCTCATTGAAATATTTTAAAAAAAGATGAGGTCAAAATCATTAAAACATCTATTTTATAGAGGAGGAAACTGAGGCATATGAGGGTTGAGTAATGCCCAAAGTCATCCAGTGAGTAAGTGGCAGAGCCCAAATAAAAGTCAGGTCTGCTTATCCAACAATATAAACTGCATACACCTTTTTTTCAGTTTGGTAGGAGTTTTCTGTCTTATCCTTTGCCCATTTTTGTCATGTTTCTAAATTAAATTCATAATTTATTTGTGGAAAAAAAAAAGTCAGGTCTGTCGCAACTAGAAAGACCATGTTCATAACCATGACACTCTCCCTTCTCCAAAGCATTCTACATTTCTACAGTACAAGCCTTGGGGAATCTTCTAAAACTCCAGATATCCTTAACTCCATACTGACTTGTGTTATCAGAATCCCTGATGCTAGAGCTCCAGGAACTAGATTTTGGAAAAGTTCCCCAGGTGACTCTAATGCACATCCTGTTTGAGAATCACTGCCTGATGATATAAAAGGGCTTACAACAACTATTGACACTTAGTGTACCACTAAGAAACTGGATAGCTTCTGAAACCAATTGTGAAAATTTAACCATTTTTCATAAAAGTTAAAAGAGACATATCTATTTTGCAAAAATGAGAATCTGTAGAGAAGTATTTCCAAGAGTAACTGCATTCTGGTAACATTTTAATTACATTTTATAAATTAGCAAAAATCTGTTTTCTAAAGAAAAATGAATTTAAATTATCTTTCATTTAAATTCTTGACAAGGGATCAACTACAGTTGTGTGAAAAAGATCTGAACATTTGATTGCGTGCGTTGCTGTCTTAGTGGTCCTCAGGCATCAGAAATAAAATCTCAACTATGATGCAGAAATATCAGTAATAGTTCAGGCTTCATACTACTCAGAGTCTCATGTCCCTGAACAGCAAAGAGAGAATTATTATAATCAGTCAATTTGAAATGTGAGAAAAACAAATGCAATGGCATATAAGAGCCCTCTGATATTTTGATAAGCATTGTTTTTAAATGATGGACACCTGAGAAGCAATAAAACTTGAAATTTTATTTTGCATGTTCTATAGAGGACTCCCCTTTGACACTTCACACTTTCATTTTTTTAATGCAAGGCTCTTTACCTTTGTATTTATACAATGTGAGGTGTTTGAAATAAAATTTCTGTGTTCTTTTTTTTTACTTTTTTTTATTTTGAAATAATTTTAGGTGGACAGAAAAGTTGCAAAGCACGGTTCTCAAATACTCATCACCCATCTTCTGCTATTAACATATAAGATGTTAATAGCAGATGTTTGGTTATCAAAAGCAAAAAATTAAAATTGAAACAATATCACTAACTAATCTCGAGACTTGGAATTTTGACAAGTGTCACACTAATGCCCTTTTCTCTGGACCACGATACAATCTAGTATCCCACATTGCAAATAATTGTCATATTTCTTTTATAGCATTCTCCAATCTAGGACAGCTCCTCAGTCTTTGTCTTGCATAACCTTGACACTTTTGAAGATCACTGGTCAGGCATTTTATAGAATTTCTCAATTTGAGTTGGTCAGATATTTTCCCACAATTAAATTTGGGGCAAGAAAGCGATGCTACGCATCGTAAGGAAAGATTCATGATGTTGTCAGATCTTATTACTGGTGCTACTAACTTGAATCACTTGGTTAAGCTGATGTCAGTAAGAGTTCCCCACGGTGAAGTTCCTAGTTTTTCTTTATAACTGAGAAGATAAAGAGATACACTGAGATTATACAAATATCCTCTTGTCCACCATAGTTTTAGGACCCTTCAACAGTTCTTTGTTGCAATAATTATTACTGTGATGCTTACCTAAAGATAATTTCCTATTTCCCTGATTCTTTTATGTTTATTAGTTGAAATTCTACAATCTAAAGAGTTCTTTGCATTCTTCCACATTTACTGACTGATTCAATTATTTATTTATATCAGTATGGAGTCATGGATATTTATTTTATTCTGTGGATTATAGTCCATTATTATAATTATCTTATATTTGTTTTGTTATTCAAATTGTCCTGCGTTGGCTACTGGGGCCTCTCTGAACTTGGCTCGTTTGTATTAATGCCTTTGCCACACGTTCCCATCATTTTGTGGGCACTGCCTTACTTCCTAGCACCACAGGAGGTCCCAGCTTTGTATTATATTTGCCGTGAAAATTGGTGAATGATTTAGTACTGCTCAGAAACAAGAAAACAGACTCTTTCTTAAAAAAACTTTTGCCCCGTCTCCCTGACCATTGCAGGCTCTGATACCTTACTCCTCTTTCTGAGAATTCTGTTTTCCTTCAGACTCCAAAACACTGCATTTGCCAGAGAATGCTGAATAAGTACTAGGTAACTGTCAGATGACCAACATAGAAAATTGACATTTAAGGAAAATAGTTTAAGGACAACCTAACCACTCATTCCCATAGGTCAGAAGACGTTCTTTCTTTCCTGTAGCGGGAAACACTTTACTTTAACAAAAAACTAAACAAAATCCCAATATATGAAGAATTCAAAAGCAATAATGTATTAATCTAAATATATTCATATAAATGTTCAAAACTATAACATCTGCTTACCCGACAATCAGTATAGAAGTTGGAGTCCACTGTAGTTCCAGTTATTTATTAACCTCTTCATTCAATTTATTTCTATATTTTGTTTTGATTAGACATTTCCTAAAAATTCTAATTTGCATGAAAAAGTAGTTGCAAAGTACATGAACTTTTTGAGTTACTTTAACTTAACAACTGTGTTAGGATTCTCTTCAAGAAAAATGATCTAGAAACTTTTTTTTAAATATTAAGAAATGTTTGCTTTAAAGTTGAAATGTTCAGGTTCCAGGTACTATGAAGCAATAAGTATACTCTACATTGTCTCCCACTGAATGCAGCTATAAAACCTGGACAGAATAAATGAAGCAGCTTTTTAAGGACTCAAAAGTCAACAGCAGCAGACAGAGAGGGGAAGAACAGAATTCAAACACTACCATATAAGTGGAAAGTTTATCAGTTTTTTTTTTACTGTTGTGTCCCCAGGTCTGAACCCAATCACATAGGAAATAAACTGAGCACTGGGATGCTGCTATAGATAAATGTTTGTGCACCTCTGGCCAAATTCATACATTGAAACCTAGTCCTCCAGTGGGATAGTATTTGGAGATGGAGTCCTGGGGAGGTGATTAGTTCAAGAGAATGGAGCCCTCAAGAATGGGATTAACATCCTTATAAAAGAGACCTCAGAGAGCTCCCTCACCCCTTCCACCATGAGAGGATCAAGTGAAAATAATGGCCGCCTATGAACCAAGAAGTGGGTTCAGATAGTGAATATGCCAGTGCCTTGATCTTGGGTTTCCCAGCTTCCAGAAATGTGACAAATACATTTCTGTTGTTTATTAGTAACCCTGTCAATGGTATTTTTGTTATAGCAGCCGAATGAAAATAGGTGCAGACAAAGAAAGCTCCAGGAGAAGCCTCCTAGTTCTGGCTCAAGGAATAGGAAAGGGAATGCATAACACTCAAAGAGAGCGTGGAAATCTCCTGGTTTTTGCTTTCTTTTATCCATTTCCCTACCCCAGCTCTCAGGCAGTACTGAGGTGAGAGTGGTAGCAGCAGCTTTGACTAGAAGAGGCAATGGGAACCAGCAAAAGCCAAAATCCAAAAAAGGGGAACGTCCCTTTAAGTTTGATGGAACAGCAGTTTCAAAAAAGTGGAGTTAAATCCATTGTTCTTTTCCTATCTCTGTCCGGCTGCCACCTGGTCCCAAAGACAGGAGCAGTTATGGAAGTGCACAGGAGAACAGGATAACTAAAGCCATAGCATTCTGGCCAGAAGACCAAAAAGAGGCACCCCAGGAAACTGGAAATTACCAAGGAGGTCAAGAGAAAGGAGCTTGGGAATATAACTGCATAAGGCTGTTTATGAATTTCTGGGCATACGCACATACTGAATTCAACAAACCACACTTTGAGAACTGAACTAACAGATACAACACCACCCAGATCTCAGGCTGGCTATTAGGTGGTGAATACACATCACAGATTTGGATAGCTCTACAGACGTTTGGAAAACTGAAGTGACATTAGAACCATGGCCCGCAGAAAGCTAATCAGAACATGCAGCCTGAGCCCAATCACCTTGAAACCGCCAAGTGTGATATTCTGACTCAACGGCTTATGCCTGCCCAGGAGTGATCACTAGGTAAAAGATAAAAACAAGTGGAACCAATCTGAGCTGGGACATCAGAAGCTGTGAACTGCAGATAAAAAAGACTTCACAGAATTAGCACAGCCAAATCACTGTTGTTTGACCTAGTAAGCAACAAACAAAACAACCTCTGGGGTAGGGGGATCTAAAATGTCCAGATATCAACCAAAAATTATGACACGTGCAAAGGAACAGTAAACTGTGTCCAATACACAGAAAGAAAGAGCTGGCAATAGAAACTGCCTTTGAAGAGGCCCAGATGGTGGACGTAGCAGAAAAAAACTTCAAAGCAGCTATTATATACATGATTGAAGAGCAAAAGGAAACCATGCTTAAAGAATTAAAGGAAGATATGAAGACAATGTCTCATCAAAGAGATAATATCAATAAAGAGAGAAATATTCAAATTATTAAAAGGAATCAAATGGATATTCTGGAGTTGAAAAGTACAATAACTGAAATGAAAAATTCACTTGAGGGGCTCAACCATATATTTGAATTATCAGAAGAAAGAATCAGCAAACTCAAACTCAGAGGTAGACTAATAGAAATTATTCAATCTGAATTTCAGAAAGAAAAAATAAGAAAACTAAACAAAGTTTCAGAGAAATGTGAGACACCATTAAGTGCACCAACATACACATAATTGGGGTACCAGAAGAAGAAACAGATGAATCAAAGAAATAAAACTTTACAAATTTTATGAAAAACATTAATTTACCATCCAAGAAGCTCAATGAACTCTATGTAGGATAAATGTAAAGAGATCAAGACACATCATACTCAAAATGCTCAAAGAAAAAGAGAAAATCCTGAAAAGAGCAAAAGAAAAATTACATCACATGAAGGGAACCCAATAAGATTAACATATAACATCTCATTAGACACCATGGAAATCAGAAGGCAGTGAAGCAACATACTCAAAATGCTGAAAGTAAAAACTATCAAACAAGAATATTGTATCCAGCAAAACTATCTTTCACAAATGAAGGCAAACTAAAGATAATCCCAGATAAACAGAAGCTGAGAGAATTTGTTGGCAGCAGACTTACATTACACTGAACACCAAAGAAAATTCTTTAGGATGAAAGTAAATGACCCATACAGCACTACAAATCCACACACTAACACACATAAAGCATACCAGTTAGATAATCATGTAGGCATTTACAAACAACAGTGCAATTGCATATTTCTTCTCCTTTCTTCTCTTGACTTATTCAAAATGCTACTGCAATAAACAACATGTATAAAAGTGTACTTTTGAACGCATAACATACAGAAATGTAATCTATTTGACAATAAAGAGCACAAGGGAGGTGAATAAGAGCAAAAAACATGTGTTGGAGTAAGGAAAGGACATCAAATCCAACTTAAATCTAGAACTCAGGTCAATGAGAAGAAATTAAGAGGGCAAAATAGCATACATAAAATTAATATTAAAAATTCTATAAATATAAATTAGCTCTCATTTCTTTCATCAGCTTCCTTGAAAGACTTAATATTACATAACATTTATAGAGTAACAATTATAACTGTATTGCTGAGTTTATAATATACATACATATCTATAGGAGTTATATAGGAGTAAAGTTTCCATATTTCACTGTAACTAAGTTGGTATAAAACTGAAGTCAAACCTGATAAGTTAAGAAATACATTATAGGCCTAGAGAAACTAATAAAAAAATATCACCAAAAATCACTAAAAGAATTTAAATGTTACATTAGAAAATACCCACTTAATGCAAATGAAACCAATGAAAAGGAAATAGAAAAATAAACACATGAAACAGAGAGCAAATGTTGGCTGGAAATCCTATCAATAATAAAAGTGAGTGTGAACAGCTTAAACAATTCAATCAGGTTCTTTGAGAAAATAAACAAAACTGATAAACCATTAGCCAGACTCATTAAGAAAAAAAGGGAAAAGACTCAAATCAATAGAATTAGAAGTGAAAAAGGAGAAGTAACAACTAACACTACAGAAATACAAAGGATCATGAGAGATTACTACAAGCAACTCTATGCCAATAAAATGGACAACCTGGAAGAAATGGACAAATTCTTAGAAAAGCACAACCTTCTGAGACTGAACCAGGAAGAAATAGAAAATATAAACAGACCAATCACAAGCACTGAAATTGAAACTGTGATTAAAAATCTTCCAACAAACAAAAACCCAGGACCAGATGGCTTCACAGGTGAATTCTATCAAACATTTAGAGAAGAGCTAACATCTATCCTTCTCAAACTCTTCCAAAATATAGCAGAGGGAGGACCACTCCCAAACTCATTCTACGAGGCCATCATCACCCTGATACCAAAACCAGACAAAGATGTCACCAAAAAAGAAACCAACAGGCCAATATCACTGATGAAAATAGATGCAAAAATACTCAACAAAACACTAGCAAACAGAATCCAACAGCACATTAAATGGATCATACACCATCATCAAGTGGGGTTTATCCCAGGAATGCAAGCGGATTCTTCAATATATGCAAATCAATCAATGTGATACACCATATTAACATAGTAAGTGGTGCTGGGAAATCTGGACAGCTATATTTAAAAGAATGAAATTAGAACTCTCCCTAACACCATACACAAAAATACACTCAAAATGGATTAAAGACCTAAATGTAAGGCCAGACACTATCAAACTCTTAGAGGAAAATATAGGCAGCACACTCTATGACATAAATCACAGCAAGATCCTTTTTGACCCGTCTCCTAGAGAAATGGAAATAAAAACAAAAATAAACAAATGGGATCTAATGAAACTTTAAAGCTTTTGCACAGCAAAGGAAACCATAAACAAGACCAAAAGACAACCCTCAGAATGGGAGAAAATATTTGCACACGGAGCAACTGACAAAGGATTAATCTCCAAAATATTCAAGCAGCTCAAGATCAAAAAAACAAACAACCCAATTCAAAAATGGGCAGAATACCTAAATAGACATTTCTCCAAAGAAGATATACAGCTCGCCAACAGACACATGAAAGAATCGTCAATGTCACTAATTATAAGAGAAATGCAAATCAAAACTACAATGAGGTATCACCTCACACCAGTCAGAATGGCCATTATCAAAATGTCTACAAACAGTAAGTGCTGGAGACGGTGTGGAAAAAAGGGAACCCTCTTGCACTCTTGTTGGGAATGTGAATTGATACAGCCACTATGGAGAGCAGCATAGAGGTTCCTTAAAAAACTAAAAACAGAGCTACCATATGACTTAGCAATTCCACTACTGGGCATATGCCCTGAGAAAACCATAATTCAAGAAGAGTCACGTACCACAATGTTCACTGCAACTCTACTTACAATAGCCAAGACATGGAAGCAACCTAAGTGCCCATCGACAGATGAATGGATAAAGAAGATGTGGCGTATATATACAATCGAATATTACTCAGCCATAAAAAGAAATGAAATTGAGTTATTTGTAGTGAGGTGGATGGACCTAGAGTCTGTCATACAGAGTGAAGTAAGTCAGAAAGAGAAAAACAAATACCGTATGCTAACACATACATATGGAATCGTAAAAAAAAAAAAAAAAAGTGGTTCTGAAAAACCTAGGGGTATGACAGGAATAAATACATAGACGTAGAGAATGGACTTGAAGACATGGGGAGGGTGAAGGGTAAGCTGGGACGAAGTGAGAGAGTGGCATGGACATATATACACTACCAAATGTAAAACAGGTAGCTAGTGGGAAGCAGCCGCATAGCACAGGGAGATCAGCTCGGTGCTTTGTGTCCACCTAGAGGGGTGGGATAGGGAGGGTCGGAGGGAGACGTAAGAGGGAGGGGATATCGAGATATACGTATACGTATAGCTGATTCACCCTTTTTTTTTTTTTTTGCGGTACACGGGCCTCTCACTGTCGTGGCCTCTTTCGTTGTGGAGCACAGGCTCCGGACGCGCAGGCTCAGCAGCCGTGGCTCACGGGCCTAGCCGCTCCACGGCATGTGGGATCTTCCCAGACCAGGGCACGAACACATGTCCCCTGCATCAGCAGGCGGACTCTCAACCACTGTGCCACCAGGAAAGCCGATTCACTCTTTTATACTAACACACCATGGGAAAGCAATTATACTCCAATAAAGATGTGAAAAAAAATAAAATTCAATCAAAAAGCAGATATTTGCAAATTGGATTTTAAAAAAACAGGACCCAACTATATACTATCTATGTGAGAGATACTTTAGATTCAAATATGCAAACAGGCTGAAAATAAAAGGATGGAAAAAGATATACAATGCAAACCACAACCATAAAAGAGAGTGGGTGGTTATATTAAAATATATATATATATATAAATATCAGAAATATCGAAAATAGATATTAAAAGAAAACATGTTATAGAAGTAAAGAGAGAGACATGATGATAAAAGGGACAATCCATCAGGAAGATATAACCATGATAAGCATATATGCACATAACAACAGAGCCCAAAAATACATGAAGCAAAAACTGACTGAAAGGTTAGACAGACAATGCAACAGTATGAGGTGGAGAAGTCAACACCCAACTTTCCATAATGGATATAATGACTAGGCAGAAGATCAGCAAGGAAATACAAGAGTTAAACAATGGTATAAACAAGACCTAATAGACATCTACAGAATACTTCAACAAAATATACATTCTTCTTAAGAACACATGGAATATTCTGCAGATCGATTCTATGATAGGGCATAACATAAGCCTCCATAAATTTGAAGAACTTGAAATCACACAAAGTATGTTTTTCAAACACAGTGAATACAATTAGAAATCAAACTTAGAAAGTTTGAGAAATTCACACAAATATGAAAATTAATCAAGATACTCTTAATCAAACTTCTGAAATTAACCTTTCTTTAATAGCCAATGGATTTTGAACAAGAGTGCCAAGAAAATTCAATGGGAAAAGAATAATCTTTTCAACAAACGATGCTGGAACAATGAGATAAATTCATACACACACACACACACACATACACACACACACTCAAAATGGATCATAGACCTGAATATAAGACTTAAAAATTGTAAAACTCTTATAAGAAAATATAGATGTAAATATTCATGTCCTTAGGTTAGTCAGTGGTTTCTTAGTACAACACCTAAAGCACACTGACAAAAATAAAAGAGATAAATTGCAAATTCAGGGTGCATTTTTAACTGCTGAGTTCTCAAAAAACGTAGAACTCCATTCCAAGCTCCCTTTAGGTGACAAATACACCATTTTGTATCTATTCCTCCTTCATTATTAATCATTTTAGAAAAGTTCTTAAAATATCAATAGTGCTCAGTCCTTGTCAATCATTGTTCATGTTCAGTACTACCAACAGGACAACTAGAATGTTTCTAATGTATGTAAATAACTACAATAAATGATACTTAAAAGTATCTTTATGCGCAAAGGGAGTCAAGAAGTACAAACTTCCAGCTATAAAATAAATAAGTCATGGAGATGTAATGTACAGCATGGGGACTATAGTTAATAAGCTATATATTTGAAAGTTGCTGAGAAAGTAGATCTTAAAAGCTCTCATCATAAGAAAAAAAATTTTTAACTATGGATGGTGATGGATTTTAAATTGATTTATTGTGGTGATCATTTCATGCTATATACAAATATCTAATCATTACGTTGTACACTTGAAACTAATATAATGTTATATGCCAATTACACCTCAATTAAAAAGTATTTTCATTTGAATACATATGTGAAATCATAGCATTCCGTATTGGAATCTGTTTTAACTATTTAAAAATAACAAAAATTCATTTTAAATTTCCACTTAAGAAACTATTTAAGCTATGGGAATATTTAAACCCATTATTTTCCTGATTACAAAGTAACATACGATTGTTTTCAAGAGAATAGTTTTACAAAATTGAGATCATACAATATACACAATTTTGTATGCTGCATTTTTATTTTTATAAATGAACACTTTCCATGTCATTCCTCAAAACCATGAGATAAAGGCAATATATTGTTCCACTGTATTGATAAACTTCAAATTATTTAATGTATACTTCTATTAAAAATGGGCAAAGGACTTGAATAGACATTTTTCCAAAGTAGACACACAAATGGCCAACAGGTACATGAAAAAGTACACATCACTAATCATCAGACAAATGCAAATCAAAACCACAGTGAGATATCACTTCACACCTGTTAGGATGTCTATCATGAAAAAGACAAGAGAGAACAAATGCTGACATGGATGTGGAGAAAAGGGAACCCTGTGCTCTGTTGATGGGAAGGTACATTTGTACAGCCACTATGGAAAACAGCATGGAAGCTCCTCACTGTGATTTTTATTGGCACTTTCCTGAGATTACTCTTTCTTGATTCCTATTTTTTACTCAGCAAAATAATAAATTATGTCTTTGGCTTGAAAGTTCAAGGCTCGGTAAAAGTCAGTGCTTATACTATGAATCTCTACTCTGAAATAGGAGATAAGTGGAGCCTGATGAATAAACTGTGAGAAAGAGGAGAGACAGAGAAAATAACTTTTGCCAAAAATAAAAATAAAAAAGTCTTCAGACTTTCTCAGATCACAAATATCTTCAAAATTACTCAATAGAATTGAAACCCTCCATTAAATTCCGCTTAATCATTGAGAAGGAATTTATTAGTAATATGATAAGCTAATTACAAAGAGTTTTTAAAAGGATAAAGAGTTCTTTGGTAAATTTCATGATTAAGACATTTTGCAAGTCTTTATCAGATTTTAAGCTTTTGTTAATTAATTAAATAGGAGAATCTCATGATGCTTTATACCTATCATTTCTTGCTACTAAAAATACCCAGAGCATTTTTGTGTAACTCTTCTGTGACACTGGACACTTTCTACCTTAAACTGGACTGTACAACCTTCCTGAATGCTTAATAGTTTCATCTTTGTCCTATTGCTTCACTGTTTTCCTTCATCCCTCCCCTGGCCAAATACCTAACACAAGATCATACAGGACTTCCTTGGTGGCACAGTAGTTAAGAATCCACCTACCAATACAGGGGACAGGGTTCGATCCGTGGTCCGGGAAGATCCCACATGCTGTGGAGCAACTAAGCCCGTGCACCACAACTACTGAGCCTGCGCTCTAGAGCCCACGTGCCACAACTACTGAGCCCACGTGCTGCAACTACTGAAGCCCGCGGGCCTGGAGCCCGTGCTCCGCAACAAGAGAAGCCACCGCAGTGAGAAGCCCGCGCACCGCAAAGAAGAGTAGCCCCCGCTCGCCGCAACTAGAGAACGCCCGTGTGCAGCCACAAGACCCATCACAGCCAAAAATAAAAAAAATTAAAAGACCATACATATATAGCAGGCCAGAAATTACTATTTGCTGAACAAATAACTGAGTGACTGACTGAATAAAAAAGTGACTACAGTCTCCTCTGCCCTGAACCATGCCTTTCATGAAAATAACAAAAAGAGAGACTTTTTTCTTTAACATAAATTCTATTACCTTTTTTCCATCAATGTCAATCAGGTAATGTCCAAGGCATTCCAGTTAGATATCTAAATATGTAAGTGTGATAGCTTAAAAAAACCCGATGCATCCAAATTTCCTAGGTATACATAAAGAATGAACATAAAATGCCAGTAATGTAATACTAAGACCTTAACTTTTATTTGACATTTCAATAGGTTTCCTCTTACATGATAACGCATGAGGGTTTTTTGTATTACGATTCTTTTCAACACAACAAAATAAAATTGGATATCACTGTCTTATATTTTAATATAAAATTGAATCCTTAAACTTTCAATTTTTATTTCATTTGATCACTTACGTATGAAACATTATTCTTTCCAAAACTGAAAACATTATACCCAGGTATCACAGAACAAAATGTCTGAATTTGTTCACTATCTGAAATGTGTCATATATACTCAGAGATATACATAAATTTTATTTTTGTATCTCTTTTGTCTACTAGGAATTATTTCCAGACATACTGTTTTACCTCAGATCTTCATCAACTGTTTTCCAGTTACAGGGAGCACTGTATGTATGTATTTCCCAGCAGTATTAGAAACAAGGATATAATTTTGCTTGATTTGTATAACCCTCCCAGGGCTATGCAACTGCATTTCAATAAATATTAACTAATGTCACTCAAAAGGCAATCTTTAAAATGCATCAGTAGTGCATGTGTGTATGTATGTGTGTGCATGTGTGCACATGCGTGTCTGCATGTATAAGGTAGAAAGGACTTGAAAAACAGCTCTGTATTTTGGGGAGCTTCTGACACTTACTATATGAATCCTGAAGGCTTTTTTCCCCCAGATGCTCAGATATTTTGCCAAAATGTGCTAAAACAAAGTCACTTGGAGAATATGAGCTAGCCTAGAGATTAATAAAGCCTCCAACTTCACAGGCTTCCACAAATAATGATATGAAAACAACAGATAATTTTAAGCTATCAAATATTTCAAGACTTCACTCTGTTTCTATGACATATTTATCCCATACGAAAGATTGGCTACAGGAGTTATAATGGCCTTCTGGGACAGGAAGAATAAGGTTTCTGTAGAAAATGTTAAATTAATCTTGATGGTGATGCAAAGTTAAGGAAGGGTTGTTAAGGGCTGGCTTGCTGCCACAGGGTGGGGTTTTATTTTGGTATCCTTTTAGAGTCTGCAGGTGTTTGGCACCAGTTAAAATCAGGGCCAGCTGTGATATTTCAGTTCTGATATTTCCCTCCCAATAGTTCTCAGAAGTGATGCTTCAGGGTGATGTCTTACACCTGATGGATTCAACTTGTGTGGTATAAATGTGAAGACTCTGTTAAATAACACCAGTTTTCCTTTGCCCTCTCTTCCCCACCCACAGGTCATGGCATCAAGGAGAAAGAGAAACATTAATCAGAGGTTCAGTCATTCATATACACATATATTTTTTAACTGAGCATTTCATTCAAAAATGATGATACACTAGAACCGCCAAATTTACCGTCTTGAGCAAAATAGAAAAAGCAGGATAACACATTCTCTTTTGATTCTCATGGTAGATAATGATGCTTTTAAACCCTCTCAGTGGTGAGATCCATACCTATTTTCGCAGGAATTTGAATAGTTTCTATTAAAAGCTGCATTTTCTTTTAAGTCTGTTTGGGTTGGAAAACCTCAAACCACAATGTATTTCATGCACATGTTCCCAAGGGTATGTTAAATAGGACCATACTGAGGTCATCTAGTAAGTTTTTTAAACTTTTTAAGAATTCCTTTAATGTACTACACAATCTTGGCCTGATTAAAAGAAGATATTTTAAGAAAGCACTTGGAAACATGACTATTAAAATCTACATGCAGATAATCTATATTATACTTCTACAATGCACAGAGTTTTCCACAGATAATTTATCATTGAGGGAGAAAAAACAATAAAACTACCACTAAAAGGGTTTTGGATCAAAATTTCTCAGAGATAGCAGTAAATACAGACCAAAATCTCCTGTAGTATTGCTGATTGACTTAACAGTGGATGCCTGCAGGATCATTTTAACTGTGCAAAGGTCTGTAGCATATAATCAGAGGATAAAAGGTAGACACCCTTGCATCTATCCAAGAAAAAAAAGAATCACTTGTTGTTTCAGTTGAGTCAAAAAGGCAAGTTTTCTCAGAACATGAGACTATGAGGAAATTATTTTGGTTAGGAACAGTTTCGACCATCAAGCAAATTTTGTTGTCTACCACGTTCAAACCACAGATGAAACATAAATGGTCCACTTGATAAGTAGGCCCACAGAAAATTATCTCCTGCTCTTTGATGCTTCTAATCTTTTTTCTTCTTTCTTTTTTTGGTTAGACATACCCCTTTCCACTTCATCAAAGTCTCACTTCCTGCGCCATGTTCCAGGCCTTGTACTTCACCCAAATCAATTTTCAGTTGAACTAGCAGCTGTGCTGGCACGGCGCACATGGAGAGCTGGGCCACAGGCGCCAGCGGTGAGGTCCCACATCTGAACAGAAGTGGCCGGTTCCATGTACCCAGGGCCAAGAAACTCCACAGCTCGTCAGGGGAAAAACAAGGGAGGACACCTTGAATGGAAATCAGACTTTTACGGAAAACAAAAAGATTTTCAGTAATCAGAAAAATTACTGAAGGGCTGAGAACTTCTTGGCACAAAGTCTGCAGACGGATTTTCTTAAAAGGATATTAGTTAGACCTTGATTTTAAGCTAATGATCCCCATCCCTGCAGCTACACTGGATTTGCCTCTATCCACTAAATAATAAGTAAAAGAAAGTGTTTTCTAATAAAAATATAACCATAAAGGGCACCATAACCAGAGCTATTACCATTTACTAAACTTTTACCATCTAGCAATCCCTACTATGTGCCTTTGATAAACATTGTCACATTTAACACTTACAATATAGAGAAAAGATTCTATTTCATCACTTTACTATTGAGGAAACCAAAGCCTAGAAAACATAAAACTGCCCAACACTTCTGACTCCGTGGTCTTACTACTGTATTTATTTTATACAAATTTTTTTTAACTCCCTGATTTTTTCAGCTTCTACATTCCTTTCAAAATACATAATGATAGGGAATTCCTTCTAAAAGAGCCAAACACTTCCAGGCATAGAGGAAAGATGGTGCCCTTACGTCTTGTGCCAAACAGTCCTACGTACAATTGCCATAGTCATCTTTGCTTATTTTTACTTTTTTCAACTTTTTATTTTATATTGGAGTACAGTTGATTAACAATGTTGTGTTACTTTCAGGTGTACAACAAAGTGATTCAGTTATACATACACATGTATCTATTCCTTTTCAAATTCTTTTCCTCACTAGGTTGTTACAGAATATTGAGCAGAGTTCCCTGTGCCATACAGTAGGTCCTTGTACTAATATTACACTGCTCTCTAGTCTTTCTAAAAATCCAGATAATTTTATACACACATTTTGGTGTTTAAATTCCAAAGAAGAATGAAATGGTATGTGAGACCAACTCTACGCTATTGTCAATAACTATCACTGTATGATTAAGAATTTTTGATATTAGAATTGTAACAATTAGAATCTACTTTTTGGTAGATAAGAAGGCAGTTTTCAAAGACTTTTGGGGTAGTAGGAAAAGTTGGTATCCTGACTTAGAATATCACTATCCTCCATTTGAAAAATTGTTTAAGAACTAAAATAAGCCATAGACCAATAATAGAAACTTCCTGCAGGTCCAAAAGAGTTGAGATACAAAAATTAAAGTAATTAAAGTGAGCTACAAGGGAAAATTGGGAATGAAAATCCTAATTACCCAACATTCAATCCGAACCAGCCCATAAAGTGAACAATTTTAAGGATGGGACCTTGGATCCTTGTTTATCAAAGCCTAAAAAATAAGTAACACTTGAATATATCTAATAATTTTTAAAATAACATTTTTTGCTTTGGTGCCTTTATTCCTGATGAAACACAGATGCAGCCAACAGAAGTGCTGATGGAAAAACCCTCAGGAATTCTCTCTAGAGAAATGTGCCCTCAAACTGAGTTAAACAGGAAGTCCTACACACCTTGGTTCTACTTTTAAGCAGGAAGATAATGGTGAAACCCACCCGTTCCCCTACAGCAGCTTAAAGCCAAAGCTTGAAGTGAGAAAACTGGCCCTCTGGTCTACATTCAGGGTGCACAAACTGCTACCTCATCACAAGGAATCACCAGCATTAATCACTGATGTAGTGGGGACCCTTTCACAAAGACTCAGTCCATATCAAGTGGGCACCCTTTTCTCCAATTCCTATTGACCATTCTTTCATTAGGAACAAAGTGTTGCCATACTCACAATCTTGGCAGAAAAAAATAGCACAGAGCAGAATTCCTGCATTCATTCACCTTTTTTTCTCCAGTAAATATTATAATCATTGAATTGAACACAGTTCAATTATCCTTTAAACAGATATTCATGTAACATGAAGGTACCAAAGTTAGAATTAGGTCAGTTTGCTCCCTTAAAAAAGTATATTCCATTTTCAACAATTCATTTCAAAGAAAAATCTACCACTATAAAAAATGAAAAGAATAAAGAGAAAAACTATAATTTTGAAATGACAGAAGCTGACAGACACATGAATAATCACGGCGAAAGTTTCATAGAAAAAGGCAGTTCCTCTACATTGTGGGATTAATATGTGAATCTGAGAAATGGTAAATTGCTTGCAGTGATACTGATTAAAGTAATAAAATCAAAACTTATTATTTTGACATTATCTAAAAAAAATCATTTGAACAATGTTATAGAAGAAATATTTTTTCAGATGATCCTTATTTCTGTACCCCAAGAAGGAGTCTGTAAGCAATGTATAGCACAAATCTCTATTCAAGTACATTTATTCTCCACGAGTAATGCACATTAATCAAAGCATATAGAAAGCCTCGCATCAGCAGAACTAATGATGACTTGCTTTGTACATTTTAAGACAGCCATACGATGAGAGGGGGACTACAGCTGTGAAGGTCCTCCCATTTCTTTCTGCAGAGAATGATCTCTGCGTGCCTGACTCCAACCTTTCAATTGTCTATATTTCTATTTTTCAGCGAAAACACATGCCCTGACCTTGGATACTTTATGGCTGCTGAAGAAATATGTTCGATCAGATACATATAAAAGTATGATTGTAAGCTGCCAGTGCTAAATTCTGATTATTTTTATTTCAGACCCACACTTTAACGTAAGAGTAAAAAATCAGGTGATGTGACTTAAGCTCAAGATCAATGGCTAATGTACACTTATATGAATCAGTCTGGATAGAAAAGAGAGGCAAATTCTTGTGGTTTTAACCGAAACATACTAAAAATTTCAAAAAGCAAACCTGGGGTTCTGCAAACACATTCTTCATGTTGTTAATCGGGCCATACGGGACTGCACTGCCTTCGAAGAGGTGTAACCACTTGCTGGTCATTTCTTCTTCAAACCTAGGAAGAGACCAAAAAGGGATGCACTTTTATACTCTAAAGACTGTACACAACCTGTTTTCTCCTGTGGCCCTCTTTGAAAGCAACTGATAATGACAAAAACATGTTTCTTTAACTTTCCTTGTGCCTAGTTTTGAGAGAATGTTGCCAATATGAAACAACTTGAGTTGCCCTGTAAGTTATAAGAATAGCCACTCCCATCCCCTTGTTTGCAAATCCACCATTAGAGTTGAAATTCCTCCCATTTCTGACCCTATGAACTTTTTGACAGAAAGACCCTTGGAGAAGAGAGATTATGTAGAAAATGGTATTAACTGAGCTTCAAATGTGGTATTGAGCACTTGATGAATTTAATGATGATAATATAATGTTACTGAAGTTTTGAGCATAACGTCATTGTGAAGTGTTTTTTAGGTCTCAGGCAATAGTACATGAGGTTAAGATAGACACAGATATGCTAAATTATTCCTCAAAACAAAAAATAAACTAATGAATTGGTTTTAAAAGAAAGCTGTATGTTTTACCTCCATTACTCTTAAAGCACACCAGAATTAACAGCCACAACCACTGGCCTAAAAAAAAACCTTAATTACTTATTTACTTGCACTGTGGTTTACCAATTAGAACAAATGGAGACATGTAAAGACTAATACCTCAATTTAGCTAACAACCCTCAAATTCATCCAAGTCCTTTACCTCTGTTTTATTTTTACTATAATTTAAAATTGGACTTCACAGACACAAAAGCTTATTTGATTTCCTTTCTTTTCTCTATTAGGTCTTAAGGAAAGGAGACCTAATTCATTAATGAGATTTACTGTTTTTTAGTTCTCTGGTAAGACAGTGAGCACAGAAACAAAATCTTGGATCCTAAAAGACAAATAAACACTCATAGTTTGTAATATATGAAGAATTTGACAACTGTTAATTGTTAAAATAGCAAACTATTTTTAGTTAAGTAATAATCTAGGTTAAAAGAAATTTTTAAAAAGCGTTAGCTATAGTAAATTATTGGCAGCAAGTAAAATGCTTCACGAATATGGGAGGGCTAGTGGAAGTGTAGTAGAAATAGTTAATATTCATGGGCTTCTATTCAGCTCTCTCAGACATAGCTAAAATTAATTTCAGATCAGCAGATTCTATGGGAATTATGTCAGAGAAATGCACTTTTTCCACTATTTAAAAAAAAGATTAAAAAGTGTCAATACTTTGAGAACACTTCTCTAATTGCCATCTAATAGATAAAAAGAAAAGAGAAGTTTGAATTAACATACTCTAAAAGACAGACTACTATATGAACAACTATGTTCAATCATATAAATTTTTTTACATAAGAATCTGATAAAAATTTTTAATGAAGGTAGTATGCATTTCACTAGGAATATAATTAATCCTATTCACACATCCACTTATTCTACAACCACCTAAGGAGCGTCTACTCTACACCAGGCATTGACTTTTGTCTTTAAAAATAATGCCTTCCCCCTTTTCTTTCCATTATGATAAAGATTTTTCATTATACACATTAATTATGGCCCAGTAATGTTAACTATCCCTATTTAGTACACAGTAAAAGACTTCACTTCTAAATACTGAAAAATATTCTTTCATGGGAACGCCACAATGCAAGATTATATGTTTTGAATTAGTCAATTCTTCGCATCCACATTTTCTTTTCAATGACTATTAAAGTCATCTCCTGGCGGAGACTTGCTAAGATATATATAGGATATATATCACCAGAATGATATATGTTGAAAGAATAAAAGAGGTACTTTGAACCTGGAGCCTTTTAAATCAGGGTGTTAATTATTTAAGTTTTCATAAACAGAGTGTTATAATGGTTACTCTGATGAATTTTCAAGACATAAATTTATCACCACTGGACTCACCCAAGTGGCCTGAAAGATCTGCACAGAAAATGCATGTCAATATCTCAACAAACCCATAGCTGCAGGCTTGCCAACAGAAAACTCAGGGGAATAGTTGAAGTTTTAGTATTTATATAAGCTTTTCACCACTGGGCAAAAGGGAGGGATTTATTTCATGTTATGGAAAACAACGGATGCACTTTGGATATGAGACTGGGGAGAGAGGCAGTGTCTGGAGCTGCAGTTGTGACCACTGTTTGTGTATTTGAGTGGGTGTGGGCGTGGAAGTGTTCACAAATGCCTTAAACTCAATCAGTCAGAGACGAACATCACTGCATTCTGTTACTCCCAGAGGACACATCCATCATTTTCTTCTGAAAATCTATCTCTTGATCTAAATCTGATGTAGAATCCTTTCCTTTATCTATGCAAGAAAATCTGTAAATGCTTGTTTTTATGAACCACAAAAATTCTGCTAAAAAAAAAAATAGAAAGAGCTGATTTAACTCACTCAGGGCAACACAATCCTGAAGATAAGACAAGAAGGGTGTCCCTGGATCCAGTGTAGTAAGCCTCGAAGCTAGGGCCTCCTCTGGGAAGTGCCTTGGAGATTCATAAAACAATTCAGACTTAATTGTAAACTTACTAAATCAACCCATATATTTAATTCTAGATTTTTGTTGAATTCACTTGATGCCAAATGGTTATTATTAATCAGATTACATCATTTAGGCAGATGAAACACTGCTGCTTAAAGATAGACTTGAGTTTCAATTTCTTAACATGAAAATTTAACTTAGAAAACGAACCAAAAATTCTTCTCTTTTGAGAATGGATTAAAGTTGCAGCCAAATCCAAGGCCAGAGAGCAACTAATAAGAGATCCATGCCATGAAGGTGGGAGTTGAAAATAATTATAACATTAATGATTAATAAATGCTGGTCATTAATTGTTTGATCTATATTTTGTAGATTTTATCCTCATAAGCACATTATAAGGTAAGTATTATCCTCCTTTGACCAACAGGAAACTCAGGTTTGGAGAAATTAACTTGCTCAAATTCATATAGCTTCCCCCACCCCAACTTTTTTGAGGTACGATTGACAAATAAAAGTCATATGTATTTAATTTGAACAACATGATTTTTTAAGGTGAGCAATGTGATGATTTAACATACGTATACATTGTGAAATGATTACCACTATCACAGTTACCATTTGTGTGTGTGTGGTGAGAACACTTAGCAACTCCTCTCAGCAAACTTTAAGTATTTGATACAGTATTATTACCTATAATCACAACACTGTACATTCGATCCTCAGAACTTTTCATCTGACAGCTGAAAGTTTGTACCCTTTGACCAACATCTCCCAATCTCCCACACACCCTAGCCCCTGGCAACCATCGTTCTACACTCTCGTTCTATGAGTTTGACTTTTTTTAGATTCCACACATAAGTGAGATCATGCAGTATCTGTATTCCTGTGTCTGGCTTATTTCGCTTAGCACTAAGATGCTTCTTCACTTTCATCCTATATACCTCATGATATATCTCTTTACATTAATACTCACTCATTCATTCCTGATGCTTTTAGCAATAGTTTTTTTTTGCGCCAGTCATGGGGATTACAATGATAAAAAAGAGACAGTCATCGTATTCAGAGATCATATAGTCTAATGGAGAACAGAGCTATCGAAATTTATGAATTGCAGTGCAGGATGCTGAGACAAAAATATGAATGAACAACTTGCAGTCGAAGCACCAAAGAGGGAGACCTGCACTGGGCCTGGGGAGTCAGGAAAGCATTCAAAAATGAGGTGACATTTGAGCCAGGTGTTGAAGGATGAGTTAGAATTTTCCACGTGAAAGGTGGGAAGAAGGATCTTCCAGGCAGAAAAAGCAATGTGTACAAAGACTCAATCTGGAAAGAATGTGAAATCTCCTGTGCCTTGAGCGGCAAAAGAGGAAATGGAAAAGGGAGGTTAGAACCAAGAGTGTGAGGCATCTGGTGAGCTATGCTAAGGATATTGGATTTCCACTGGCAATGAGGAACCCAGAGAGGTCTTTCAGTAGGGGACTGACATAATCAGCATTGATACAGAGAAGGGAAGGATATCGATGAGACTAGAGAAAAAGAAACTTGACAGGAGGCACCATGCTGTCTCCCTCTGATGCTTCTTAAACCTGCCTCTCCATCAATATCTTCCATATTACTGTCAACCAGAAATAATAAGTTTTTGTTTGAAAAAATAAGTTTTCCAGGCATTCTTACCCTTTTTTGTTACTATCCTATTTATGTTTCCAATCTATCATTACTGCTTGAGCCTCTGATATATGACTTGGCCACCAACACCTTTTCTTACCCAGTCTCCAAGGGTCTCCAGTGACCACTTGGGTCTGCCAATATTCTGTTCACAGTCCGAATCCCACCTGCTTTCTGTGCAGTATTTCACGCTGTTGACTATCTTATCTTTAGGTCCTATGATACCTTCTTGGATTTTTAATACCTCTTTGGCCATTTCTGGTTTTTTTTTAATTAATTCTTTTACCTTTTCCTTCCAGTCCCAATATTCTTCATTTTCTTTTAAGCACTTAAGTAATCCTGTCATCTCTATGCAGATGATACCCAAATATATTATTTCTAGCCCTGACCTTTCCTCAGTTCCCCTTTTCTAGTTACCATAGAATATTTCCACTCAGATGTAGTATCATCCCCATAAACACGACTTGCCCATGGATGATTAAAATTTCCATTTGCCCCATAAACCTAATATTCTCCCTTGCCTGAACTCAAACCCTTGGCTAAATCTGGAACTCCTTCTTCTCATCATTTATCATTTATACATAATTGCCCTGTAGAAACAACTTTTCAAAAGTTAAGTTTTATTCCTCTATTCCCACTATTACTATCACAGTTCAAGCCCTTGATTCGTCACACATGGACTACGGCAATAGTTGATTAAAAACTTACTGCCTCCAATTTTCCCCCTTTCCATAAATCACTCATTTTAGATATGTCTCAAATCTGTCCAACTACTTCCTTCCCCAAGATCATTACCTTCTCTCGCACTAGAGAAACAGACGATTTCTTGACTGTTATAGCCCCATAATTTAAAATACAGTTGGCACTCAATATTTGCTAAATGAATGAACATATGACTATTTGGGAAGAATAAGAGGGTCTTGTTTGTTTGCCTGGTGCGCCGCAAGCCAAACACTGAGACGATGAGGTTTGCAGCATAGAAAGGGTTTATTCCTGAGGCATCCAAGTCAGGAGACGGGAAAAGTCTCAAATCTGTCTCCCTGAAGGCGAGGGGTTGGGGATATTTATGGTATAAAAACTGAGGCAGGGGGAGCATGGAGAAAGGTAATTTGAGATAAGGAAAAGGAGAGGCAATCGTTGCTCTGTGCAGATGCAACCAAGCTACAGGTTTCTGCATGAGACATGCTCAGAAAACGGCAGCATTAGCATGCTGTGAGGGTGGAGATTTTGGCCCTCAGACATCAAAAGGTCACCGAATGGACATTTGCACGTGCCCAGATGGAGGGTGGGAGGTCTTAACCAGTCTTAATCATCTCAAGCTCAAACTGGACACAGCTGACTCCAAGTTCCTAAAAAACAACTTGGACAAACATCCTATTGCCCAGGCTATGTGACCCTTGGAGGACATACAAGCTTTTATAGAAACAATCAAAGTAAGCCTAACCAGTGAAGGCAGGTCACAATTCACCACTTATCAATGGCTAACTGATAACTACCCTCGGTTTCATCTCAATCACATTAGCTTGAATTAGTGGGGTGGAGTATCTTCTCCTGAAACCTTGCTGAGACTAGTTTTATTCAGATACTGAGGTTGGGAGGTTTGCGGTATGCGGGCTTCTCACTGTTGTGGCCTCTCCCGTTGCAGAGCACAGGCTCCGGACGCGCAGGCTCAGCGGCCATGGCTCACGGGCCCAGCTGCTCTGCGGCATGTGGGATCTTCCCGGACCGGGGCACGAACCCGCGTCCCCTGCATCGGCAGGCGGACTCTCAACCACTGCGCCATCAGGGAAGCCCGAGGCCCTTAGCTTTAAATGTAATATCACAGCACCTCCTTTTCCTTCTTTTTCTACACTGGTCTCTAAATTCTGCATAGAAGTATGTCTTATGGAAAATAGATCACTAGTTCCCAAAGACCAATTTACAAGTAAATGCTTCAGACATAATGTTTCAATTTAGGGACTTCCTATGATCCAGAGAATCATAAGATCCCAAGAATTCAAAAGATCTTAAAAATCATCTATTGTTTTCTAGGATCCTACAAAGTCATCATATTATGTATACTGAAAATATTTCTAGTAATAGGGACCATACTGGCAGTTGTTACTGGAAGTATTCAAACACAAGAAGTGTGCTACAATAGAACAGGCATGAGATGTGGATAGATTTGGGATTGATCACAGCCCCAGCACCTCCTATCTGTATGACCTTAATAAAAACATCAATTAAAAACGTTCACAATTTTTTCAAATCAAAGCAAACATTTATTAAACATTTACCGATTGCAAGGCTCTGTGCTAAGCAGATTACACACATTATTTCATTTAATTCTCATAACAATCCTGTTAGGTAGGCACCATTATCATGCTCATTTTAAAGATGGAGCAAACCGAGATGTAGAGAGTTTAAGTGGCCTTTTCAACTCGTATCAACATGAAGTAGTCAAGCTAGAAGACTATCCTGAGTCCAAAGCTCATGTGTTAACCACCACTTTCTACTGCCTGACCCTGGGCAGCAGAGTACAGGAGAGCAGATCAGACAAAGTTTTGTGAGTGGTGTGCTGCTGAAGACCTGTCCGACAAAGGGCTTGAAAAGGCAGTACAGCATCTTAGTGCTACTGTTAACTGAGAGCCTTTTATAATATGATAATATGTACTGGACACCACGAGAAATACTTGGCATATATTATTTCTTGTCCTCGTAATCCCATGAGGTGAGGTTTACGATCCTCATGATTGAGGAAACTAGGGCACAGAGAAGTTGAGCAGAAGTGTATGGATCAGAAGGCTCAAAGCTATAAGCTGGCGAGGTCTTGAACTGGTCTTTGTCAATGCTCCTTCAGTAGGGTAGACCCATTAGATGCCAGTGTCAATCCAGTCAAATCTAGCACACAGTGCCACCCTTAGGCCATTGGCAATTCAGCTACTGTTTGCCCCAGAGCTGGGGGAGGAAGGGAGGTTAACTCTATACTGGGTAAGTTGTCTGGGTTCCAACTATTCGTGACTTCCTTCCCACCAATGACTGATCAACCCTGTGGTCTGATAAGGTCTCGTAATATTGGCCACCATTTTTTAATCTCAGCCTTTCAAGAACTCTATGAGAAAGGACTCATTACTCTTATTTTGAAGATGAAAAAATTGAGACTCACACTCAGGTCCACATTTCAGGCTCAGAGCTCATCTCACTATAATACACTGTTGCCATTTATAAAAGATAATCAATAAATAAAATTTATTGAAAAGACAAACCTGATTTTTAATCCTAAGCTCACCTAGCTTTGTGACCATGAGTAAATTGTTTAACTTCTCTGAGCTCCAATTTTCTCTTCTGTTCTAAGGAAATTATAATCAGTTGTAAACTGCTTAGCACATCACCTAGCACGTAGTAAGTACTCAAAATGGTATTTACTTAGTTGTAAGGTCACATAAAAAAAATGAATACAATAATAAAATATGTCTGTAACTTCAAATCCAAGGAAGGAATTTTAACAATTTATATAGCAACTCCTACTTTTTGCTGATCATAGGTCAAATATTTTCTGATTATAAAGGTCTAAGCATACTAATATCAAATCATTCCTATGTTGTACACCTAAAACTAATAATATATAATATATATCAATAATCTCTCAATTCTAAAAATTTAAGTCTAAGCTTTTGGGAGTTCTAAAATATATTAACATGTTACTTTGTTGTTTATTCGTTTCTTATTCTAGAAAATATCAGTGTTTGCACTGAAGCCTCTGGGGGATTGGTGATGACACCAGTGTCGGGAATCCCAATCAGTCTTCATTACACTTAGAGATCCCATAGGAGGAAGTGACAATACAGAGATTTCAAACTAGGCAGGGAGTAATAAAATAAACACATTTTACCAGGCTAACAATCAGCATGGTTGAAACAGTTTAAAGAGGTACCAACATCGATATAGCTTGTGAAAAAGCCACAGAAGTTAAAGATCTTGTATTTTTGCCTCATTCTAATGGTTAAGACAAAGTCCAAGGCTTCGATTCCTATCAGTGATAAAAGAAAATGCCTGCTATGGCACATGCTGTGTCCTTACTTGGACAAGGCCTCATTTCCCTAAAAGGCCCAGGGTGCTCCCTGGACAAAATCTT